>NC_037680.1:23661378-24019505 GCF_003255815.1 Theropithecus gelada | reverse complement strand
TGGCACATATACACTATGGAATACTATGCAGCCATAAAAAAGGATGAGTTTGTGTCCTTTGTAGGGACATGGATGCAGCTGGAATCCATCATTCTTAGCAAACTATCACAAGAACAGAAAACCAAACACCGCATGTTCTCACTCATAGGTGGGAACTGAACAATGAGATCACTTGGACTCAGGAAGGGGAACATCACACACCGGGGCCTATCATGGGGAGGGGGGCGGGGGGAGGGATTGCATTGGGAGTTATACCTGATGTAAATGACGAGTTGATGGGTGCAGCACACCAACAAGGCACAAGTATACATATGTAACAAACCTGCACGTTATGCACATGTACCCTACAACTTACAGTATAACAATAATAAATAAATTTAAAAAAAAAAAAAAAAAAAAAGAATGAGGTGATGGTAAACCATTACAATCACTGAAAACAGCTATATTGTATTCATTCATTCACTCATTTAATTCATTTATTGAGTATGACTGAGTATATTATACCTGGCACAAACCTGGACACTTGGAAACATCAGCAAATAAAATAGACAATGGTATCTGTCTCGTGTACCTTACATTCTTTAAAGAATAACAGATAATATTATAATAAATAAGTAAATCATGTAGAACATTAGAAGGTATAAGCCCTATGGAAAAACATGTTGAACAATTAAAGGAGGGTCTGGGGTGCTGGGAAGAGTGTGAGGTGATAAGTTGCAGGGTTAATACTGTGATGAGGGTTGACCTTATTGAAAGGATCAAAGAATGGAAGGGAGTAAGGGAATCAGTCAACTGGATATCAGGAGAAGAATATTCTAGGCAGAGAAAACACTCAAGCAAATACCCTACCACAGGATAGAGATTACCTGGCATATTGGTGGGACAACAGGGAACAGTGTCGCTGAGGCAGAGTGAGTCCAGAAGGAAAGCACAAGAGAAGTTGAGATGCAGGAGGCAGATCTTGGAAGGCCTTGCAGGCCATTACAAAAATGTTGGTGTTTTCTCTAAAATGAGTAAGTAGATGAGGCTGGATTAAAATCTGTATGATCCAAAGAGTAGAAAATTTTAAGAGGCAAAATTTGACGCTATATTAATAATATTACCAGGGATTAACATCAACTGAAATATATAATGGGCCACCTCATCCTAATTTGTAACTTTATGATAGGCACCTTGAATGTACATCCATAAGTCATGTCCAATTTCCTTATAGAAAAAGAGAGGCAGAAAGTAAAAAATGCAAATGAAACGAGATTTCAAAACTTCATAAGTCCTTCTTATTCTAATACAGAATTCTAATGATGAGCCTCATGGCCTATCAAAACCTAGAGAAACAGTTTCCAAATAACAAAATCGTAGTTGTAGTTCACATATTATAAATGATACATAATATCTTTTAATTTATTAAAAATACAGAATATTATAGCAAGTATAACATATAAACTATAGACTACATATTCAAAACTATAAAGTAAATGAATATAAAACATAGTATTTCAAACTTTATATCACAGATATTGTGAATGTATGTCATTCAAAACTAAGCACGATTTTGCTTTTGACAGTTTTTAACCCTCCATCAACATTTCCTGTTAAATAGTGAAAGCAGTAAGATTTCCAGGGCATATATTCATTCCTCATTGAGGGAATTTTTTTAATATAAACATCTTTAGATTTATCTACTGAAAAGTTTAAAAATTATTTTTAAGAATCACACAATTACTATCTGTTTTTCTAGCTGAAAATAACTAGGAGAATTAGAGTTGACAAAAATGCAACCTCAATACTATTTTGACTTTTTAAAATAAAGCCATTCCCTATTAAGGAGTCTACCCATCCCGCAAATTCTTTATACGGGGGAAAAAACATGCCAACATACACACAAACACACACATCTTCCTAAAAATGTTCTTGTTACCCTGCAAAAGTCACAAAACAGCAAACCTAAATGATTAGACTAACTCACCCAGCTCACTAGTCAATTTAGAAAAAGAAGGAGGTCTTCAGAGTGAAGTAAGTGGACAGATTGAAGAACGAGGAGGGGGGTAATGTTTTCTGGAAGTAGCTCTTAGAAATCCTGTTCACAGCCTGGAACTGCATAAATTTTCTCTGCATATGTTATTGCTACCTTGGGGGCCATGATAGCATATGCATTTTGGGTTTTTCAAAAAATAGATATATGTACATGAATATGTGTGTTTAATGCATAAATATTATGATGATTTTCCTTTCATGGGACTCTGTAGTCCCTTCAGACTTTATTACAGCATATACAGTAAATAAACAGTAATCTATTGAGAATGCATATATTTTTTGAGAAAACCCCAAATTGAATTGAAGGGGGCTGAATGTTATTGCCTAATGTAGAATATTTCAAAATGTAAAATTATTAAGCCAAATAAACTCAGGAAAACAATCAGACATTTGGTGGCAACACTGAATCCAGCAGAAGAATCAACATGAGTATATAAACTGGAACACGGAGTCTTGAAAAGGCAAGAAAATCACACTTATGCATTCGTGTAACAGCTACAATTTAAAAGTTAAAAAAGCAAACTAACATATTGCTAAGATGCATTATGTAATACGATTAGAAGAAAATCTACCTCTAGTCAGGTGATTTCAATAAACCAGTATGTTCAGTGTTTTGAATACCTGAAGATTATAATTGTGAAAAGAATATTATTTGATGATATATTCAGTTCCTGATGTACTTTGTTTTTCAGAAAAGATATACGTTCAGTGTATTTAGTCTTACTGTTCTTTGTATACATGACAGAACAGCATGATAAAAGCGAATGATTGCAATATATTTTGTTTCTCAGTAAGTTTCTTCAAACACAGACTGACAAATCTAATATGAATCCCCAGAAATTCAGTTACTTCTAAGCTTCAGTACTCTGGAATACATAAAATAAATACATGATCAATGAAATGAAATATGACAAAATGTTTCATATTGATGTTTTCTTCTTTCAAAAATGCCTTTTTGGTTAATGCCCTAAGTCACTTTTTCCACACATTTTCTTTTTTGCAATGTATAGATTTCCTAGTTCTGATTTCAAGTTCAGGGAGCCTGGGGAGAAGTGGGAGAATTCTTCAAACCAGGGCCGTTCCTCAGCCTTTCACATGAGAAAATTGTTAGGAGCATTAAAGTATTCCTGACTATGCTGCATTCCTTTGTTCAGAGTGAGTTTTGGGAACACATCCTTTTCTCATTATATTTCCATAAAATATATTTGATCTATTCTATTCTTAGAATACCTCTGATGTGGTCTGTGAGTGGAGCACAGTATAAAAATATTTCTTTTTTATATGAGACAAAATGTTTCCATTTCTTAGACACATTTTTTAAAAAATCATTGTATAGCACTCTAAGAAAGTAAAACTTGTCCAATGCATTTTCGCAGGGCTCAAAACAGACCACAAAAGCCCCCTCCTCCAGTATTGTAGTTCAGAGCCTCACCCAAGGCAGGGAGTCCTCTGCAAAACAAAAGGCGATCAGGAAGAGAGAGGGCGAGCCAGGAGAACTGGGGAGGGTCCTGGACTAAGGAAGCAAGTTTATATTTAGAAGAAACCAGAGAAGTTAACCCTCTTCCTATGAGACTAAATGAGTTCTACTAAATTTTATATTCAGAACTAAAACATGGTCAAAAATTGTAATCGTCTAATGTGAACAGTTAATGTTTCCAACTGGTAGTGAATAGTTGAAATGTTTGCTTGGCTAATTCAATTTAGAAACCACTGGAAGCCAAACCAGTCTTTCTTGCATCTTTCTACCACATACCCAACCCCTGGGACACAGCACCAGGCCACACATTCACAACCCGGCCTGCTCAAGGTTGTTGATCATTCTAATAGCAAGCGATTTTTTTTGGAGAGCATGTTTTCTAGAATATTTGTCTCTGGCCTTCCCTTCTGAGAGAATGACTACCTAAATCGAATTTGCCAGGGACCAGTTGAAACTAAAAATTAATCCTGAAGGACTGCTACTCAAAAACTCATTTTAAAACTAAAAACATAGAAGAAAGCTACTATTAATTCTCTTTGACTACTCATGTGATTGCATATCTATAAATTTGATAGTAAATGTAAGCTAAGGGCAAGGATTTGGTTTTTCTTACCATAATATCCACTATGTCTAATACACAGTAGTTGCTCAATAAAATTTTGCCAAAAATATGGATAAAGGAATACATTGGGAAACTGGACCTCATTCCCTATTCCCCTATTTGCTGAAAGGGAAATAATTGGCCCTGTTAAATTGATAACTTACTGATTATCCAAGAAAATCTATCTGTCCCAAATGAGACAGTTGCCATATATTTGGGAAACAATTGCTTCTTACAACAGATACTATCATAGTTAAAGATGTGTCTAATTTTTTTTTATATGAGGCAAGTGCAATGTTTCAAAACTTCTAGAGATTTCTGTACCAGACTGAAATACAGGATACTGCTATAGCTTTAAGTTTCTATACAACTCCTACAGTGTCATAGATTTAACACTGCCAGTATTAGCTCTATTAATATTGGACCAAAATAAGCAGACACATGTACAGTCAGTTCTGCGATAATGAGATATATATATGCAAAATCATGTAATAAAACAACAGGGCTTGTGGGAAAAAATGGTGTTGGGATGCAACACTCAAAAACTTTATCAGTGACTCATTAAAAAAAGATAGACACCTAATAAAAATGATAGCATAGTTTTACATAACGATAAATAGTTAAGAATTGTATAAATGCTACAGAACGTGTCACCTTACCTTGAAAAAGACCTGAAGTGTGCTTGTGGAAGTGAGCCTCAGAAAGACAAAAGCTCTTAAGTTAATGTGCAGGGGTGGATGGAGGGCTGCCTGAAATTATAAAGCAAACTGTAATACCAGATGTGGATAGGTGTGGCTCATAACACATACCGTGAACAGGGTAGCTGGAAGATGTTTGAAGTATGTGGACGTGTGCATTTTGTGTGTTCCTAAGCAGTGCAGTTCTACTGAGTGCAGTTTTGTGTGCTCACCTTGTATTTCTCACAGACACAATTTTGTACATAAACAAGCGCAAAATTTATGTTATGCAGATTGTTCCCTGATATTCACATTGGAACAAATTCATATTTTCAATGTGAGCATTACAGCAAGACTGCCTCTATCACCTTCCAACAGAATGAAACAGAAATACATACAATATAAATCTCAGCCTGATCAATACAGAATCATCCTGCTACAGTCTGCATTATTCTTATACCCTTAAAAAAATCTGTTTTATCTAAATTTAAATTTCTTAAGAGCAACAACTATTTAGTAGCATATCTGAAAGCCCTTTCTCCAACCACATTTAATATAATAGCATTCAACACATGTTGCTTGGTGAAAATGCCAGAAAAACCATTGCAATATACCACTCTGATAATATAGTCTTTGGCTGCTAAGGTAGCAGAGAGTAAAGTGTAGAACAGTATAAAACAAAAACATTATTAGGCCATTGTGGCTTTAAATGGAGTTTGACCCTGGAGACTCAAAACTGATACGCACACATATGCATCCAATAAATTATACCACAGCCATGCATCTAATAAAAAATGGGTGATTCCCATGGTCCTACATGATATTGAAATTTGCTAAATCTTAATTTTGAGATTGTGTTGAAAATTGATTAACGTAGCTCAATATTGTGGCTTCTCTGCTTGCTATAAGTTTAATGGAATCACTGTTCAAAACTGTACCTAGCATACTGTTTCAAACCTGCTCCTCCTTCTATGTTGCTTACTTTTAGTTAATTATGTCATTCTCCACTATTATTCAAAATATAGAAAGCATTCACTTGCTCCTCACCCTGACCAGGCCAACAAAGAGATAGGTGCTATCTAATTGAGACAAAATCAATCTTACCTACCCACATAGAAAAGAAATGTCAGTTAGGGACACTATTTAGAGATCTGAAATTAAAGAAACAACAGTAACAATAGAAAATACTTTTGAAATCAATTTATACAAGCATTATTTAAATAGATTATTAAGCCTACAAGTGTAGACAAGGTTCAAATGAGATCACAGAAGGTCAGTAAAATTGCTGATGTTTTCTTGTTTTCTTACATTAAAAGAGTTTTTTTTCCAGTTATATGTGACATTCAGTCTTTGAGGATTAGAGACAAGACTGTACACATTTTTGTGCCACCAAGGACTTAGCAAATTCTCTTTGGTAGATGTCAAAGGAATGGGTTTTGCTAACAGAATTGAATAGAAACTCATAGAATAAATGAATATGTATTTCCTTATTTTTCTTTTTTTATGAAAAGAAAGGATCTGACGTCAGTACTTCAACATGGTAGAATTTCTTTCCCCAGCATCAGTTATTTTCACCTCACCACTCACCACTGTGTATTAATTACTCTTGCAATTTCTGCCATATCTGCACAGCACCTGTCTTGTAATTTAGCTAATATTTTTCTTTAACTTTTGGTTCTTGAACAAATATATTTTTAAAGTAAATGTTATGTCACTATGAAAATGGAAAACCTTATAAAAGAAGTGACTGTAGGCCAGGCGCGGTGGCTCATGCCTGTAATCCCAGCACTTTGGGAGGCCAAGGCGGGTGGATCACGAGGTCAGGAGATCAAAACCATCCTGGTTAACACGGTGAAACCCCATCTCTACTAAAAATACAAAAAATTACCCAGGTGCAGTGGTGGGCACCTGTAGTCCCAGCTACTCAGGAGGCTGAGGCATAAGAATGGCGTGAACCCGGGAGGTGGAGCTTGCAGTGAGCCAAGATAGCCCCACTGCACTCCAGCCTGGGCAAAAAAGCGAGACTCCATCTCAAAAAAAAAAAAAAAAAAAAAGAAGAAGAAGAAGAANAAGAAGAAGAAGAAGAAGTGACTGTGGCCAGGAGCAGTGGCTCATGCCTGTAATCCCAGAACTTTGGGAGGCCAAGGTGGGCAGATCACCTGAGGTCAGTTGACCAGTCGGGCCAGCACGGAGAAAACCCATCTTTACTAAAAATACAAAAATTAGCTGGGTGTGGTGGCCATGTGCCTGTAGTGTGAGCTACTCAGGAGGCTGAGGCAGGAGAATCACTTGATCCTGGGAGGTGAAGGTGTCAGCGAGCTGAGATCATGTCACTGAACTCCAGCCTGGGCGACAGAGAGCGAGTCTGTCTCAACAACAACGACGACGACAACAACAACAACAAAAAGTAACTGTAAAATTTATCTCAGTGAAAATCAAACACTTATTGAATCCTGTCTGGTGCCTAAGGAGGACTCAGAGCCTGAGTCCTGTTCTCTCATTCCTTTTTTTTTTTTTTTTTTTTAAAAAAAAGGAATGGTTAGAAGGCAGCTAAAGATCCACAGTTATAGACATGCTAGCACCAAATAAAGAATTCTTCCCTTCATTAATCGGAAAGAGTGAAAGACAACTGAAAAGACATTAACTTTCTGTCTATGTGATCCATTATCATTTAAAGTAATATTTATATCACAAAATCACCTCATATTTAATGTTGGTACACATTACAAATTTGAGAGAAAATATACTACTCTAGGCAGCAGATATTGATTCTGGAAAAGATTTTGTCAACCTCATTTGCAACCACAGTCAAGTGCTACAACTTCTCTGTGCCTTAAATAACTCTTTGACAATGGGGAATGTGGATTTTATATCAAACAGAGTGATCTGGGTTAGGCTGTGGTTACAAACAATCACCAAATCTCACTGGCTGTATTTGTGTTTGCTGACTGTATTTGTAGTTGTTTAAACCAAAAATTTTATTTCTCCTTCCCTCTAGATGTTCTATGCAGGTCAGCTGGGATCATGTTACTGCTTTGTCATCATCCTCACTCCCAGATTCAAGATAACAGAGCTACCACTGCTTGGACTATCACTGGTCACAATGACACAGGAAAACCACCCACTGTTTCTTAAAACTTTTGCCCAGTAATACACATGCTCATGTTTAATTGGCTAAAGCATGTCATATGTCCACACCTGGCTTCAAGTCAGCAGAGAAGTGCAATTCTGTCATGAGCCCAGAAGGTGGGAATACCAAAATATTTGTGAGTTACTGAAGGGGTGGCCTGCCCCTCCACACCTGTAAGCATTTCTCGTTAGGTGGAACAAGAGACTTGAGAAAAGAAATGAGACACAGAGACAAAGTATAGAGAAAGAAAAAGTGGGCCCAGGGGACCAGCGCTCAGCATACAGAGGACCCATACCGACACCACCCGTCTCTGAGTTCCCTCGGTATTTATTGATCATTATCTTTACCATCTTAGAAAAAGGGAAGTGGCAGGATAATAGGATCCTCATAGGGAAGTCAGCAGTAAGACATATGAATAAAGATCTCTGTGACATGAATAAGTTTAAGAAAAAGTGCTGTGCCTTGATATGCCTATGCAAACATCTCCACAAACCTTTTTAGTGCATAAAGAGCAGCACTGCCCCTAGCACGTCCCACCTTCCTAGCACGTCCCACCTTTAGCCCTAAGGCGGTTTTCTCCTTTCTCAGTAAACAGAACATACAATGGGTTTTACACTGAGATGTTCCATTGCCCAGGGACAGGCAGGAGACAGATGCTTTTCTCTATCTCAACTGCCAAGAGCCCTTCTTTCCTCTTATACAAGTCCTCCTCAGCACAGACCCTTCACGGGTGTCAGGCTGGGGGACGATTAGGTCTTTCCCTTCCCACGAGGCCATACTTCAGACTATCACACGGGGAGAAACCTTGGACAATACCTAGCTTTCCTAGGCAGAGGTCCCTGCGACCTTTGGCAGTGTAGTGTCCCTGGGGACTTGAGATTAAGAGAATGGTGATGACTTTTCATAAGCATACTGCCTTCAGGCACTTGTTTAACAAAGCACACCCTGCACAGTCCAAAATCCGCTAAACCTTGAGTCACTACAGCACGTCTCTTGCAAGGACAAGGTTGGGGGTAGGGTCACAGATTAACAGCATCTCAAATACAGAACAAAATGGAGTCTTTTATGTATACTTCTTTCTATATAGACACATAACAGTCTGATCTCTCTTTCTTTTCCCCACAAGTTACAGTAACTTCCATCAACTTAATGGTCTCTAAAATCCTTATAACTTATTAAATTCTATGATTATAACAAAATTGTACTTTGCATTTAATGTATGAGTTCTTTTTAATTTGTCAAGTTATTTACTTTGGAAAATTTTATTATATGAAAAAGCTATTATAGAAGTGTATCATATCTTATTCTTCAAAGATTCATTATTAAACACATTAAAAATTCTAGGAGATTAGAACTTGATATAAACTATCCAACCAGGATGGTTAAAAGTAGAACAAGAATTTCTTGGTTTTGTTTTTGAGTGTTATTTAGATGACACAAAAATATGCGACCTAAATCATTTCAATGGTAATAGAAATTGTGCAGAATAAAAGAAAATAAATGTTTAGAAACTTGCAAATGTTAGGAAAGTTTTATAATCATTAAATTGCAAAGGTCTGATGTTAGTGGAAAAACTTGGTTTGATCTCTATTAGTGTGCCCTAGTTCTAAATGCACAGGCTCACGTGGCATCCACAGACTTGCCATGCCTGGTTAGATTTTTGTCTTCTTCAGTTACCACTCAGTTACTAACAGAATCAGGCTCAGCACCTCCTCTCTTGCATGGCTTGGCCATCACATGTAAAAGTGATCTGGCTTATTTAAACAGAATATTTTCTTACTGTTCCCTTTGTTATTACATATTGTAGCAAAGAACTATGAGCATTTTACCACTGTCTACATATCAAAATAGGTCATAGAACCTCCACAGGAGCATCAAATCAGAAGATCAACAACATCACCATAGCTTGTACCAAACGTTTTGAAGTGTGACCATTCTGTCTTTTAGTCTACTGCCAATATATTTTGTCTTCCATTAGTCTCTCATGTTCTTTCAGTAGTGATCTCTCTCCAACTTGACTAAAAACTTCTTTGGTGCAAAGCCAAGCCATATACTTCTTTTGAGTCAACCATAATACCTAATACAATGGTGAGCATACAGTAAGTCTCCTGAAACTTTTGTTGTTGTGGTTGACACATATTTAGAACAGAAGGAGGATAGAGGGCTTTTATTTATTCATTTAAAATGACAGTTTTGAATAGCCACCATATAGCCTGGACTGTATGTAAAAAACAACAGCAAACTACAAAACCTAGAGCAGTGGTCCTCAATGAGGGTCAATTTCACCTTCCAGGGGACATTCAGCAAAGTCTAAATGCAGTTTTGTTTGTCATAGTTGGTGGGGGCGGGGGGGTGAGGTGCTGCTGGTATCTACTGGGTAGAGGCAAAGAATGATGCTAAACATCTTAAAACACACAGGACAGCCTCCACCACAAAGAATTATCCCGTCTCAAACATCGCTCATGCCTGGATTGAGAGACCCTGCCCTACACAGTAGTGGGTGAGTCAGAGAGTGAAGAGTAATTTTAATACAAATTTCTTAATAGTGGTTTTTTCTTTCCTACTGTTTTGAAAGGCAACAGTTTCATTATTTGTATCTAACTAAGCAACGTGACTTTAGACATAGACATATGACACATATGACAAAAACTACATAAGGGAGTTGTTGAAAGACTTGTTGTTGAGCATACTTTTGTGGATGAAGGTATAAACAGTTGTTTCCATTATTTTCTTAGAGTAGAATTAACAACTTCCTCATTAAAAAAATAAAGAATATAATAGTAGTTGAGGTTAAGTTTAGAAAAGCTATATTTATACCACCATGGTATTTCTGAAACCCCAATAACTACCATGGCTACTTCACAGCTTGAGATCAGTTAAGACTGGCTAGACCAAAATTCTCTTTGCTCAAGGGTCTTGAGTAGAAAAATAATATCCAATAACTTTGTACATAATAAATTTATAATATACTTCAAATAAATAAAAAATATCCAGTTCATGTATAAGAATTTTTAACCAGATAAAGATGAATCATAATAAAGCAGAATTATTGAAAGTTTACATCCTAGCCTTCTTGCCAGTATTCCAAGGTCTAGTTTGAAAATGCTGTGCTCAGTAGTTTAATACAAGCTAGCATTTGCTTGATGGTAAAATCTCCTTTATTAGACAGCTTGTGTTTGGCAAACCTCCCAAGAACAACCTAATTGTAGGTAACCCATGGAGAAAGTGTTAAAAGTCAACACTCCTCTTACAAAAAGTACTGCAAAACTTTAGTAAAACATTAATTCTTTATGCCCATCAGAGATTCAAAGAATAGTAATAAGTTTCAAGGATATCTATTGCATCCTCTTTGCCACGTGGGAGTTGATAAGTCTAAAAAATCTATTTATCTTTGTGTATTGGTCTCTCTCTCTATCTCTCTATCTCTCTCTCCCCCCCCCCCCTCCCTCCCTCCCTCCCTTGTGTCTTGAAGAATATAGGTGGAGGTCACATCCTTCTTTCTGTATCTCATTTTCTGCCTTACTGAGTAGAATTAGCAAAGTTCTCATCTTTGTCTTTATATTTGTTAATCTCTTTGGGTTTTACTCTGAGTATTTTCTTGTTGTTCTTTAGCTGTCTCTTTCACTCAACTGGCCATTCTCAATAACTAAACAGGTATTTTTCTGGCCTTAGTAATTGAATTATTTTACATTTCATGTTAAATATTCATGCATTCATTCAATTAATTACTTAAAATATAAATATTGGATACTTACTGCATTCCTGGATCATGTTAGGTACCAGGAGAAGATAGACAGGTAAACTGCCAATGATAATAGAGTGTGATAAATGCTTTGATCACAGAAGAGTTATGTGAGAATAAAGAGAAGAGACATGTAAGTTCGTCCTAAAAGAGTTGGTTCTTGAGGAAAAACTCCTGGAGGTTTTGATGTCTAGGCTTGAATGTGAAGAACGAGGAGCTATCAACTTACTGGCTATGGAAGAATGATTATTCAAAGTGGTAGAAATAGCATCCGAAAAGCAACATAATCAGATATGTGTTTTCAAAATATCACTCTTTTTCATAAAGTGCTTCAATGAGGGAAGGATTAGAAGCAAGGAGATCAACCACAAGACAATGGCAGTTATACCTTCAAGAGGTGATGTTGGCCACAGTAGAGGAGAAACAGAAGAAATTGAAAGAGATGAACAGAATTATTGTTAGTTGGAATGAGGCCAGGAGAACTGAGGTTGCTGCCAAGGTATCCACCTTGGACATGTTGTTACCATTCCTTGAGCTGGGAAGCACAGAAGGAGGAGCAGGCTGAGGAATCAGAGCTGGAGAAAGAATAGGATGAGCTCCGCTCTACCCTTGCTTTACCTGTGTTGCCTGGTGGGCATCCACAGGGAGGGACCCAGAGGGAAGTTGGCTATATGGGTCTGAAACACAAGAGAGAAGCAATTACAGTAGATTAATTTCAGAGATAATATTTTCCTCAATGGAATGAATACATTATACACATATGAAGCTAATTCTTTCAAATATGAACCTAGGAGTAGAGTCTCTAGTTCAGTCTTTGATATGTATCATCAAAGATTTTGCATGTCTTTTCCCTTTATCACTGTATACTAGCATTCCTTATTACTGCCTTTGCCAGAAGGTCGAATATTATTATTAATGTAATATTAAAATAATATTACTACTCTTTTGCATTTACATAGCTCATCACAGTTCACTTAAAACTCTTTCTCATACAGCTCTGGACAAAGTCTTCAGTCTGTGAGCTGGCTTTAGAGAACCAGCCTAGGGCCAGGAAACCAGGATCGAACCGCAGACCAGAAGTTCTAATGAGGTTGCTGCAAGTATTTATTCTGGGGTCACAGCCAGTGTTCAGAACCAGAAGTCACAGAGTTAACCAAGCCAAGGCCCAAGATCTAAGCCAAGAGTTGGAGCCAAGGCCATGGGCAAAGCCAAGAATCAGTCACAGGATTAGCACATCAGAACAAGCCCCAGAACTGCTGCTGAACCCAAGGTCCTCCCCCAGGCCCTGCGTCCTTTGGAGGCATTCTCTGCCCACGGACTTTCACTCCCAGAGGAACGCAATCTACAAGGTAGGAATGGGAAACCTGAGGATTTCCTCTGCCTTTATGAGAACTTTGCTTTGGAAAACACAACAAGAATCCCACCGAAAGTATATTAACTACCAAGTGATGGCTTAAAAAATAAAATAAAATAAAACTGTATGTATTATTTATGAATTTATTGAAATTCCTACATGTACAGAAATAATTATGTTACATTCAATTAAAATCAATGAGAAAATCTAATAATTTCAAATTCAATTAGATTTCTCTCAAAGAATCTTAAAAATAAAAAATCCTGAATTCTATCTTGAATACTTTCCTATAATATCTTACGATGTCTTCCTTCATTTACCCTCTTCTGAGAAACTTCAGTAATAACGTGTAGATTTCTTTTTTCTTTTTATCTTTGATGTAGCCAAAAGAGCCTAAGAACAACCTAGGTAAGAAAGGAAACCTTTACTAAAGCTATATTCTGAGAAATAAATGTAGCAAAAGTAGATTTATCTCTTTAAATATAATTTTAAATAGAGCATACATCATTAACATGGCTCAACAATTTTAAAAGTATATTTCAAAAGCAAACAGTGAAACTTTTGTTCCTAGGTCAGTCCCTCCTCAGTTTAGTACCACACCCACCACCCATGAATATAATTATTGTCGTGAATTTCCTGCCATTCCTTCAGAATTTTATAATGAGCATATAAGCACATACAGAAGTATGTTCTCGTTTCTCCTCTTTCTAAGTAAAATGTAGCACACTGCTCTGAACCTCGTATTTTCCCATCTATGTGCAAAGATTTCTCCTGTCTTAGAGTTGCATAGTATTCCGTTGCATAGGCATACTTAACTTATTTAACCAGTAATTTAACATAGACACTTAGGTTGTTTTGACTCTTTTGCTGTCACACTGTGGCAATCAATAACCTGGTAATATTCCATTTTGCACATATGCAGTATATATGTAAGAAAAACTGCCAGAAGTTAAATTGATGAAGTAGAATGTATTGCATTTGTAATCTTAACGGATATATCTAAATGCCTTTCATAGTGTCATACTAATTTCTACTTCCCCACAGCCTAAGAATTTTATTGAACTTCTTGACTTTTCCCAATCTTTAAGTAAAAAACGATGGTATTATGATATAGTTTAATTAACGTTTCTCTTATTAAGGGTATTACTGTGCCTCTTTTCATGTATTTAAGAGACAAAGGTATGTTATATTTCTATAACTTTTGTCTATATTTTTAAAAATTATTGGTCTTTTTAAATTATTGATTTCTAGAAGATTTTTATTACATTAGAACTTTTTGTACAGTATGAGTTACGAGGAATTTTCCCAGATTTTGGTTTATCTTTTGAGTTTTATATAGTTTTTGGCCATACACAATTTTTCTTAGCTTTTTATGAGTTAAATTTATTAATATGGTTTTAGTTTTTAAAAGATCAATAAAATAAAAGCACATGAACACCTCAATATGATGAAAAAATATCTCTCTCATTCCCAGATCTAGCATCATACTTATCTGGAATACACTGGATGTAAGAAAAAAAGAAGAATGTCCAACATCAACACTATGGTTAACATTATATAAAAGGTACTAACCTAGAAAAATACAAGAGAATGAAAATGAGAGTTAAAAATATACCGAGGTACAACCAAAACAAAAAAAAAAATGCAAGACCCATATGAAGAAACATTGTAAATGCTACTGTAGGACAAAAATGAAGACTTGAATTAATGGGAAAACCTACTGTGGACTAGAAGACCCAACATTGTAAAGAAGCCAATTTGTTTGAAATTATCTCATACATTTTATATACAACCCTCCCAAAAATTACAGTGTGTTTTTTTGTTGTTTTTGTTTGTTTTATTTTGCTTTTTCTTGTTTTAAGAACTAGATAAGATAATTGAAAAATTTGTATGGAAAAAAAATCATACATACAATAATATCCAAGAAAACCCTGATATAGAAGAGCAATAGAGGTAGATTAGCTCTAACATATTAAAATTTATTCTAAATTCTTAATAATTAATAGTATGTTAATATCACATTAATACCAATAGACTAATAAAATATTATAACAAATCCCAAAGTATGTCTAATATAAACAGAAATTTTGTTTACAATAAAGATGTCATCTCAAATCAGTGGGGAAAGGTAAATTATTTTATAAACATCTTGGGACACCTGAATAACCATCTAAAACAAAATATTAGATCCATACTTTAGGTACAGCAAGTACCAGATAATTCAAAATGGATCAATAGTCCTAAAAAAAGTACGAAGAGAGGGAGAAAGGAAGGGATTAAAGCACTAAAAACGCATTCTAGGTGAGTTCTTTCATAACCTGAAAATGACAAAAACTTCCAACTAGGAAGCAAATAAACATTTTGGTGTTTTTTAAGTGTTTTGTACAATTCTAAAACTTCAAGACTTTTTTTTCTTGAATAAAATACCAGCCTAGGCCAAACCTTAAGCAGACAGTTTTGAGAAATAATCAACTTTCTTTCTAGTAGATAGATATGCAGAAAAAAATCAGAAGACTATAAACACAGAGAATAAATGAGATTTTAAAGGGTCTCTGACTAAAATACTAAAGTAAAAATTCTGAGAGACTTTTCGAGTTAAATATGTTAATCCCTTGTATATTTTAAAAAGAACATGGATTACCATGATTTACAGTCAGAAGACACAGGTTCAAGTTTCTATTCTCTCACTTACCAACAACATGACCCTAGAAAAATTACTTAATTTTTCTGAAATTTAATTTTTTAATCAACAAATGGGATTAATGGAAAGATCTCTATCAATATCCCCAGGTTATTGTTTTGATAAAATAATCTAACATATCTGCAAATACTTTATAATCTGTAAAAACTATACAAATATAGTTACATATATGGTATATGTTTCAGCACAAAAAGTATATATCTATTTTAACATGAGAAATTCGGTTTAATCAAGTTTCTGAAGATATTATATAGCATCCTAGCAGTTTTGGGATTTATAGAGCGGAAGTTAAAACAAGTTTATTACTGTCTATGACACTCACTTTATTGATGTGAATCTTATTTAAAATGGAACTGAATAAATGAATAAAAATAATTACTCTAGATGACAAATTGTCATCTACCGGAAGTCAGTGGGTAGAGGCAGCAGCAGGTACTACGAGAAATCGAGGCAGAGGCACATCCTTAAAGCCCATCACTGAAGCCAGTTCCTGTGGCAAAGCACACAACAGACATGTGGTATGGGGGCCAGAGCTGCAAAAGCAGCACCGAGAGCAGCCATCTGTCTTCCCATTCAGAACCACCACCTCTGTATCCAAGCCCCTCCATCAAGAACTTCCAAAGGGTCATACTCATAATAAACTGGAAAATGATGGCTTCTGGTATTTAGTAACTCAGAGGACAGGACTTTCCAATACTATGTGTAATACACTCTGACAAGAAATAGGCATTTCAAATAAGGCTACTAGGAGGAGGGGAGTAGCTTTAGTTTTGCTTTGTACTCTTAACCTTTGTGGGCAGGCAGAAGTCTTATTCAACAATACCCAGGTAGTCTTATTCAACAATACCTAGATGGACTATTTATATCTAGATAAGAAAATGACTTAAAATAATCAGGCCCACCTGTAATGGGCCTGTAATGAGAAAGGTACACAGTTAACTATACATACTTACATACTTACATACTTACATACTTTAAAGAACACAGAGTGGGTTCTGATCCCATTGTCTATTCACAAAAAATAAAAAACCAATGCCTCTTCCCCTGCCTCTCCAAAAAAGAAAGAAGAAAAAAATATTTTGTGATTAGCAAAACATTTTTGATCAGACTAGTATGAATCCTTTCACTATGTTGCTTAGTTTTCACACCACAGTTTGCTCCTTTCCTTAAGGTAGCATTGTTAATTTAAAAAATAAATAAAAATCCTTCTCCTATCTTCATTCATTTGCCCAATGAATGACTTTTATCAATTGCATTATTCCAGTAGTCATCAGCAAAATTCTACATAGGACTAAACTGCCCTGAATATGATCTGCAGATTGCTCATACCTGTGGTGACACCTAGAATGAATAAAGTGTACCTTTAATTGGAGGGTTCTGCATCTTGGTCCCACCTACTGTCAGTAGTATGCTGGAGTTGGCTTGATCCATTTGCCAGAGCTAATTACATGCATTTCTTCCCAAACCTGAAACCAGCAACGTCATGGTGGTAGCTTGAAATCATCCATGACAGGAGTATTTACACCACAGAAACTGGCAAAAGCTAAAAATCAGCCCCCTCCCCCACAAGAGAGCCATATGTTAGTCATTTTCCAACATACTTGACACTGTTCTCTGTCCAGTTGTGATAAACGGTTCTTTAAACACATTTTGGCAGGAAGATTTGCATTCACTCACAATAAATACTGAAAATGAGTGCCCCCTCCTACCAAAATATAGAAAGCATGCTCCATCAGGTATAACACCATACCTTCCCAAAATAAGCCTTGAATTGTTAACTATGTAATCATTTAATGGCACTATTGGGAACCCATTCTTGAAAAGTATTCACATTTCTTGCTGACACAAATTAAGTCCAACCTTTTTTGTAGTGAATTATTTGGTTGGTTGGTTTCTAAACTTCCCTCAATGCACTAAGATCACCAGGATGTAATGGTAGTTTGCTGAGGCTGAAGTCAAATGGCTGAGTGAGTCGAGCCAGATATCAGGAAGTTTCATAGTGTGACCGTTTTCCATGTTTTATTGTTTGCAGCAAACCAAAAGTTGAAATAGTAAGTTGCACAAAGTTGAAAGTGTGGAGGGTGGGAGGTGGAGAAGCTGGACTGCTGCTGTTCACTGATCAAGGAATTAGAAGCTGCCGTTCTGGAGCAACAGCGTAGGTGGAATGCTGGTGCCAAGTGGGTTCTTTTTTTCTGTACTCCACTTCCTTTCCTTGCCTGTGGCTTTCAACAAATATGGTGGTGGGACGGTCAAAATCAACATCATGATCCTTCTCAAATTCCAATTTGAAATATTCTTTCAATAGATGTGTCCTACAATGTTTGCTACAGGCTGAGTTCTATAGCCTCCAAATCATATACTGAAGCCTTAACACCCCTATACCTGAGAATGTGACCATTTGGAGATAAGACCTTTATAGAAATAGTTGCATTACAATGAGATTATTAAGGTGGGCCCTAATCTAATATGACTAGTGTTCTTACAAGAATAGGAAATGAGAATATAGACAACATAAAGAGGCACCATGTGAAAACACTGAAAGAAAACAGCTATTTACAGGTTAAAGAGACAGGTCTCAGAAGAAGCAATCCTTCAGACAGCTTGATTTTGGACTTTTAGTCTCTAGAACTGTGAGAAAATAATTTGTTGTTGAAGTCACCACTCTGCAGTGTTTTGTTATGAAAGTCCTAACCCCTAGTTACTTAGCCCTAGTGTTAACTAAAACAGGATGCTTTTATGTTAGAGACTGAAATGCATCTCCCTGAAATTCTTAGGCTGAAGACCTAACCCCCAATGTGGAGACACAGCCTTTGCGGAGGTAATTAAGGTGAAATGAAATCATATAGCATGGGGCCCAAATCATCGGATAGCACTGGTGTCCTTATAAGAAGAGGGATAGTCACCAGAGTGACTCTCCCCTCTCTCTCATCTCTCTCTCTCCATACTCACTGAGGAAACTCCTTGTGAAACTACAGTCAGAAGGCGGCCTTCTACAAGTCTGGAAGAGTCAAGAAGAGACGACTTACCAGAACCAAACTCTGACAGCATCATGATCTTGGACTTCTAGCCTCCAGAACTGTGAGAAAACAAATTTCTATTGTTTAAGCCACTGGTCTGTGGTATTCTATTATGGCAGCCTGATCAGATTAATCCACTCTTCCTTTGTATGTTTTGCTGCTGAGTAGGCATCAGAGCATTATTAAATGAATGGACTTAACCTGTGAGGCTCAATCCAAAATGGAATCTGAGAAAAAAATAATGTCTTAATTTAATTAATTTCCCCTTCCCTGTTCATCAATCTTCTTTTGACTTAATTTAATATCTTTTCTTGCTTTCATTTTAACCAGAGTTTACACTGGTGGATGTAGGTTCATAGGAGAATCCAACACTGCTGAAAAGGTTTTCTGAGCATCCAGCATGGTTGGCTTTCACTGCCAGGCATTCAATTTTTTTTTTTTTTTTTTTTTTTTTTGAAATGGAGTCTTGCTCTGTCACCCAGGCTAGAGTATAGTGGTACAATCTCAGCTTACTGCAACCTCCACCTCTCGGGTTCAAGTAATTCTCCTGCCTCAGCCTCCCAAGTACCTGGGATTACAGGTGCCCGCCATCACGCCCGGCTAATTTTTGTATTTTTAGTAGTGACGGGGTTTCACCATCTTGGCCAGGCTGGTCTTGATCTCCTGACCTCGTGATCCACCCACCTTAGCCTCCAAAAGTACTGGGATTACAGGCGTGAGCCACTGCACCCGGCCTAGACATTCTTAACACATCAGTGTAAATCTCTGACTGCCATGCCATGGTAGCAACTGACAAGGTTGCATAAGAATGCTGTTTGCTATACAATTTCATAATTTTCACCCCTGAAACCATTTTTTTTCCTGCACAATTGGTGTAGTTTGCATGTCATCAAAATCCAAGTTGAATCTTAGTTAGAATTAAATTCATATAATTCAAATGATGAAAACTGAGCCTTCACTAAAGTGTCAAGCTTATGTGAGCAATCAACAAATACAAATCAAAAGCAAAATAATATGTACTCTAATTTATACTATCATCCATGAGATCAACACAGGAGATTTGTACATATGAATTATTTGTTTTCACACAGCTCTACTTTGTGTCTCTTTAAATTTGTGACTTTTTAATCCTAATATCTTCTACGTTGAAGGTATTAATTTATCTTACTGTGACGAGGCTAGAATTTTTATTGCATGTAAAATTTCTTATTCATCTTGGGATCTCCCATCTTCTAGTAGAGTGGCTTGTACATAGTAGGTAAATGGAATTGAGTCAGAGAATGGAAGAAGAGCTCAATCCCCTTGATTTCATAGTAAAACAGTGGAGGGACTGAGATCAGTTTTCAAGGCTGCTGAATTCCAGACCCCTGTCATAGTTATTAATTGTGCATGTATTATTTATCTTCATCATTCTAGCATGCAAAATGAAGTTTTTATTGATCAAGTAATAACCTCTGTGGCTAGGTAAGATTATCTCAGAACTTCCAGATCAGTTATTCTGATGGGATGGTCTCAGCCATTCCCTACCAGACCTCCTAAATGTAACACAGTTTATTGGGTGTGAGAGACTTTCAAATGAGCTCATAATCAATGAGCAGTAAACATCTCACGGCAGTCAGAAGTGGCATGGACCCTTAGAACATGAATCAAATCCCTCTTAACTCTAGTGCTGTGCTTTATTCTCAGTGTTTGTCTTTATCTTTCAGCTGCCTGGCAGTTTGGCTACATTTGTGCAAAGAAAAGGTATGCACAGTTGATTTAGAAAAAGGGTTTCTCTATAACTGAAATTTGCATATATGAGAATGTTTGCTTTTAAAGTCTTTGAAATATTAACATTTTGTTCATGGTGATATACAGTTTAGCAATTTGGAATACATGACTGTTTGAAGAATGTCTTTAGAAGTTTCATGAGGGTGCCATGCATTTTGTAAACACAAATTTCCCAAGATTTGCAAGAAGGTCATGGGTTAGATCTATGACCCCAATGTCATGATAATTTTGGCAACTTTTCCATGCCCATTCCTTGGATCTCTCCCTCCCCTCATTTATAACCACATCAATGTTGGCTCATCAACTGTGCACAGTCCTGCCTCTTTCCTGTGAGAATAAACATTTCGTCAAATGAAAACAGTTTCAAAACTAGGGTTTCCTTGGCCAAAGTTAAAATAAAAGCTTTCCCCTTATGTAATTAAGGCAGAGACAACTGTAGACATGTTCTAAATCCTTAAAATGCTCAATCCATCCACAGTCCCCATGTGTCCCACTGGAGCCAAAGTCATCTTAATTATGTATTCTAGGTAGAAGGCAAAAGACCAAATCCCGCCTCATCCGGACTTCAAAGCATTTCAAATCTCATCCACATCTCCTTGGTTTTTCTTTCACTTAATATTAAGTGTTCTATCATTATCCCTAAACTTTCTATTGATGTACCACTTTTTATTTAAAGAAATAAAAATAGGCTGAATAAATCAATGATTGAGACCATTTCTCATCAATGTCCAGTTCCCTCCTTGAGAATGAAGCACTTCATGTTAGTGACATAATTTATTGATGCATTGCCTTAGTCAAAGAATATTTCAAGGGAACCTGAAGGGCCTAGGTAATAGGGCAATCAGACAGTGTACCCAAAGCCCCATGCCAACAATTTTTTATCTATGTCATCCAATTGAAAAGCACCCCATGCAGTCTGTAAAAATTAGATATTAAAAAGGAGTTATCCATAGTCTGAAAGATGTATATGCATGGTGAAGAAGGGCACATATTTGTGAGGGCACATATTTGTGTGGATAAAGAGGAGGAGGAAGTAGGGAGTGATTGACAAGTGGATGCATATAATTATTGATGCATATACTTGTAGACACCAGAGATGTGTACAGTAGAGGAACACAATCAATGCTCAACCATCTGGAATCAGGCAGTGGACACAGAAATAAATACCTTAGTCTCACTCTGTGGTCTTTGATATACTCTACTGGTAAATTCAACCAGAAGCTGTGAAGCCAAGGAGTTTGCTGACACCATTCACACTGGTCACTTCCCAAGGCACATAACAGAATTTTAAAAGATGGAGGCTAGACCTCCCAAGACTACTAAACCAGGAAGAAGTTGAATCCCTGAATAGACCAACAACAGGCTCTTAAATTGAGGCAATAATTAATAGCCTACCAACCAAAAAATGTCCAGGACCAGATGGATTCACAGCTGAATTCTACCAGAGGTACAGAGAGAAGCTGGTACCATTCCTTCTGAAACTATTCCAATCAATAGAAAAAGAGGGAATCCTCCCTAACTCATTTTATGAGGCCAGAATCATCCTAATACCAAAGCCTGGCAGAGACACAACAAAAAAAGAGAATTTCAGACCAATATCCCTGATGAACATTGATGCAAAATCCTCAATAAAATACTGGGAAACCAAATCCAACAGCACATCAAAAAGCTTATCCACCATGATCAAGTGGGCTTCATCCCTGGGATGCAAGGCTGATTCAACATATGCAAATCAATAAACGTAATACAGCATATAAACAGAACCAAAGACAAAAACCACATGATTACCTCAATAGATGCAGAAAAGGCCTTCGACAAAATTCGAACAGCTCTTCATGCTAAAAACTCTCAAACAATTAGGTATTGATGGGACGTATCTCAAAAGAATAAGAGCTATTTATTACAAACTCACAGCCAGTATCATACTGAGTGGACAAAACCTGGAATCATTCCCTTTGAAAACTGGCACAAGACAGGGATGCCCTCTCTCAACACTCCTATTCAACATAGTGTTGGAAGTTCTGGCCAGGGCAATCAGGCAGGAGAAAGGAATAAAGGTATTCGATTAGGAAAAGAGGAAGCCAAATTGTCCCTGTTTGCAGATGACATGATTGTATATTTAGAAAACCCCATCATCCCAGCCCAAAATCTCCTTAAGCTGATAAGCAACTTCAGCAAAGTCTCGGGATTTTGTCAAATCCTATAAAGTCACAAGCATTCCTATACATCAATAACAAACAGATAGTCAAATAATGAGTGAACTCCCATTCACAACTGCTTCAAAGAGAATAAAATACCTAGGAATCCAACTTACAAGGGATGTGAAGGACCTCTTCAAGGAGAACTACAATCCACTGCTCAACAAAATAAAAGAGGACACAAACAAATGGAAGAATAGTCCATGCTCATGGATAGGAAGAATCAATATCGTGAAAATGGTCATATTGCCCAAGGTAATTTATAGATTCAATGCCATCCCCAGCAAGCTACCAATGACTTTCTTCACAGAATTGGAAAAAAAACTACTTTAAAGTTCATATGGAACCAACAAAGAGCCCACATTGCCAAGACAATCCTAAGTCAAAAGAACAAAGCTGGCGGCATCATGCTACCTGACTTCAAACTATACTACAAGGCTACAGTAAACAAAACAGCATGGTACTGGTACCAAAATAGACATATAGACCAATGGAACAGAACAGAGGTCTCAGAAATAATACCACACATGTACAACCATCTGATCTTTGACAAACCTAACAAAAATAAGAAATGGGGAAAGGATTCCCTCTTTAATAAATAGTGCTGAGAAAACTGGCTAGCCATATGTAGAAAGCTGAAACTGGATCCCTTCCTTATACCTTATACAAAAATTAATTCAAGATGGATTAAAGACTTAAATGTTAGACCTAAAACCATAAAAACCCTAGAAGAAAACTTAGGCAATACCATTCAGGACATAGGCATGGGCAAGGACTTCATGACTGAAACACCAAAAGCAATGGCAACAAAAGCCAAAATTGACAAATGGGATCAAATTAAACTAAAGAGCTTCTCCACAGCAAAAGAAACTACCCTCAGAGCGAACAGGCAACCTACAGAATGGGAGAAAATTTTTACAATATACCCATCTGACAAAGGGCTAATATCCAGAATCTACAAAGAACTTAAACAAATTTACAAGAAAAAATCAAACAACCCCATCAAAAAGTGGGTGAAGGATATGAACAAACACTTCTCCAAAGAAGACATTTATGCAGTCAACACACATGAAAAAATGCTCATCACTGGCCATCAGAAAAATGCAAATCAAAACCACAATGAGATACCATCTCACACCAGTTAGAATGGCAATCATTAAAACGTCAGGAAACAACAGGTGCTGGAGAGGATGTGGAGAAATAGGAACACTTTTACACTGTTGGTGGGACTTTAAACTAGTTCAACCATTGTGGAAGACAGTGTGGCGATTCCTCAAGGACCTAGAACTAGAAATACCATTTGACCCAGTCAAATGGTGTATACCCAAAGGTGTATACCCAAAGGATTATAAATCATGCTGCTATAAAGATACATGCACACGTATGTTTACCGTGGCACTATTCACAATAGCAAAGAGCTTGGAACCAACCCAAATGTCCATCAGTGACAGACTGGATTAAGAAAATGTGACACATATATACCATTGAATACTATGCAGCCATAAAAAAGGATGAGTTCATGTCCTTTGTAGGGACATGGATGACACTGGAAACCATCATTCTGAGCAAACTATCGCCAGGACAGAGAACCAAACACCTCATGTTCACACTCATAGGTGGGAACTGAATAATGAGAACACTTGGACACAGGATGGGGAACATCACACACTGGGGCCTGTCGTGGGGTGGGTGGAGGGGGGAGGGATAGCATTAGGAGATAAACCTAATGTTAATGACGAGTTAATGGATGCAGCACACCAACATGGCACATGTATACATATGTAACAAACCTGCACGTGGTGCACATGTACCCTAGAACTTAAAGTATAATTAAAAAATATACAAAAAAAAAAATATGAAACACACACACACACACAAAGATGGAGGGTAGATACAGAAGGGCCATGAAAAAATATTTAGTACTGCTCTCTTTCTCATTTCCTGTGCAGTACTCTTTGCTGATTGAGTGTTGAGTCTTCCAGGATGCAGAGGCTGTCAGAGAAGCACTGTAACTCACCAGACATTTGGATGACTCTCACATTGGGTAGAGCCTATGATAATCTGGTGCTCAGGAAATATTCAGGTTTCTTCCCAATTATACTCTTGAAAACTTAAAAATTACTTAAAAATTATGTCCCATGAACAGACTAGGTAGCTTTCTTTGGGGTCACTGTGTATCAGTAACTAAATGTCTTTTTAATCTTTATTTCTAATTTTGGAATGAAGCCTTTAGAAACTGAAAACCACAGGGTAGTGAAATATAACCGTTTTCTTACTGTTTTCTTATTTGAAATATGCTTGAAGTTTTGGAAAATCAACAAAACACTAATTGAAACCTAAGAAACGGAAGGGCAAAAATCCTGAGCTATGTCTCTATGCATACCACTGTCTCCAGGACCTAGAATAATGACAATACCTAGCACCCTTTAAATATCTGCTTAATGGGTTAATGAATTAGTTGTTAGTTTCTGTCTATGGCAAAATGGTAAGTACAAAGGACCTCGAATATCCGGTAGTTTGGCCATGACCCATGAGAGGAATAGCATAATCCATATGGCTCAGACCCAATGGGAAGTCATCATTCATCATTTATATATCTAGAACAAGGGGTCAGTGATGAAGAGGAGTAAAATGAGTGAAAACAGTAACTTCATAGAGGACTTACTATGTGTTAAGCTCTGCGCTGGGTCCTTTATACAAAAGTCTTATTTAATTCTAAAAAGAACCCTATAAATTAGATACTAGTATTTATTCTACAGATAAGAAAACAAAGCAACAAGTGTAAAAAGCAAATCATTCAAAAGAAACAGAGAAAAGTGAAATAAAGTGTTGCTCAGGTCAGAGATAGAAAGCACCAGAAATTAAATTCTCCTTAAAATGTTGACATATTAATTTAACACTTTCACGAAAAATCACAACCAGCAACGTGCTTACTTAAGGAATGTGTGTGTATGTTTGCACATGTATGCACATTTCCATCGGACGATAAAACTAAATCCCCCTTTGGAAAAATATAATGAACAAATCCAGAAAATTGTTTCACCAAAACCTCCTATAAATGATCTCAGTTCTGTTCTGGAAGAAACTACTCTCCAAGGAGAAATGAAATAAGCCTTACTTTCAACATTCACTGTCTTTTTGTGCTGTTCATGAATAAATTGGGCTAATTGTTGAATGTGAGAAGTGATGATTTTATGATACATATATATTACTGCCCCAAAATTATTACTTGTTAAATTCATCATCTTTAACCAACAGGTTAGGCTAAATCTAGAAGAAACAGATAAGATTCTCAATGTGCAGTGCTGTACACACTTTGCAATCCCCACATTTATGTGCAACAGGTAACTCCAGTTACAGAGTCCACAAACCTGAAACACTGAAGGAGTTTCAAATATCACATAACATTTCAATATTTAATATGTATTCTAAGCATATCAATTTCTGCATATAAAGAGTGACTAGCACATCATGCATTACCATGTCATACTAGTTCTGAGGAACAACGGCTTTCAATTTAAAGAATAAAACACCCTCCAGCTGAAGAAAATTCTCACATTACAATATGTTTAAAAGAATCTATTCCAGTTGTGGTTGGTTGTCTATGAGAAATCTTTTTCATAGGGGGAAAAATTGAACATTCCCATGTGAAAGTCTTTCTTTCAAGAGAAAAAAAAAACTGTACATTGCGTTTTATACAAACTAGGTGAATTCAAAATGATGGATCATTTCAAAAATATTCATTATACTATTTACTTACATAAATGTGGTTGTATAAAAAGTAAAAAAGGAATGCATTCACAATTGGTTTAAGTAATTTTCTCTTGGCAAACCACCATATAAAACAGGGGCGTCATGGCGCCACAGAACTCTGAATTGTGGTAGAGCATCATCAGTACACATGGCATTAATCTTTGTCTCGTTGCAGGAGACACCCTTGCTTGCATTAGCAGGCTGCCTCTTAAATGGAAGATGGTGTAATGTAACTCAGGTTTAAATAACACAATAAATAAGAACTCAATTTCTCTTTAGTCTTTGTTACTAATCTTTTCCAAGACCTCTTTGTTAAAGTGCTTCAATGTCTACACATTCTAATGTAAATGACAACTTTTTTGGAGGGGTACACAGAGTCTCAAAAGAGCACGGTAAAGGAAGAAGCTCAAGGGGTTAATATCAAAATTTTGTATTTAACATGTTAAGCAATCAAAATACTTTTATAAAAAAACATATGTATGTAAACGTTACATAATTACTTATCCCACTTTCTTGTCTTTTAGCAAACTGACAGTCCCAATATTTTGGAAATCTCACTGTTTTATATCACTTCATGCTCTCCATGACAAGGGGAACATTTAGCTGTCTTTAATGTCTTCTAATTAAATACACAAAGCATTCTTAAAGTCTTCTTTCTCCAAATATAGATATACTTTAATATAACAGATTTTTCCAAATACATTTTTCTATTGAACTGAGAAGCTTTCAGAAACTGTCCCCACTGAACATAATGACTATTTAAGGAAACAAGCTATTTATGTGGAAATATTAAGAGGGATGATTTTGATAACCCACACTCAAGGCCAAAATAAGGATCATTGGGACTTTTACTGAAGAAGTTAATGGAGGCCAGGCCATTGGCAAATGACCTTGAAATCCCTCGATGTAGCCTCAAATTGGCTTCAGCACAAGCTTATTATTAATGCAGACAGCTAGTTTATACCATGGAAAGCACATGGTATCTCTCTCTCCAAAACCATAGCTGTCACTCAGGCACCCGCAGATTCAAATAAAAGCCATCGATGTGACAACAGTTTTACATTTTTACATATTTTTACCAAATATCACAAGTTTATTAATCAGTATTTTGTGTTGTCTAAGAAAATTATAATTCATCTGCTCAATGGCAGCTTTACATATGTATATTTTAAAATTACTATATAAAAGTATAAAAACATATTACAACACTTGATTTAGATTTTAAATTGTATTTGTCTCTCTGACTATGCCCCCAGAGTAATGCCCCAGACATACATATAAAAAACCTTTAATTTTTAGGTACCTCAATATGTTAAAACTATTTTCTCTAATGTTATTAAAAATTGACATATTTCAGAGCTTGCACACACACACATACACACACACACACACACACACTCACTCTACCCAGTTAGAAAGGAACTGTTTGTTCAGTTTGCAGATATGAAATCATTAGGGACTGGATTTCACTACGGGAAATTTGAGTATCATGTACTGTTAATGCAAAATAAAGAAATAAAGCCTGGGAAGTTAGAAGATTATTTGTTTTGGAAATGCATATTTAGAACTTAAGAAAGAAAAAAAATTAAAAACATCTTCTAATGGTAAAGCATTAACAAATACTTTTTCATATGAATAAAATCTGTAATCAGTTAGATAAGAGCAATGTGCCTGTTTTTGGCATTTAATCAAACAATGAAATCATATACACATTTCCTGACACAAAAGACAAATGATGTAATAATCTGAAGGAGTTTCTCTATCTCCTTGGAACTTTGCATACTTGACTTGTTTTCCATATTTTGTGACTTTAAATGGTGGGAAAATTATATTAAAATGCTTGTAGCAGTTCCTCTAAACTAGCATCCTTTTTGTTTTATTGTATTTAATATAAAAGCAGCAATTATTTGATTTCAAAGTTATGAAAATATGTACCTTATGAGAAAACAAGCAATTTAAGCTTTAATTGGTGTCATTTTTCACAGAACTGGCAAGATTCTTGCATCCCTGGCACGTTGTTTTTCTATAAAACTGCAGAGCTGCCTTCAATGAATGTTTTACGAACGCAAAAGTTTTTATATGAAGGTATATGCATAGATGCCTGGAAATATAAGATTTCTGGTGGGAGTTATTTACAAAAGATGTATTTCATTTGTTACTGTGTGTGTAACAACTCCTATTATTCTCAATGTTTCTCTCTTCTCAATAAGACTGTTCTTAGCTCATGTCTATGAAATACTGGGACTTATGTCTAAAGTAAAATAAAAGCAGACGCTTTGATGAGGGAAAAATAGAACACTGGAGAAAAGCATAAAAGAAATTATAATTTTGACTAAAAGAAAACCCTATTATAATATGTTGAAAGGTTAATTCTGGTTTTAATCAGAAGAAAGATAATATAGAATATGTACCGACAGGCTTGCTTCACATAAATTACATAGAGGCACCACAAGACCATTTTCTGAAGTGTTGCTTTACCATGAATACTTTTACTTATTCTGTTCATATTATATATTTCCCACACTTTCCAAAATAGTGCTCTGTTCTGAAGGACAAATGTTTTACATATGTATTGAGAGATTTCACTATCTTCTCATTTCTAAGGACTTTAGTGATTTCCACACCTGGGGAGGTATTTCTTTGTTGTATTGCTTTTTAATGAAAATTCCTAGAGCCACTGCCAAGGTTTTGTATTCAAAACATCAGAATAAAGGTAGAGAATCTGTGTTTTTAAAAAAAATATCTAGTTGGTTTCTATAAGCAGCCAGATTGGAGGGAAACTGCAGATTAGTGAACTTTATGCAGAAAGTTCCTGTTGGGGGACTGGACGTTAGGATATATAAGTATTCTTTATATTTCATTCACATCTTAGTCTTTTTTTAATGTTGGCCATTTTTGTTAATAACTATGGCTAATATACAGTCCATGTTACTGAATGCCAGGCACTAAGCTAACCACCTTGTATGCTTGTATCTCGACAATCCTAAAAAACAGATAAAAATGTATTCTTTCCTCTTTAGAGACGAAGACATTTTTTGTTAGGGAGTAATGTACGATGGTCAGACAGCAAGTGATGAACAATTAAGAACTAGAATCTAGGTTTGTGTGACTCTAAAGGTCACTTTTCTAACCACTGTTCTATATAGGAGATTCAAACAGAAAGAGAGCTGCACATGTTTTGAAAACCTTTTCATGTTAGCTACCCAAATTAAGTATTAACACCACTAGGAATTACGTGATCTGAACTATTGATATCTCCCTCATGAGTATCATTATTGGTTTGATTCAATTTTGATTCAAAATGAACCACCTAA
The DNA here is from genome assembly GCF_003255815.1 of Theropithecus gelada. Lineage (NCBI taxonomy): Eukaryota > Metazoa > Chordata > Mammalia > Primates > Cercopithecidae > Theropithecus > Theropithecus gelada. The sequence goes on along the minus strand of NC_037680.1, from coordinate 23,989,737 downwards.
CACTGATTGAATGGCATCAGAACAAGCTTTTCCATTGCTGCCATTTTCCACAAAAATCAATATTAAAAGGTTTTAAATAGTAGCTCAGTGAGAGCAAAAGTATCTATATGTTCAGTCTTTCTTTTTTTTTTTTTTTTTTTTTTTGAGACAGAGTCTGGCTCTGTCGTCCGGGCTGGAGTGCAGTGGCCGGATCTCAGCTCACTGCAAGCTCCGCCCCCCGGGTTTACGCCATTCTCCTGCCTCAGCCTCCCGAGTAGCTGGGACTACAGGCGCCCGCCGCCTCGCCCGGCTAGTTTTTTGTATTTTTTAGTAGAGACGGGGTTTCACCGTGTTCGCCAGGATGGTCTCGATCTCCTGACCTCGTGATCCGCCCGTCTCGGCCTCCCAAAGTGCTGGGATTACAGGCTTGAGCCACCGCGCCCGGCCAGTCTTTCAACTACTAATCCAAGACTACATGAAAACTCTACCAAGATGTGACCAAAGATACTGTTGGGGAAGTTTAAAAGATTTTTTTTCTGGGAAACAAACAAATGCACTTCCAAATGGGTATCAATGAATTGTGCATCTTTCAGATATGTCCTTTGATCCTGGGAGTTTTCCATGATCTTTCCAATTTGGGTTTTGGGTCCCGTAGCACTGTGAGATCACACCATTCAGAGCACTAATCTGTGAGTTGCTGAGGGGCAAGGCTTCTGCCATTTTTCTCTCTATCCCCAGATATAAGCATATAGTTCTGAGCATGCTAAAAACTTTTCTGTAAAGGGTCAGATAATAAATATTTTAGTTTTTTCAAGCTGTATAATCTCTGTGCCAATGACTCAACTTTGCTACTGGGATACAAAAAACAATCAAACATAGTATGTAAATAAATGGGTGTGGCTCTCATCAATAAAACTTTATTTGTGGTCACTAAAATTTGAATTTCAAGTAATTTTTATGTTTCACAGTCTTCTTTTGTTTTTTTGCAACCATTTTAAAAAGTAAAAAAACCCTGTTCTTGATTCACAAGCCATATAAAAATAGTTAGAGGGCCAGATTTGGCCAGTCGGCCATAGTCTGCTGATCTCTGCCCTAAGCAGTCAATACACATGGTTGTCTGGTTGACTGGTTAGATAATTGTGAGAAATTAGTTGCTATTTAGGTTGAACACATGATGAGGGTATGCATGCGATAAAATAAAAGCCTGTGTAATGACATTCAATTTCCAATATAGAAATAATTATAAAGGACAGAAAAAGTACTTCTAAGGTAGTAATTAATAGGCAAAGCCAAAATGATGCAGAACTACATAATTAATATCAAATTAAAAGATTTCTGGATAAATTCATAGTGCATGTAGACTCACACAATAAACTATAGCAGTCTGTCCTCACCAAATGGCAGGGACTTTGGTGGCCTGTTAGCTGCTTCTGTGATATCTTGCTCTCCATCCTGATTGATCTGGCTCTGGGAAAAAAGGAGCTTCTATTCCCATGTCTGGTTCTCACTCTCTGCTCCCCCCACCCAGGCTCATATCCAATTATTTAATTATTTGAGCACATTGGCTGCTATGCTTTCATGTGACTCTTTAGGCAGATGAGAGGTCTTTTGCAAGTAATTGTGTTGTGTTCTGGCATTTTTCATGTTACTATTTTAGGGTTGAAAGAAATTTTTAGCTTGTGATGAGAAAGCATCTTGCAGGACATGGAGTCCATCCAGGTGAATTTAGGATGGTAATTACAGGACTGTGCTGGTGCCAAAGGTGAGGGTTGGGACTGGGGCAATGGTGGAAGTGACACACTCTGTCCTTGCCTCCCACCTGAAACCCCTAATTTCAGAACAATTTATCTCTCCATTCCCATTAATCCCCACTGAGAAAATTAAGCCATAAGACTTGACATAACATATGACATCCCATTCTAATATGGGTTTCTTAAAATGGCCAGTCCTGACAGGCACAATACCTCTTCTCTTTCTGACATTGTTGAGATGCCTGAACTTCTAGAAGGCGGGAGTCAAGTCCCTGATCCTCTTCATATTGGCCAGACCAGCTCACTCCTGCACTCAGAGGGTATCTCTTATCCTCTTCAACCTGAATCACTCAGAAGCAAGTAAATGCATGAAGTCTTATTGGGTTTACTTATTAGGAAAAGTGATGCACATTATTTTAGAAGTTATCTTTTGAACTTTATGAACTGATACTAGGTGCTCTTTACAAATTATTTAATCTCATCTCTGAACTGAAAATACTTGACTCCAAAAGGAAACGGTGGATGGCATTATGATGTGGGGGACTCAGGACACTTGCTCACAGCAGTCATCATAATGTGTGACCAAATATTTGTTTCCTCCAGTACTTCTACTTGTTATTTATTACCTACTAGACTGAGTCTCACAGGACTTAGGATTGTGTCTATTTCTACAATAGTGTAAGACAGAGGGCCCAGTATACAGTAGGTACTCATAAAATGTCTTGAACAAATAAATAGTTAAAATGACAAATGTTCATAGTTGTTTACTCATAACAGGAAATAAAAGCACACTTTTTATCCTGTACATATCAGTGCTAGGAAAACACTCGATAAATGCCTCTGCCTTAGTCCAAGGTCTTCTCCTCTCAAGCACACATGTATTGGCTTCTGCTCAACTACTCACTTCTGTGATTTTGACCTTTTGCTACACCTGTATCATGTGCCACCTTCCTTACCAGAGCCCATATTACTTCACTGGCTTTCTTTCCCCACTTCTGTCTTCAGGTACTTCCATAGCTCTTCTGGGCCTAAATAATGTCTCCAACTCCCTAAGGTAACACTTCCATCGTATATGCCAGTAGTGAAGATATCACTAATTACCCTCACTGCTATTTCTCTTAGAATAAAGAGGATGACATTTACATACATGATACATCTATTGCTCACTCTCTTTAACATTGAAATAATGCTGTCACTTCATGGTACATGCCAGTTAGATGTTCATCTGCTTCTGGACATTGGTCAAAAAGTCTAAGTCTCCTGTAAGACATCAAGAGACCAGCCATACTGAGCAGTGGTGACCAGATTTCTCAGAGCTTTTGAGTGCCTATACTAAGAAAACAGTCACAGAAGTATGGGATATGCATACTGGATAGATGGAAGGAAAGGTGTGATCATTTCCTAACCACTTCATTAAGTTTCACAAAGGCAAATTAGTTAAGTCATTGTGGTCAACTACTAGAAATATAAACTTAGCGATGCTGTGCAGAAAGAAAATTTATTGTAAAGATACTGGGCTGTCTCGTGAAATCTAGGGCTAGGGATGTGGTCAGGTCTCAGGGAAAAGATTCAATTAAGAACTCACAAAGATGAGGTCTGTCTTCTCTGTCCCATCTCTCAATTCTTCTTTGCACATATGTTCAGTTCTCCTCTGTTTCTGAGCAGTCCTCTGCTTCCTAGACCATATGGTCTACCTTTATGACAATGTACATCATACTGGTCCAGCCACCTGAGGCTCCAAATCCAAAACTCCAGACAGGGATTTTTTACTATGAGTTCTTATCCCTGGACTAGTCCACTATTAAGCTGCAGCCATGTGGAAGAGAGGGGGTGAGTGGAGGGAAATTTCTGGAAAAGTTGTCAATTGATGGGTATCTCATAGGCAATGTTATGAAGAATGTACCACAAAAAGGTAAGTGTGAGCTAAATATGCCTCACATCCCTGGAGTCTAAGATATGAGAGAACTCCTCTGTGAATGGAGAAGACTAGGAAGCAGGAAGGGTTACAAAAAGGGACATGTAAGTAATTATCTCTGACCTATGTCAAAAGTGAAAGGGAGTTCTGACATTATTAGTTTTCTCTAAGTTGTCAGTATTTGTTATTGAATGAATCCTTAAACTTTCAGGTCCTATGTCTTCATATTCTATTCTAAGTGAAGATCAGAAGCGATGGCAAAATGAGCGCTAGTTGGGACTAAATGAATGGGGCAAATCTAGGCAATTTCTCAAGGAATGTTGTATCCTAAGCTCAAAGAGAACAATCAGCAGATTCTCCTTATTGGTTCCATGTTTATGTACCATGTTCAGGCAGTTCATTTATGACTACAGATATCAAACTAAATACTATGAGGCCCCTTTAATGAATCTCAGGTCCTAGTAAGTATCTGTGAAACAGTGTTAACTGCTTTCAGAGAATTACATAGACAGAGTTACAGGTTCATGGTGGAAGACAAAGTTAATTCAGCTAAAACATCAAAGACTTCAAAAAGCAAGTGGCATTTCACTTGAGCCTGAGCAAATGAGTGCAAGTTTTTCAGGTAGGAGAAGTGCAAAAAGACATCCTATTGTACTACAAATGGTGTAGCACAAACAATATTTGGCAGTATCATGTTTTCTGATTTTGTTCACCCCAGGAACCAAAAACTTAACAAAAGATAATTATATACGGCCAATTTAAGGCCCGGTATCAGTCCATGAGGAGTGGCAGCACTTTATGAAGACCATAACATAGTAGATGAAAAGACTGAAGCAACTCCATGTAACCAGAAAAATATATACAATTCTCCCAATCATAGTTCTATCCAGCAATCTCTAAGTGATAGTCTGAGTGTTGGGCATGAATGCTGTGAGACTCGTTGCTCTTCCAGGCTGGACATCCCTGCTTCTCTGGGTTCAACCATTGTGGATCCTCCTCTATGAGCCTGCTACTCTTTTTTATTTATTGATTGATTTTGAGACAGAGTCTCACTATGTCACCCAGGCTGGAGTGCAGTGGCATGGCGCAATCTGAGCTCATGGCAACCTCTGCCTCCTGGGTTCAAGCAATTGTCCTTCCTCAGCCTCCCGAGTAGCTAGGACTACAGGCCTGTGCTGCCGCACCTGGCTAATTTTTGTATTTTTAGTAGAGACAGGGTTTCACCACGTTGGCCAGGCTGGTCTCGAACTCCTGGCCTCAAGTGATCTGCCCACCTCAGCCTCCCAAAGTGCTGTGATTACAGGCATGAGCCACTGTGCCCTGCCACCTGCTACTATTCTTGACGCTCACTAATATGTATTGTTCTTGTGTATCATTTGTTGTTATTTGTAGGAAATTTGTATACTTTCTAGTGGTCACATTTTATTAAATACTAAGTCCACCATGGTATATTTAATGAGCTCAACTTTCCTCCAATACATTATGTAAATTAGTTGGCCCCCGGGACAGCGTCCTTCTCTTTCAAGCACCTATGGCTCCTCAGCTTGGAGTCTGTGTAACGTATCTACTTGCTCAGGCTGACTTTCCGTGCCTCACTTTGACAAGGTAGACTATTTTTTTCTGATCTGCATTTTGTCTCTTTGTGCTCTGTATGGCACAAACTGAGCTGAAAACAAAACTCCTATGAGCCAGAAAGAGGACTACCGCCACATTTCTGCTTAAACGCTATTGAAAAAATCCTACCTCACTGCATATTTCAGCAGCATCTTTTACCATTTCACAATTATAGTCATGTCCTACTCAAAGGTATAGGAAAGTAATGCATGCACACGTTTGTGGGAAAGTGAATAATTACAATAATTATCTCTGAGTGGTTTGTGAGTAGCAGAGGTAAGTGGATATTTCAGGAGAGGTAAGAGAGGAAAATAATCAAAATGGTGATTTTCAATGATAGGAAAAACAGGTGGTGATATGAGTCTTCAGATCATTTTTAATATACTTAATAAATATACAGCCAGGTTGGCTAGGGCTAAAATCAGCTAAGAAAAAAAAAATGTAGAGGTACTATCTTGTGTGTGCGTGTGTGTGTACACAAAGAAAATAAATTTTTAATACTTCAGATACTTTTCAAGTAAATACTCTTTTGAAAGGAAAATTCTCATTTCTCATTAGATTATCAATAGGAGAGGAGGAATGTTTGATTTTTCAAATTAACACTGTGAAAGAATTCAGTGAGAAAGAAGCAACTATCTGAAAAGCATAGCATTGAGATTTGAAGGAGTATGAAAAGATTTGGGCTGGATTCTGTTTTGTTTTGTTTTGTTTTTTTATAGTCATTCCTTTCTATAATCACTGCCATGAATCTGCATGCATCTAGCAGTGAAATGCTGTATATTCTCAAAGCTCTAAAAATTCCTCAAAATAGCTCCAGTGGTTCAAAATATGCGTGATGATCAAAATATCTACCTATAAATACTGTGGGCCTATCACATGATAAATAAACCATCAAATATTTGTACATTCACATATGTATATAGAGAGAGTAGAGAGAAGAGGAGGCAGAGAGAATATTTCTGTTAATGCTTGCAACTAGTTGGCAAATATATACCCCACAATATGACTACATTGCTTGGGACTTATGGGAATATGTCTTTCTGTATTGTATACATACACATAAACATAGAAATTGGAATGTTCATATGTACACATGCATACATATTTTAAATAACATTTTAGATGCATTTTGAAAATACATATGCATATACATACTCACACACATTCTGAAATGCCATCATTCAACATAATTCATGATGTGTATTGCAATGTATCAAAGCAGAAACACATTCCAAAAAGAAATACTCACTGGTGCAATTAAATCATAAAGGAGTTTAATTTGTTCAGTTAGTAGCTAAATGTTTATTTCAACATTTTGGCCAGCAGTTTCTTTAATGAGACTGTACCTGGAATGAATTAAATTCAGTTATTATTTAAGCTCATGAGTTAAAGTGTTTCTTCAGGGACTGCACTTATGCTTTGATGCATTTCAATGAATACTGTTCTTGAAAAGGCCTGTTTCGACTACTCTGAACTTGAAACCTGAAAAATACTCAGGATAGTCTGGTTTATGAAATTGATCATAAGATTTGTGGGCAAACAAGATGAGATACACACTGTCTTCTCATATAACAGCCTTACTGAAATATAATTTACTTATCACGCAGTTTAGCCATTTAAAGCATATAATTCAGTGTTTTTTAGTATATTCACAGAGTTGTAAAACCAGCATTATAGTTTTATAACTTTTCCATCATCCCGAAAAGAAACTCTGTATCCACCAAAAGTCATTCTCCATTTCCTCCCACCTCATCCTATCCCAGTCCTAGGTAATGTCTAATTTGTTTTCTGTCTTTATGAGTTTACTTATTCTGGATATTTCACATAAATGGAACCATACAGTATATGGTCTCTTGTGACTGGATTCTTTCACTTGGAATAATATTTTAAGGTTTATCTATATGATAGTATGTATCACCACTTCATTTGTTTTTATGACTATCTAATATTCCATTGTATGAATATATCACATTTAATTTATTCATTCATCATTTGCTGAACATTCAGGTTGTTTCCATTTTTGGCTATTATGAATAATGCTGCCATGAACATTTGTGCACTAGTTTTTCTGCAGACATATGTTTTCATTTCTTCTGTGTATACATCTAAGAGTGTTACATAGATAATTGCTGGGTCCTACGGTAGCTCTATGTTAAACCTTTCGAGAAACTACCAGCCAGTTTCCAAAGTGACTGTCCCATTCCACATTCCCACCAGCAGGGCATGAGAATTCCAATTTTTGTGGTCACCATTATTAATTCATCAAATCAACATGTTTCCTAATGCTGAACTTGGTGCTTTCCTGGGTTCTTCCTGATGGGTTTATGTAAGCACAGCCACAGCAGACAGGATACAAGCCCCCTGATTTCCTACACTTGAAAGCATGGCCAAAATATGCTATAGACCCAGAAATATTAGCTCCCCTTCAAAACCACCATTAAAGTTGTCCCACAGACACTGTATACACTGTGTTTCATCAATTGTAAAATGAGGGACATCAGTCCAGAGTGAATTAGGCCACTTCCACAGTTATTTGTAGAACTAATTGTTTCCATTTGAGTCCTATTTGGCTCATCCAGCTCCACGGCAAGCTAGGCATATATACAAGGAGGCACTTTAGACCAACTTAATATATGTTAAAAGTATAAACCTTATAACTCTATAAGCAGTAGCCTTTGAGAAATATATCAATTCAGTGAGGGAAAATAACCTATAGGTTGGTTAATATCTCTTAAATATGCACTCTCTAATGTTCTCAGAAGAGACTGCAGTCTTTCACTGCTAGATTAATTTTAGATGCACTATTGTTCTTTCCTAAAATTATCATATGGCATATGCTTAAAAATGTTGAATGAATTCTAACTTACTGGATGATGTGAATGTTCCAACTTGTTTTGCTAGAGCCAAAACAATCTTGAAAACTGCATAATAAAAAAAGCACAAAGGGAGCTCAGTAAACATTTTAACTAACTGAATTACACACCTTTTCATGTTTTCAGCATATTAAAGACATACAATCTCATTGAATAACTAGGATATATACCAACCCTTATCATGGTAGGACAACACTATTGTATAGTGGAGTTTAGGTCTTGAATAACACAAGAATAGCAATAATAATAATGATAACAATAACATGCCCAAATGCATAGTCTGTGCCAGGAAGCATACACGCTATTTTACATATTTATAACATAACTTGATCTTCACATCGACCCTCTGAAGTAGGTGTTGTCAACATTCCCAATTTACAGATGAGAAAATTGAGACTTAGGGAAGTTAAATTACTTGTTATTTATTATGCAGCCAGTAAATGCTTGGCCAAAACCAGAACCCAGGTTTGTGTGATTCGAATGTGACCTTCAGGCCAAACTGTATTCAATCAAAAGCTTTAATCCTCCCAAAAAGTGAGACAATGAACTGGATTTCCTACAGTAGTGACAATCAGCATATTCACTTCCACCGAAAAGGCCATTATTTCAGTGGGCCGCTGGGAATAAAACACTATTGATAAAATAAATGGGGTATCACTCATACATATTAACTATTTTTCAAATATATGCAGAATCTGTTAGGTTTGATAATATATAAATTCACTACTAGTAAATGATAATCATCTTTCTACTATTATGGATTATTTCAATCAACAGATAATAGAAGTACAACTACCAACATGTTATGATCCAGAAAATTTTGTTATATTGGAAAGAGAGCTTCATTCTTGAAAATGCTAATACCTATAAAACTAAAGAGTTTTCACAACCTTAATGAATGAAATGTACTTCTAAGCAAGGGAAAAAGTAGTTATATATGCCTATTAATAGAAAAGTGTTATACCACCTATAAAATACGCCATGTGCTTAAAAATCACCTACTTAGTTATTTCCCTTTTATAAATTTGAAGTCCAAGATACTGAATGACTGTTTTTCTTGGTTTTAAGAGAATATAAAATCATACACGTAACTGAGAACTGCATCTTGGCTTTCCACTCAGAGTTCAGCTCCTGAAACATACTAGAAATTTAATCAATATTTGTAAATAAATGTTCAGTTTGTGACCTGCATTCTGTGCTACCCTCCAGAGATCTTTTTAATTATTTTGTTAAAACATGAATGTCATTCTAGTTTGCTAAATTTAGAGCAGCAATATCTTAACATTGTCCTTAATTAAAATTCAATAAAACCCCTGAATTTAAAAGTTAACATGGTCAAAACTGTGGGTGAGCTATGGAATCCAGAGATAAAGGCAGTTAAAGTAGATTTAACCACCTATGAGGTATAATAAACATGCTGAAATGCATAGCCCAGAATGTTTTCACTGCTATTTTAAAATTAAACATATACAAAAGAGTAAGGGAAACATTTAGACATGACAATTAACAAATTATCACATAATTGACAGCAAATCAGGAATCATTTATTATTTCAGTGTCACCATTAGAGTGTCACCGCTGCAGTGTTATCGTTCTAATTTATCTCTTAGAAAATTTATGAATTTATCAGTCATATACCTATGAAAACTCTAACCATCATTTCAATAGTATATACTCAATATCAGAAGTAAAAAGGTCTATAAAGATGATTGGGTCCAAAAGGGACCTGTATCAGAATCATTCAAAAGTATGTCATACAGAATACACGATTTATATGAAGACAAACCTTTAGGTAATTCTACATTTTATTTTGAGAGTCAGAGTCTACAAAATCATAACGTAAATTTAGTCTACTGCTATTCACTCATGAAATAGAACTCTGTGCTAGATATATCCATGTTCCAAAAGATTATACTCACCTCCCCCTCCCAAGTTCAAGTGATTCTCCTTCCTCAGCCTCCCGAGTAGCTGGGATTACAGGTGCCTACCACCACGCCTGGCTAATTTTTTGTATTTTTAGTAGAGACAGGGTTTCACCATGTTGGCCAGGCTAGTCTCAAACTCCTGACCTCAGGTGATCCATCTGCCTTGGCCTCCCAAAGTGCTGGGATTACAGGTGTGAGCCACTGCAACTGGCTTGTAAAATAAATTAATTTCACTCATCTCATAGGGTTAATTGAAAAAATTAATCAACAAATGTGCATGAAAATAGTTTTAAAGCTATGAAATAAATCACAAAATTGGCCATATCTGTTTTTTGACATCTATTTATGTGAAAGACATCATTGCCAGGCCGGGCATGGTGGCTCACGCCTGTAATCCCAGCACTTTGGGAGGCTGAGGCAGGCAGATCATGAGGTCAGGAGATCAAGATCATCCTGGCTAACATGGAGAAACCCAGTCTCTAATAAAAATACAAAAATTAGCTGGGCATGGTGGTGGGCACCTGTAATCCCAGCTACTCACGAGACTGAGGCAGGAGAATCACTTGAAACCAGGAGGCAGAGGTTGCAGTGAGCCAAGATCACGCCACTGCACTCCAGCCTGGGCGACAGAGCGAGACTCCGTCTCAAAAAAAAAAAAAGACATCATTGCCTCATTTTCAAAAACATTTTTCAAACATTCATTTTGACAGTCATAGACTCAAATATATTTTCAATAGGACCAAATGATTACAATTTATAAAAATTATTAATGAAAATTTTAGTCTCAGTTTATGTAAGAAGAGAAGAATGGTGTTAAGTCAGCTAACTCAAGCCAAAATTCATTGGTCCACAATTATTTGAGTACCTACTAGCTATAAATACCTTGTGTGATTACATGGTATAAATATTTTCTTTACTTTTTCAATTTTTTCATCTACATGATATCAAAATGACAAGTTGTTTATCTTATTCTTACATACAACTGCAAGTAACAAATTAATTTCATTTCACCTCTAACAATTGGTGACAGCTCTTAAGCATATTTATTAATCCATGCTACAAATATTTGAGCGTTTTTATGAGTCACACGGTGTGCTAGGAGCTATATGAATATAAAGATAAATATTAGCCAGACCATGTACTTAAGGATCATGGATTGAATAATGGAGCTAAGATAGATGCATCAGATATAGATGCAGATAAAAATGCAGATTCACACACAGCTGCATATGTGAACTATGCTACAAGATAGGAGTTCAGGCTGGGTACAGAGAGGATCATGCCTGAAATCGCATCACTTTGAGAGGCCGAGGTGGGAGGAATGTTTGAACCCATGAGTTTGAGACTAGCCTGAGCAATATAGGAAGACCCTGTCTCCAAACAAAATTTAAAAATTAGCCAGGCATGGTAGCACAACCCTGTGGTCTCAGCTACTTGGGAGACTGAGGTCGAAGGATGACTCGAGCCCTGTAGGTCGGGAATGCAGTGAGCCATAATCGCACTACTGCACTCCAGCCTGGGAGACAGAGTGAGACCCTGCCAAAAAAAAAAAAAAAGTGGAAATATAAAAATTTCAATATTGATTATTTCAGTGGAAGGATCAGGGAAGACTTCATGGACTATATGGTCTTGCAACATCATGGCCCCACGGAATGCAAGACAGTAGAGGAGGCAGGTTTATCAGGCCCAGGACCAAAAAAAGCAAAGGCGGGAGAGAGGCACACTATGAATTGAGTTTGGACAAGAGTTGGACCATTTGACCAGAGGAAGGAGCATAAAAGTACGCATTAGGAGGTAAGTTTGCTTAAAAAAAAAAAAAAAAGAAAAGAAAAGAAAAAATAAAAGTAGAACCAAATAGGAGACGGCACTGAGAGTATCCACTAAAGGATGTTTGGTTAGTTTCTGAAATTTTTGAGAAAGGATATGACATTTTACATCACAGGAGAGGTTTCATGGGAATATTAAATTGGCAAATGTTCATAAAGTAAATTGAAATGAGAAGACACAAAAGAAGCAAAGAAAATGTAGCAGAAAGAAGCAGTAGAAACGGCAAGTAGGAAGTTAAGGAGGACTGCACTTAGCTACAAGAATGACAGAGATAAAGAATGCTGTAAAGATATTTCAGAGAAACGATTGGCAAGGCATAGTAACCAGTTGGATTTAAAGTTAGAAATTCTATTTTTTTCCCTTGGCAAGTATTACCTGGCATTTATCCTGTAAATTTCCATGTCTGTTAGAGCTATTGGGGTAGCAATGTAAGGAAGGAGGGGAGGTAGTGATTTGCCTATTCTTCTCTGTCTTTTTGAGCAGCATGTGACAGGGTGAACAATCCCATCATGTCATGTGTTCACCCTCCACCTGACTTTCTACCTATACACTGACTACAGATTATATTTTTGCCACCCCACTCCTCTCAATTCAAAAACATCTCTGCTGATGAGCCGGCATTCTGGAATCCCTAGGAAATGAATAGGGGTGATGTGCCCAAAAACTGAGGTTAAAACAGCTGTTTACAAAAGCACCAATAAGAGGTTAACGACAATTTTTTTAAGTATATTGTATCAAGACACGTTCACATCCTAGGATGAATAATAGAAATCAATAAAAGTCTAAACAAAAGTCATCAATGAGAAGAAAATAAAAAGTAACAGAAAGACCTCAAAAGAGTCAATAAATTTGGACAAATTTCAAATTAACTTTATTACATCAGTGCATCCATACTCAGAATGCGTACAATCTGCCATGTTTTATCCCCCTCACATTTTTACATGTTTACTTCTTTCCTTTTCTTGTTGGTCTAATCATTTTATGTGCTCTAACTTTTCAGCACTTATTTTCTACTCTGCACTTACTCATTCCTTAGATGCAGTTGAGCTGTCATTTTCATATTGGTACTTACTCCCCTTTTCTCATTATGTTCCCTTTCAAATGATTTCAGAAAGGCCTACAAACACCTGAGCACAAACAGCATCAGAGGTTTTAACCAGTGATATAAGTGATCAAGGTGCCAAATGCATGGCCAGGGTCTCCTTAAGTCTAAAAGCCTTGATGTCTGCCGGTCCCCTAGATTCTTTCAGGTCCTTGTGTCAGAGCATTTCCTTTATTTTTTCTTGGGAGATATTTCAAGTTCATGATATTTAAAGATATCCGTGGGTTCAGAAAAGTCTAGTACTTAAAGACACACTAGCACTCCAGCATGATAGGGAAAATTAGTCATTCAAATTGAAAAATGAAAAATATATCTAAAAAATAGGAGGGGTAAGTGAGGATAGGTAGAAGAGGTAGGGATAAGCTTGGTGGACAGGGGGAAAATGGTGCTGTATCCAATCTTTCCTAAAATTGTGTCTCATTTGGATGATGGGACTTGAGCAGAATTTGGGGGTCAGCTTTTGTTCTATTCTCTGCCATTTTTAGAATAGGTTTGCCCAACATTATGACACACATGTTCCCAGTTACCATAATAGACTACATATGTAACGTTAACTACATCATTTCAGAGCTCCATTTGCAGATTCTACATTTTATTCGACTCAAACTTCCCCCACCTCAAAGGAGACAGGCTGTTAATCCCCATCCTCTGTGGGAAGCTTATGCTATGGCTGGCAAAATGTGAGAAAAAAAGGCTTTGTATTCCAGTTGCCATGTTAGCTGTGATACACACACATACACATTTCATCTCCAGTGTTGTTCTTCATTAATTCATTTTGGAATTTATAATGCAGCATTTCAGCATCGTCTTAGGGAAGCTCAGAGCAGATTTTTCTAGATGTGCAATGCACTCACTTTACACAGTGCAATTTGCAGCTATAGTGAATAAGGGCATCTAAATTTGTACTCTTTAGGCTGAATCTTAAACTTTTGGTAAGCCCTGTGTGAAAACACATGCTCAAAACTTATCTCAGAGAATCTGCCTCTCATAGTACTGAAGGGAACAATTAAAAGAGACTGACTACCCTATCGATCTGATATGAAATCTAAGTGTAATGAGAAAATGAGAAAGTTCTAAATCACTTGAATGTATAGAGAATATGGTATTTTAATTTCATATCAATACTTTCTAGCTATGTTAAATTTAGTTATATCTTTCTTAGTGACAGTGACGGGTTAGTAAAAACAACTTTTTTTTTCTTTTCTGTGTAAAAATTGGTAAAATATGTGGTTAAAGAGAAATGTATCAGGAAAAAGGGACTATAAAAGCGCAATGACTATTGAGGGTTTTGACCATCACATTAAAATATCAGCACTTTGTATTTTGAAACTTTAGGAAGAAGTCTAATTCACAATATGAGCTGTGTTTAACCAGCTGTATTCTAGCTTTGTTCCAGGAAATATTGCCTTGTTTATGACTGTTTAAAAATGTATATATAAAGATGGGAGGGATGTTAAGAAAAGTTATTTAAAATAGACTTGGCTCTGCAACTACAAGAAAACTTTATGTGTATTAATACTTCACATGTTAATGTTTCCATACAACAATAATTTTTGAGATATAAGTGTAGTTTTCTAAGAAAAACTTTTATGTGAGACAATGTCTATGTATTTTTTCGTCTAAAAACGAATAAAAGAATCATCAATTATTTTTATCCTTTTTTAATCTTTTCCAAAAAGTTCATCTTCAGAAATACTTTCAGCAGACAAAAATGACAATTTCTTTTAAAGTAAAACTTTTATGTTTTCTAAGTTAAAAATACTTTATTAATATGCAACTGCAGTTTGATATGTTAAGCAGAGGAGAGATCATACTGAACAATCTTGTGGCCTTTCGCTACTTTTGCTTAGTTCTTGGAGGACTCAACAATGCGATTATTATATTTAACTGTATGATTTCTGAGACCTCAAGAAACATAAATTTTTTCCTTATTTTAAAATTACAAATGTCACAGCAGACACATAAAGGATATTTTTCATTTAAAAATGACGATAAACAATATGCAAAAATACTGAGGCAGCCTTTAAAAATCTTAAATATGAGCAAAATTTTATGTTAACTTTTCAAAGGAAAATCAAAACTTAGAAAACATGCTTATGAAACAGTAACTTTTAAAAACTAGCAAGAATTCTAAAAAATTATTTGAAGTTTTATTGGATCACTTTACTTTCAGAATTTCTTTAAATGTTATATGAACAAGAAAAATGGCATGAATATTTGCACAAAGTCACAGTTTATATAGGTTAAGTTTTCTCTCTGAATGTATCACCCCCATTTATAGTATCTGATCAATTTCATGTGCATCAAGATCAGAAAAAGATTGCTATAATTAAAAGTAATACACTTTTTCTTTTGAAATGCTACTTAGAAATTGACAAAATTCCATATTGTACTGTGCATCCCTTAAATTTATCACTCTCATCTATCACTCTGATTTTCATATCAAATTGATTTTGACACATCACATTTGAATAAAACAGTGGAAGAACATGCATACTCATTTACACTTCAATATTAATTGTTACACTTTTCATGCACTAAATAAATGTACATAATTGATAAAATGCATGGGAATTAAGTCAAATTAGCCAAATATGCATTGTTAAAAAAAAAGTATTTCCCTATCTTATGCATTGCTATATATTGATATCTGGTAAGATACATGCTATATATTATTATAGAAAATGATTTACATATCTGTGTAAAATAATTTAAATAAAATAATTATTCTTCCCAATCTAGTAAAGCAGAATAAACCTTCATTGTGTTTAGATTGGAGTTGAGAAAATGCAATCTGTCTTTATTCTACAACTGAAAAGAAAAAAATGATGTCCTAAGCTGAGCACCATTAAGTGAGCAGGTCAGAACTCATGCACTTTGTAGAGTTCAGGCAGTCCCAAATCTTAGGTGGCAAGATTCTCCTTGGGGTCAGTGACCTCTAACTATTGGAAAAGCTATGAGAAGGGATGAAGAACAAAAAGTTACAACCAATTAACCTTCAATAAAATAACCTTTAAAAATAGCTATGTCACTATAGACATTTTACACCTTTGTGAGTCAAAATAATGTTTCCCAAAGAATGTGGTTTAAAAAAGTAGGGAGGATTGGCCAAGTGCGGTGGCTCACACCTGTAATCCCAGCACTTTGGCAGGCCAAGGCAAGCAGATCACGAGGTCAGGAGATCAAGACCATCCTGGCTAACACGGTGAAATCCCGTCTCTACTGAAAATAGAAAAAAATAGCCAGGCGTGGTGGCGGGCGCCTGTAGTCCCAGCTACTTGGGAGGCTGAGGCAGGAGAATGGCGTCAACCAGGGAGGCGGAGCTTGCAGTGAGCCAAGATCGCACCACGGCACTCCAGCCTGGGCGACAGAGCAAGACTCTATCTCAAAAAAAAAATAAATAAATAAAAAGTAGGGAGGATTTGGTCAGTAGTCCACCAATTTTTCTAATACTATCAAATCACAGCAGAAAAAAAAATCTTATGATTAAGGTTACTGTCAGCATAAAAGTAGTTTTAAATAGAAATTTGAAATATACTATATACACACTACGGTGTTTAAACTGGAATGATACATTTTTTAATGTAGCAATGACATTGAGCCACATAACTACAGAAGAGAAAAAAAAAGCAAACTACTCTTGTTTAAAGGAAAGTAGTTTGTGTGTGCATACAGGTATTGAATATGTTAACTTAAGGGCAAATACTAATGGTTCACTCAGTTGGAGGTCACAGGACCTCAATCCACAAGAACATGTTTGTTCTTAAGAAGTAAATGAAGCTAGACCCTGACCTTAACAATGACCATGGGCCACCATTATACACTTTTTAAAAATAGCATTAAACAAACCTCTTGGGTCCTCCTTTAGAGCCTACTTACTTTTCCACAATCCTAGAACAGTATTTCTCAACCTGGGCAATACCGTCATTTTGACCCAGATAAATCTTTTTTTGTGGAGGTCTATCTTGCGCATTATAAGAGGTTTAGCAACATTCCTGACCTCCACCCAGTAGATGCCAGTAATGTCCTCCCCGCCGTTAAATAGTGACAATTAAAAATGTCTCCATACTTACAAAGTGTGCCCTAAGGGGCAAAATTGCTCCTATTAACTGTTGTTCTAGATGAAGAGCACTAACCTTTGTTAAAGGCAGGCTTACTGAGGAAAGCAAGAAACAACAGCTGACAGCTTCAGAAAAGATGAAGAATGAGACAAAACAGCGATAACAACTGGCTGCATAGCATTCTAGGGTCATTTAGTATAGGAGCTTCAATCGCTAGCCTAAGTGTGAACACCACTACAATAAATATGAGTGACAAATATTTTGTTCTGCATTAAATAGAGATGCCCTATAGTGAGGGTATCCCTAAGTTTTTGCCAAATGAGATAGTTGACGTTGACTGTGGTGATTCTGAGTCACTAATAAATTGTTAGAAGAGTTTCTTCAGTGTACATCAAAGAAAAAAGAAAAGAAATAACATTTGAGGATTATTTCCATCAAAAGATTAAATTTTCCAATTTCAATACAACCAATGTTTGTCTGAAAAAAAAAATGCCTCTGTGCTGACATACATGTTAGATTTTCCAAGACAAGGTTGAGTAGGAATATTTTATTTCATTGGTGGCTGTTTCATTTATGGTTTAGAAAAGAAACCCTTAAAGGGAATGCCTTATCCCTGGTAAAATCCTATATATTATGATGTGTGTCTAATTTGTGTCACAGACCTTGCCTAAGATGAATTCTGCTAGTTCCTGCCTGTTAAAGAATGCCCAAGAGGATGCCAGAGAGAGATGAGTGTCTGGGTAAGAAGAGGTTTCAGGGTCATATTCCAGAGCCCAGGTCAAATAAATTAGTTGTGGAAAGAACCTACAAAGCCAAGCTAGGGTGAAAAGTAGAAGAGGGAAACAGAAAGGATGAAAGGTCCCAAACTAAACAATAGGAAGCAAAATAATCAAGAGTCAGAACAGGGGAGGCCAGAGTCCAGATGGGTCAAAGTCTTATTTTTAAGAAATTTTGGAAATTCGACCTACAATAATTAAATAAATGAGCCAGCCCAATTCCAAAGTCTTAATGGCAGTCTGAAACAAGATTACAGGAGTAAAAAAAGAAGCAGGACAGGCCTCAACCTTTGCATCATGACCTTCAACAGGCCTCAGTCCTCTCTGAGGCCATGGGGAAAATGTTCAAATAAGGACATTCTAGAGGGAGCAACAAAAGGGACTGGAAGGAAGTCAATCATTATGTTCTCTACTCACTTGTATTTTAGACATTAAATCAATCCGCAAATATGGACAGACTTCAGTTTGGATGCCAGAGAGAGCTATGTGTTTATCTGAGTTCAATCACTAACTATGTAATTTTTGATAAGTTAGTTAACTTTTCTGATTCTTAGTTATTATATATGAAATAAGCACACATACTAAGTAAAACCCCAGTAAAACAAAAAATCATATTTGATTACATTTGTAGGTGATTAGCTATCAGTCTTCACCTGGTTCCCATCCTCAAATGAAGGCTGGCCAAACAGGATTGGGGTTGTAGAAGTGATTGCTTGCGGTCATTTGGGACTCTTTCAGGTCAGTATATGGTCACTTGTTCTAATATACATCTCAATATCTCAAGTTTTGTGCTTTTTGTGATAGAAGAGGCCAAGTAAAAAACATTATTTTCATTAATTTTATAATAATACAACCCTGTATTTTCCATGATTCATTTTTCTAGACACACTTTTGGTATTTTAGAGGTGTTTTACAGTACCTACCTTATAGAGCAGTGGTCCCCAACCATTTTGGCACCAGGGACCAATTTCATAGAAGATGATTTTTCCATGGACCAGGGCAGATGACTTCAAGATGAAACTGTTCCACCTCAGAAGATCATCAGACATTAGATTCTCATAAGGAATGTGCACCCTAGATTCCTCACATATGCAGTTCACAATAGGGTTTGCACTTCTATGAGAATCGAATGCAGCAGCGGTCTGACATGAGGTGGAACTCGGGCGGTAATGCCCACCCACCTCTGGTCACCTCCTGCTGTGAAACCTGATTCCTAACGGGCCACAGACTGGTACTGGCCCATGGCCTGGGGTTTGGGGACCCCTGTATACAGAGCCAAGCAAGGCAAATCTAGTTTTGTGGGACCTGGGGCTTATACAATTTGTGGGGCCTTCTTAGGAAAAAAAATACAGGTATATACAAAATTATTAATAGGAAATTAGGTATGGAAGAGAATGCTCATTTAGAATGAGAAACAGAATTATACTTCTTTTTTTCTTAATCAGAACTTAAAAAAAAAAAAAAAACCAGAGCATTGGGAGGGGTCCTTGTAAGTCAATAGCCTTGAAATTTAAACTTCATTAGCTTTATGGTATATTTGCCTCTGGGGCTGGATAAGGATAAAGGAAGATCATGCATAAAAATACTTAATACCTGGTATTAACACTTATCTTCAGTAAATGTTAGCATTTTTACTCTTGTAAAACTAATCAATAATAGTGATTATGTGGAATGTACCAAGTCACATGACACTTGAAGATTTGAAAGATTTGGGGGGAGGCTGTGTTAATGGGTCACAGCAGTCCTATATCCTGTTTTTTTCCTCTCTCTGAGAAAGCTGCCCTCAGCACCTCATCATGCAGGATTAGAGAATGTCACATGCAGAAGTGTCAGGTAAGGAAGGGGACCCCATCCTAACTGGCCTGATTAGTGAAGTCAACCTTCAGAAGTCAGATGTCAAAGCCAAATTTTCTTCTGGGGCTACACAAATAAGAAATCAAAGATAGAACTGTTTTGTAGGGATAATAGTCACAAATATAATTTCAATACAATGTAATCAGACATATGGGTATAAATAGGTGAGAGTATGGAAGAACTAACAAAATGGGCAACTAATTTTGTTCAACAACTTTAGAGAAGGATCCTAGAGGAAGAGACATTTGATTAAACTTCCAGGCAGGAGAAATGACTTGCAAAGGAAGAGGTGTGGGCCAGGTTAGACATCCAGTACCTTAGACTTGGGTAGGGTGACAGAAGATGAAACTGCAGCTGTAATTAGGACTGGGGTTGCCTGCGATGTGAAGGTTTTGGCCTGAAGGGAATGGAGAACTAATTAAGCATTAATGTATGTAAGTTTAATAATAACAACTTTGGGGGAAGGGTTCAAGGGTCACTCCTAAAGGGGCAAAGGCCACCATTAGGGTGAGTGCCCTTGTGTAGGGCTACAGAGGCTGTGCACTGCACAATTCCATGGGAGTGCCATTTTCATGAACTACGGTGGGAACAACATTCCCTGGAATTCTCCACCACTGGCAAGGACAATAACCCACAGGAGGAAAAGTAACAAGGAACTTAACCAAGCAGATGCAAAGAGGGTGAAGAGCAGATACCAGCACCTAGAAATATTTCTGAGAGTCAGTTAGCAAATTTATGGGAGATCACACTTTAGTTTCTCAGATACTTGTGGCTGCTTTAAGGAAACACAGTTAAGGTTGGAGTCAACTTGAAAATAAAAGCCAATTAAATTTTTAAAAGCATCGCAGGAAAGAATCATACCTCCTTAGGACTTTACGTGGACAAGCCCATTATTAGTGCTAAATATTCAGGATTCCACATTGCCGCAGTGAGAAGCTGGCGATGCGGTGTGCTTCCCATTGAGTGCTCAGGATACTTAGCACTTCCCCTCCCGGACATTTCTTATTTGGAAAAACAAAAACAAGACAAAATAAACTGACAAAGGGAAACATCATTTGTTTCCATTGACGAGGAATTCAGGAAAGTCACATTTGTCTTATTTTTCTTACCACTTTCATTTACTATGGATTTCTAGAACTCATGTTCACATTACCTTTAGAGTCCAAAGAAATCCACAGGTATAACAGAGCACCACAATGCAGGGGGAGAGCATCAAGTGTCTATAGACACCAGCCATGCACAAAATCCATTCTGCCCATTTATTTAAAACCAGGGGTTTCACCTTCTCTTTATCTATTTCTAGTCAACACTTACCTGAACAAAACTTGAACTGCCAACAAAGCTCCAAAGCAATAATACACCACTGGCTTATGACATTCTGGTGACATTTGTATCAAAATGGAATTCTCTTTTCTTCAACTATATCAACCAGACCCAAAATAAGACAAACATGCTTATCTATAAATCCCCAGCAAGCTCATGGTTCATGTTCTGTCATTTCTTCCTTATAAGATTAATCATCAAAAAGTATAAAATAAAGTCAACTGCTTGAAAACATTGGTCTTTTCACCTCCCTTCTGTTCCTATCTAACAGCCCTATTCCTATCATCACAGGGCTCCCTGATATTTAAAAGACATAATAGACTTTGCTGTTTACGTTGTAATCTCCTGGGAGCTTTTTAGAAATGCAAGATCTCAGGCTCCACCCCAGACTTACTGAATCAGAGTCTGCGTCTTAACAAGATCCCAGACGATTCTGTGCCTAGTAAAGTTTGCGAAAGACGGTTCTAATCTGCTTCATGATAAATGAAGCTACCCAAGTACTAGGCTGATTAGCTACTTAAGCAAAAACCACTTTAAATGCACACACATAACTAATAAACCAAATGGCGTTGCACAAGTTTTTCAAACAAAATATAATTTTGGCCTGAGGAAGTTTCAAATAAAAGGATGAGAGAATGAGATACACAGCAAAGAAAAAAGACCACCAAGAACATGGGAAAATGTAGACTCCAATTAAAGGCACTTAAGTTTCCAAGTTTTCAGGCTGATTCCAATAATTTAACTCCTAAAGACTGCCCACAATATACAGAGAATTTGGTTCTTTCCCCTTATTTGCATGGGTAAATACCTTCCAACACCTCATATCATATTTTAAAATGATTATAGGCAATCTCAGGTGGTTAAAGTCATTTAGCCTTCAGCCTGGTACCTTATACTCCACCTGAGGCAGGCTGCGCTCCTTGGAAATGGGCCACCTGTTGTGCCTTACTGCTTAATTATTATATTAACATATTGAAGCTTCCTTTGAATTAGCTCTTCTCTGTGAGTGTGTTTATTCTATAGAAAAGCCCTTCAGTGATTTGCAATGAAGGTAATTTTTCTTGTCAGCTTACTTCAAAAATCCAATAAGTATAAATCCAATGCAATTTGAGTTTTGCCAACATTTTGCTTCCATTTCATTCTGTTTTGTTTCCTTTGAATCTTTTCCCCCAAGTGCAAAGCTTCAATTTCTGAATGCAAAGCAGGCTGCAACCTTTCCCAGAATACACAGTGCTATTTTGCTTTTCTTTCTTCTGAGATGTGGGGCACCTTTGCCCATGATGGGCGGAATCTGGCCTGCCTAGTAACACTACATTAGAGCACACTGTGAACTTTGGTCCACTTGGCAGAGGTTTGCACATTGACTAATTGAAAACTGATGGACATCCATATCTGTAAGCATAAAGCAAGTGAATAAAAGCTTTTTTGGAGCATTGCACATGTAAAACTGCCATCCCCAAATTCACAGTCATCTTTTTACCTGTTCCCTATATCTAAACATGTGGGGTGCTGGCAAGAGAATCTTGGTTAAAAAACAAACAAACAAACGAAAAGAGAATGGAATACCCTGTGGCATTCTCAGCTAGCATTCTCTTTTCTGGTGAGAGTCCTTGCAAGTATTAAGTCCTGTTTCTAGTTCTTTTAGCCACACCCCAACAGTATGACCTTCTCTTTAAAATGTTAGCATATGGTAAAGACTAAAGTTAAAGAATAAATATTGGTTTCATTTGAGTTATATGCATGCCCTCACAATTATTTGTTGTTCAAGATTCAGGGGAAGAACGGCTCCTTCAACAGGCTGTAAGTTTAGCCAGAGCAGGAATCGTATTTTATTCCTATTTGGAGGTCCCTCTCAATAGTACTTGGACTACAGCTTGGTACCCAGTTCCTGCTCAAAGAAGCTGGTGAATTGTGAAGCTACTCTCAACTTGGCATCAAGAGGTTCGCATTTCTTTTTAGTTATATGTGACATGAGAACAATAAGAAAAGAATACAATATATAACAATAGCAAAGACTTCTACCCCAACACCAAATTCAGAGTGCTAAGTAGATTAGGCATTTTAGTTAATTAATCTATACCTACTGCCCAAAAAATCTTCCTAATTGTTCCTTGCTAACTAACTCTGTAAAACGTTTCCAGAAATCCTTCTCTGTAAAAATGTTTCCTAAATAAACTATAATCTTAAGATGATTTATCTTGTAGATTTTTTTTCCCTTTCTCAGTATTACAAACTCAACCCAATGTCTCACCTAAATGGGGCAGTGCTTTAGATACACAATGTCATTTTTATGACTAAAGGCTACTGTCAAGTTAAACAAAATGACTTTTATAATTCAAGATATCTAAGGAGAAAGTAGAAGACAAATGAGCAGTGGCTACAGAACCACAATGTAACCTCATTTTAATCACCAGCATTCACCCCTTAATGTGCACAGCTGATAGGTTGATGAGCAGACTCAGAATAGGTCAGTTCCAACCAAGTTCAAGTCAAGTGGTGGCAAGCTAGAGATACGGTGGTGGAGTCCGGTGGTTACAGACACTGGCTTTGAACTCAGACAAGCCTGTGGTCCCTGGCTTATCTCATGTGGCACTTAACAATAAAACACAGAGGGAGATTAAGGACAGACCCATCAGACAGACAGAGGTATTTCATGGAAGGGCAATAAAAGAGGTAGCATCAGGGAATATCAGCAACAGGATTCATCGTCAACTTTGTTCTTCAATCTGCAGGTTTCAATTCTCAGGTATTTTTTATTTCTGTTTCAGTGTAATTGAACAATATTTGAGTGCTCACTTTGTGCTAAGCGCTAAGATCCCTCAGCTCCTCACAGTTGGGCCAGGGAAAGAGACAATAAACCTTAATAAAATAACAATTGCAAAGCAACACAAAACTTCACAGAGAAAATATGAATACAGTGTGCAACAAATAAAGATGCAATAAATATGACTATGAATAGAAGGTCACATTTTAGGCGGGTCTTCAAGCAGAGGAAGAGTCTGCCAGGCAGAAAAAAAAAAAAAATCTAAGTGGAAGAACTAAAAGCAGAGTATGAGAAAGCTTGGCAAGTCCCAGAAATTGTAAAATATCCAGCTATATTCAGAACAGAGAGAATGAAGTCAAGGCCAAAAAGATAGGGATGGGGTGAAGGCTCTTGCAGGAAATGCAAAGGAATTTCAACCGTGTTTAAGGTGATGGATGACAACTGTTTAAGTAAAAAGTTGATAGAACCATATCTCTGTTTTAAAAGGCTGTGTTTTCCCCCGAACATCATTCAATTTAATGATGATGCTAAGTCATACTTTTCCTCTGCAAGGTCTTTAATATTGGATCCTCTCCCTCTCCCCCTCCCTTTCCCCTCCCTCTCCCCTCCCTCTTACCTTCCCCCTCCCTCCCTCTCACCTTTCCCCTCCCTCCCTCTCTCTCTCTCTCTCTCTCTCTGTCATATTGTTAATACTGGCATTAGTTCAGGCTTTCTCTCTCTGAATGTCTAGCATAACCTTCTGATAGATCACCTGGATACTCATCTCTTCCTTGAATCCATTATTTGCACAGGGGCCAGTCAAAGTTTAAACTTTAGTGACTCCCAGGACTTGAATTGTCGCGCGCGCGCGCGCGTGTGTGTGTGTGTGTGTGAAGAAGTTCTAGTCATGAGATGCCCATAAAGAAAACAATGCAGGAAAAGAACCTGCCTATTGCTGAGGCCAGAAGCCCAGCCTCCTACTAGATGAGTTTGAAATCCCCAGTGGACTCTGGTTAAAATTAACTCCTCACCAAATATTCTAAGTGTTCTCCAAAATGGTCTCAGCCACCTTCTTTGGACCAATTTCACTTTTATTCATCCATTTGAACCATGTGCTGTTACCAAACACACCAGCAATTTCTCAGCCTCAGACCTTTTTAAACACTGTCCCCAACAAGAGGAATGCTTGCATCTTATACTCTTACACCACCTGTAAATATCCCACTCTTCCTTCAAGACTTAGCGACTACCCACCTAAGGATGGCTTGCTTTCTCCACTCCTCTAGATGTAATCCCCTATCCCACACACAAACTGGAAATACTCAAAAATCTTTCTCTTCACTTACGTTACTTTTTATACTTGTACTATAATCATTGGTAAGTACCTTGATGACAGGGGCTTTTTCCCATTATTGTACGCCCTGCAAGTTACCAATAATGTATCTGAAAAATTATAATTTATTACATTATATTATAACTTCTGATCAGGAATTTTATTAGTTATCTATTTCTATATAGCAAATTATCCCAAAACACAGATTTTAAACCACAAAAATGTCTTATCTCATACAATTTCTGAGGATATGAATTATGGGAGCAACTTAACTAGTGTTTCTGATTCCATCACTCATGAAGATTGTGGGCAGGACTACAGTCTTTGGAAGGTGTGAGGAGGCCTAAAGCATCTGCTGCCAAGTTTATTTAACTGGATGCTGGTGGAACCTTGGGTTTGTCGTTGGCTTTTCACTGGAGACCTCAGTTAGTTTCTCTGTGGGCCTCACTGTATAGCATCCCATAACTTAGAAAATTATTGCTCCCAGAGTGAGTGGCCTAAGAGAGAAAACAGATTCTCTGAGAGAGATCAAGATAGAAACTCCAATGTATTTTTTAAGTTAATTTCAAAAGTCACTTCCATCACTTCTGTGGTATTCTATTGGTCAGACCAATACCGGTACGATGGGAGAGGGGAATGTACAAAGGTATCAATACCAGGAGTGGGGTATTGGGGGGCATATTGGAAATGGGCTATATACAGCAGAAGATGTATTTATATAATGTAGTTATACAATAGAAAATTGTCAATTCAACCACTGACTGAATGGGAGACTAATACTCTCTTGATATTCTTCACGGTCAAACAGGATCAGATTTCTCATAATAACAAATAATTTTAAAAGGAATGGGTTAATAATGGGTTGTTTTATTTTTTTAACAACCAAAAAGTCTCAACAGATACATGATAAATTGTTCAATAATCAATCTTACAAAGTTGCATGAACTCTTTTACATCTCACCAAAGAAAACATACTTTTTTAGTAAATTTCAAAGTCCTTAGCCTCAGCTAGTGCTGTCCAGTAGAAATTTCTGCATTGTTAGAAAAGTTCTAAGTTTGTATTATCCAAAACAGTAGTCATTAGTCATATGTGGCTATTAAGAACTTGAACTATGGCTAGTGTGATTAAGAAAACAACTTTTTAATTTTATTTAATTTTAATTAACTCAAATTTAAGCTTAAATAGCCTCGTGTGGCTAGAGGATACCAGATAGACCTAAACTAGCAATTATTCCATTACTTTGTCTTGATATAGTCCTGAAACAGATTTTTTTTTTTCAAATGATGTCTTGTGACAAATAATAAAGCTATAGGGGCATGTTACGTGGATTCTAATCTGGAGGTATGGTTTGACTATGTCCCCATCCAAATCTCATCTTGAATTGTAGCTCCCATAATTCCCACATGTTGTGGGAGGGACCCAGCAGGAGGTAACTGAACCATGGAGGCAGGTGTTTCCCATGCTGTTCTCATGATGGTGAATAAGTCTCACAAGATCTGATGGTTTTATAAAGGAGAGTTCCCCTGCACGTGCTCTCTTTGCTTGCCTCCATGTGAGACATGACTTTGTTCCTCCTTTGCTTTCCACCATGATTTTGAGGCCTCCTCAGCCATGTGGAACTGTGAGTCCATTAAACCTCTTTTCTTTATAAATTACCTACTCTCTAGTATGTCTTTATTAGCATCATGAGAACAGACTACTACATCTGGCTTCTTCATTTGGAAGGGATTTGAGATTGGACTTTGCACTTACCTTTTCTTTGCCTCAATCTTCCCATTGGCAAAGTTAAAGTAGTTACTCCTATAGGATTATGATGAGGATTTATGCCTGACACATAATAAATGTAAAAAACATTTGCTGTAATAATTATTTGCGAGCATATAATCTCTAATACCACGCTATTCATTGTTAACATACAGTCTCCAATACCAGGTATCATAAAGTGAGAAACTGTATAAGAATCCCATAACAAAGAATAATGTAGTCAGTATGACTAGTGCATTTCCTACCTAGCAGCTCCAAAGGATTTTTTTCTTTGAAAACAGGCAACCCACTGGCTGGAACAACTTTTTCTTCCTCCAGTTTGACACAAAAGTTTTATTGTTTTAGCAATATTTCCATTGTAACTTTGATGATTATTATCATAAAAAAGTGGTATTAACTAAATTTTTTAAGTTTGCAAATGTTCATTTAAAGTTATTGTTTCTTGAAAGATGAGAAAAAATGTGGCCTTGTTTCCAAGGAAAGTAAGTGTTTCAATCCTTTACATGTGATTATGAAGATATTTTATTTGCATGAACTACAGCATAAACTGTATCAGTACCCTCTGAAAGAATAAGTATAGTTTAGTTGCTGTCATTAAAAGTAGAATAGTATTGTCATTTAATATAGACTGAGATAAGTCCAGATTAAGTATATATTGTATGAAGAAAATGGTTACACAGTTTATTACAAAACAGCACATAGGGCTATGACTTTTCTATACTTCTATAATGTCACACACGCAATCAAACCAGGGGACTGTACTGAGCACTATAGAGTATATGTGAGTTACACATTTTCCTTTCACAATTTATTATTGATCCACATTCTCTTCCTCAAGCGAAACAAAGAACTTATCAATTTGGTCAAAGTTTTTATGACTACCCTTTGTCTGACTTACAATGTGACATAATATACTCTAACACATTAATCTATAGCATTATCTCCATCTCTGTTTTAAATATCATGTATCCTCATTCTATGATTCAATTTAAAGAATCCTTCAAAAGATTAATCTAAATAAATAACAAGTTAGCTTTCAGGCAAACAAATAAATTTGCATTGTTTTATATTCATCATAAATATTTCACTTAATTACTGCAGTACCTTGTTCAGAAACACAAAACAACATCATAAATTAATTAACACTGTCCCTGCTGATGTTTCAGTCCTGTGGAATGTAAAAGCTAAAAGTAAAAACAGGTCATGAAGCCCAAACAGAGCACACATCGTATGCAAATGCTAAAGCCCGCAAACATCATGGTATCATTCGTGGGACATTTTGAATCACCAAAATTTTGTCTTTAATCAAATATTGTCCTATTCATTTTCAAATTCAAGGTCAAAGAAACCCTCCACCCCCATCCTTTTTTCATTTTATTATTATTATTTTTTTCTGCTTTATATGATCCAAATGGAGAAAAACCTATATTATCTTGAAAAAACATTGAAGGACATTTTTTTTCTCTTATTGCAGAGTAACAAAATTGCTATATTATGAAAATGTAACAATGTATTTTCAAAGATATGGAAGATCATCATTATCAGTTTGAAACAAATACACTCTCAATATACAAATGTTACAGAATCAAGCTTTTAATATCAAACTTTTAAGTCCATTTTATATTATACAAAAACAAAAGTAACACATTTTTATCTTAGCTAATTATAGACTTTTTTCTTAAATCATTACTTCCAAATAATCGATAATTTATTATGTTTCTAAGTGCTAGTAACAGCCTCAAAAGAAATAGGAAAAATTCGTAATTTCTGAACATAAACCTAAAACGGCAAAGCATCCATATTTTATTAAAATACAGCCATAATATTTTGTGATAAATGAATGTAGATGCAATAGCTACAGAATAATTGATGTAAGTATCAAATTAGTTCTCAATTCTTAATGCTTAAGCCCATTTAATAATTTTAAATGCATCATAATATAAGTATTTACTTTATTCCAATGATCTTAATTACATATAATATCATTATAAAATACTTGAGCATTTTTATCATTAGACTTTAAAGTATTTGCTAATTCTTTACTGAAATCCCTGCTAACGCAAGTTGTTTGCCTTCTGGGTGAACTAACAACAGCCTGAAGAAATTAGTGCTTAGAAGAAAAAGTCAAGAAAAACAAAAATATTTTGTTTGACTGAGTAAAAACCACCAAAAATGGTTTGGTTTAAATGATGCACTAATTTGTAAATTAGGTTTGATTTTGTCTGATTTAAACAGCTGGGATATTTTTCCGCGTAGTTGAGGAATCAACTTAAATCCTTCTAATGCATGCATCGTATCTTCAACATGCCATTTTTGGCAATACTGGTGAATATTTTATAAAACAACTATGGCAAAGAACAATGCTAGTTAACATGAAATACCTCAAAATATAGATGGTTTGTATAACATGTGCATGCATTAGAAGTGAGTATATGTGTAACATTCTAATGAAACCAAGAAGCTAATTATAATCTCTGTTGCGAATTGAGGACCAAAAATGATAGCACAACATACACATAGGAACTACTAATCACACTCTTTGATTGACACATTTTAACCTCCTAAAACAAGAAAGAGTCAATTTGTATTAAATTTTGCAACTGCAGTTTCATGGTAGTCTTCCCAACTGACCACTGGATAGTCATCATGCTGACAGCTTCAGAATCATCTTTCTTAGGCATACATCAGGGGAGAAAATTGAATAAGTGGCTAATTCACTTAATTGACACATTCCCAGAATTTTCTAAACAGACACTATGCTATTCACTCAGAAATATCAGAACATTCTCAGTGTCCATATCACCCAACGAATGATTCTTTATCCTGCCATATTGTGTCATTGGGCATGTGGCTCCTTTCCTAACAATAGCCTATGTGGGGCTGCTTCATAAAACCTATCATTCTGCTTTGACTTTTCTTAATTTGAGGTTTTGTTATTACCCTTCCTGTTGTTTGCAGAACATAATAGCCTGCTTTAAGACAAAAACTGAAATCAAGAGAGAGGGAATAAAAAGATTGAATAAGAAACTAAATATACATTTATACTAATGATTAAAATAATATAGGCATTACAGACTACCACTGCTATTAAAATGCAAATTGATACTTGTAAAATTTCATGCCACTACTTAATTTTAAAATGTTTTCCATGTTACTGGATTATAATCTAGCTTAAATAACTAGCAGACATATTAAGTAATGACTGACAGACAAGATAAGTAATAATCCTGTTGAAAGGTAACTAGCCAATGATTGAGATATCACATTGACTAGAGGGAGAAGTTATATATTACTTTTCCCTGAAAAGGGTAAACAATGGAAGATATGTTTTTTATATATCACATATAAATATATATCTAGTTATTTGTCATATATGTTAAATAACTAAGGGTATAGATTGTTTTATACTATTTATGGTACATTAGGCAAATTTTTCTATTCTTTCTTAAAAAGAAAAAAGATAAGAAAAAGACAAGTAGGGCTTAAAATGGAGCAAAGCATAGGTTCCCAGATTCAGGGATGTTTAATATAGGGCACTCCATATTTCATGTTATTTTATTCCCTTAATATCTTTGAACCTTTGCCTAGCTCCTTAGTCAACATGTGATTTCTGACTCATTGACAAAGCACCACCGACTGATCACCAGACTGAACAAGACTCTGAAACTTCACTTGCTGGATCCTCACATCCATTCAGATATCCTTGTATTAATCTCTTCTTTACTGCTTATAACATTCCCATGGTAGCTTTCCAAACCATCTCTCCTGTCTTTAGTCTTCAACCCTTCATCAAATCACTTCATTCTCCTTACTCCAACTTCATTTCTTTGTTCACTGAGAAGAATAAGGTCATGTGATATTTGTCCTTAAATTCCATTTCCTCCATCTCAAAACTACCACTGGGTCAAATTTTCTCTCTTGCTTCCATCCCTTCATTGTTATGGGAAAAAAATATAAGATATTTTCTAAAATGTACTTCTGTCTCCTGTGCTTTGTCCCATTTGATCCCACATCTTTTGTTCATTCAGTCATCCATTCATTCAATCAGTTGCCTGCTTGGTCAGTCAACAGATACTGAGTATACATGTATTACATGTAGTTTAAAGCCAGAGGTAGGTTATAATACCTGATCAGTCATTTTCTAGCTACCCAAGCACAGTCAAGTTTCTTAATCTTTTTGCCATTCAGTTTGCTCAGTTGTAAAATGAGCAATATCTTCTTCATGTACTAGTTTGAAGATGAAATAAGAAATGGCAGATTAAGCATCTAACACTAACTTAAGTATATAATAACCCTTATGGCTAGCAAAATGGCAGGTTCTAAAGGTATATAGCTGAAAAATGTTATGAAGTATATATACATATGCATACATACATGTATATAAATATATATTAAACTTCCTGAAGGTTCAATTAATGCAACATAATATGGAATAAAAATAAGTGGCATAACTATTTTAATTGAAGAGTAGTATTTATCCCTTCATGCAGATTTTATTATTGTATAACTGGAAAGTCCAGTTTTATAATAAATTTTAAATTATAATTAATAAAAACTGACAGCCTAGGTACAATTATATTTACAAAAATCCAGTGTTTCTATGTTATGTAATGATGATTTAGAGATAAAGATATTTCATTCATAATCACTATAAAAATGTAAAACAAATAGGAAAAATTTGACAAGGAAAATATTGAATGTATATAAAGAAACAAATTAAGGTTTGCCAAAGGATATAAAGTTTAGAATAAATTAAAATGTAGGCCCCTTTCCTGAATATTGTAATATCCAGAATATCCTGAATTCAGAACAAATCCCCAGTAGGATTTTTTTTGAACTTAAAAACAATGACAAAATGTATCTGAAAGAATATATAGGTGAGAATAGATGTGGAAGTCTGAAAAATACAAGTGTGTGATGGGAAACTTTTCCTATCATATATTAAAAGGCATCATAGAAGCACAATAATTAAAATAGCATGGAACTTTCCTCCAAATCAACAGACAGAAAATGGAATAAAATAAATACCTCAGGAACAAATCATAATTCATATATAAACGTATAGAATGCAAGAAAAGCGACCTAATCTATCAGTGGGAAATATTAGTTAATAACTCACTATTTAGAACTTTTAAAACTAAATTACATATTTATCCTATAAAAATTGACTGCAAAATATTAAAAGGAAATTCTCACATCAAATAACAGAATTAAAATGCAAGCAATAGGCCATGAAAATATTTTACAGATTTATTATAGTCCTAGCATGTAAATCCCTCATGCAAATCACTAAGTAAAGTCTAAAAGCCTAATTATATAAACAATCAAGTTATAAGAGGAGTACAAAGTGGTAATAAGAATGTGAAAAACAACGTGCAGATTTATTAATTACAAAAGAAAAAGAACCTTAAGATACTCTGTCAAAATTAGAAAGAAATAGTGTAACATAATATTCCATGTTTGTTGGGGTTTAAATGAATTCGCTGCTGTTTAGGGGGTTAGTACATGTTCTTATTTGTTTACTTACCTATCCCTTTGGCAAATATTTTATGAGCATTTACTCTTTGTAAGAAATTTTTTAACTAGAAATTTTATATCAAACGATTTTTAAATGTTTATCTTTTTTATTCCATAAATTACTTCTAGCAATTATTATCCTAAAGAAATAAGCAATGGTGAGCAAAAATATATATGTAAACAGATATTTATCATAATTTTAATACCACAAAGTTCACTCACCTAGAAGCCCCAAATTAAGAATGACTAAATAAATGTTTATCTATACATAGATTCATTGTATGTATATTCTTCATGAAAATCAAATGTTTCAATAAATTTTAAGAATCTGAAAATAATGGGATTGAATACTGCATATAGTATAATCACAATTTTGTGATACACACACACACACACATACACACCAAAGATTAAGACAGGTTATCATTGGATGGAAAATTAAAAGTTGTTCTTATTTTCTTTTCTGTATTGCTTTCAGTGAGAAGCCTGTTACTTTTATCATCAAAAGAAATACTATTTTTAAATTCTATAAAATAATAAGGAAAGACATTATTCCCCTGAAAATATGCAAAGGCCTCAAAGGCAGCTTTTGGACATTGCTCTATCATCATATCTTCTCTCCTGGATTTTTAATCTTTCTTCTACTAACAAATTGGGTTAGGTTTCTCCAATTTATTACTTTCTCCTGCTCCCTTGAGCTGGGCATATTATTTCCAACCTGTTGTTGCTGCCAGATTTCTTGAACAAACAGTCAACCTTTCCTTTCTCACTTTGTCACCATCCATGCATCTTTTTCAGAACGGCTTTTTACTTGAATAGCTTTCACCAATGACTGAGTCTGCTCTATCTCAGATGAGTGATAAATTCATTTATTTTCAATTTTCTTCATCCATGCTATACTCTTGCTTTGTCTGTGTTGGTTATTTTTTGATCATTTTTTAATCAATACTTACTTCATTTGTTGTTTTTTTCCCCCCTCTCATTCTTTAAATCAATGTTTTTCTGCATAGACTATCCTGAGCCACCCTCTCTTCCAATGTCCTATATTCTTTTCCTTGAAACTTTCACATCTTTAACTATTACCTGGATGCATTTAACTCATAAATCTCTGGTTTTCATGCTGATTCTCTCTTGAACCATATCCCCTCCTTTTTTTCAACTGTGTAGGTTGAGCTTGCTTGAGATGTCTGGCCACCTGAATACTGGCCAGACATCTCAAGCTCAATACTTCTAAAATCGAAATATTCAACTTACTCTTACAGTTTCTTTCCTCATGTGAGTTCCTGATATCTATTTAATTTTCCCAAAGCGTTAATGCTTGCCAGACTCAGAATTTTAGACTGCATCTTTGTATTGTCCCTCCTCATCCAGTAAGTTGTCTGAGGTTGGTCAATCTTTTTTTATATATGGGTTTTCAATTCCTTTTTCATTCTTTCCAGCTCCTATATAACTACCTCTACCTTAATCTGCTTCTAAAGAAATAAAACTCTGGTTTAACTTCTTTCACACTGTCCTGATGCCCAAATCCTGGCCACTAGTGGTGCAACACCACTATGATTTCATCACTATCTACTCAAATATGCCCAATATCCCTCAAATTAGGTAAATGTTCTTTACTTAAGCATTGGAGATCCCCTGCAATCTAGTCCTGGCCTTCTTCTTTTTCCTACTACTGTAAGGTGTCTTACGCTCTAAGATGGACCATGTTCTATACATGGGTTGCCCTTTCTGAAACCTATTTTTTAAAAAAAAAAGCCTTCCTAAAACACCCAGAGTAGTTATCACCTAACAGAGCCTTCCCTGGCCATTCCCTTTAGCTTCTTACCTTCCTCACCTTTATGGTAATTACTCTATTCTAGAAGTTAAAAGGAATGAAAATGCCCTTCTCCCAAGCTATACTGTAAGGTCCTTGAGGAGAAAGGCTGTATTAAATTAGCTTAGAATACACAAGATAGTATGTTGCATATTTCCAATACTCAGATACTGAAGAATGCATCAATAAATTTACAGGCAGAAAACTAATACTTTTTGGTCATTACTGTATTTATGTATTTCTGCTAGTAATTGGTTTATTGGTCACCTGTGTAAGATTATTAAACCTTCAGAACAGGAATCATATTCATCCTTAATAATAGATAATCCATTCTTTAAGAAAGTCTAGAAAACCCGCTGTATAGAAAAAATTTTCACCAGGTATTATACCCTTGCTTTGTTTTCTTTAGAAGGAGGTATATAGAATTTTTAAAAAGTTATTTTTTCCTTATGATTGTCAGTGATTAACCCATAATTCAATCTTGATGATTAATGTGACCATTAGGGTTAAAGCTATTTCTTTATCCAATTAAGTCTTTGCAGGAAAACATAGGTAGATGCATAAGTTCTTAAAAATAGGCACAATTAGATATCCCAGTGGTATATGAATCAGGTAACTCTTTTAGGCAGATTTTTGAAGGGGGGGAAAAAAAAGCATCAAATGACCAGCCATTTCCCTGAACACCTCTCTTATTTTAATAGCTATTACTCTCATCCCATACTCATCTCCCCTGAGATACTGTGTTGCATTCTTATCCTAAGTCTTCCAGAAATTAAAGATAAATACAAGTCTCAGAGTACCAACAACATTTCTCTTTGAGACCTTTCTTATTCGTTAAACCAAAATGGAGTGACACTGGAGCCCAGTCTTGCCTGGATCAGGTGAAGCCTTCCCTGGGTAAATCTATTACACAAGACTATTTCGTCAGCCCTGAGCCAAAAGAAACAAAAGTAAAAGCACAATAATATGGTAATATCATTCCAAGATCCCAAAAGTATCTGTAAAACCTCAGCTGGAAGTTGATTTAACCTCTTTGGTATTGTCATGTGACCCCCGAGGTGGTACCTTCCTTCTCTAAGTGAGTGGAGCGATTACCATTACCCGTGGAAGCCAGAGTCCCCAGTGACTTGGAAGAGTCTTGAGAAGGGATAAAGTTTCATAGCTTATTGCAATTCTTCCAGCACTGAAATCTCCTGGAGCTGAAACTCATTGAGAAATGATGAGGCATTTGAAGCTGCCTGAAATAAGGGCTCTTTACTAAAGTGGCTGGCTAGTCCATAGCCCACCTGAGAAAATGATGAAAAACTGTGCTCAGGAAAAAAAAAAAAAAAAAAAAAAAAAAAATCCAGCCTTACAATGGAGCAGAGACAGCAGTTACGAAGCTGACTTCAATTTAGGCTTATTGAACTCTAGATTCTTAATAGCCCATCCGCACTGGAGGTTTTCAGTCCTGCACTAATATTTTAATTTCTCCCCTCAGATTCTGTGATAACTCCTATACTCTGGAAAAAATAAAGAACTGAGTAAACAAATCGCCAATATCTCTTCCAATATCAGAATAAATGCATTACTACAGATTTACCAGATCTTACAGAAATCATCTTTTCCATAGTGCAATCTCACCATGGACTCTCTCTCTGGGCAGTTTCCCGCATTGCAGAGTAAGGGAGGAGAAGTTCACCTATGGGGACGTAACTGAAGCTAACCAAGAATTTGACTGTCATCCCACAGAAGCAAAACAGGAATGACAGGCCCCCTCTGCATTCACAAAATATTTATTGCCACATCTGAATGGATTTTCAAGTGTAGTGGTGATCCTGGGCTCACGAGCCTCCCTCTGTCTGGCTGCATGAGGTACATACCCTGTGTATTTTAAAATAGGCATTGCTCAATCAAGTTGGTGATAACGGCATCTTGTGGAGCACACTTACAGCTATGGGACAAGCTACATGAGCTGGGGAAGGCTCTCAGCAGATGCTGTTGGGGGAGTGGTGAAGAACACACAGAGGCAGAGGGAGTTGTAGCTACAAAAAAAAAAAAAAAAAAAAGGAAAGAAAAGAGGAACATTCACAGAAAAGGAAAACAAACAACTGACTCGCACAAAAATGGTAAATGAAGAAACTAAACACCTCAAAGACAATTTGGTAATCAATTAAGATGCTGAGGTGCAGCAAGATGGCAAAGGTTGAGGAAATGACTTATCCTCTAGGAATGCGTTCTATTGCTTGTGTGGACATTAACCTGGCTCCAAAGAGAGGTGCTTTTATATAGTTTGCCCCCTAAAAAAAAAAAAAAGAAAAGAATGAAAAAGAAAAAGAGAAAAGAAAACCAGAAACAGAAAATGGATATTTAGAGCAACTTGTAAGCCCACCTGTGAAGCCGCTGTTGTGCTCTGGGGGACCTGCTGCCTTCTACTGGTGTCCCTCAGTGGGCACTGTCAGCATGGAAACAAGCAACACGCTGCCTCCAAGAAAAAAGAACAAATTTAAAAGAAACAGAACGATCTGGTGATTTTTTCTGTAAGAGCATAAATGCAAAGGACAAAATTAATGGGTTAGAGAGGCACATTCAACTTCTGCAGAACTGTGAAATGAGGAGCAGGGGGAGAGAGCACGGGACAGAGAAAGGGAGGAAGAGCTCTAGAGAAAGAAGAGAGCCTACTAAAGAAACGAGCCCCCCTGTACAGACAGCCTGACGCCAGATGGCTTCTTCTAATAAATATTCAACCTTAACTCTGTTCCCATGTAACTTTGTTGTAAAGCTGCCAGCACACCCACACAGATCTGGGCCAGCAAAATGATTACAGTAGTACAAACAAAATAGTGCAATAGAGGAAACAGACAGACAGGGTCCTGTCCACAGACAGTCAGGGCTGGAAGATGTGAGTTGATGGGCCTTTAGATTTAATGCCTCGGAACTCATAATAATAAGTGGCATCGGAGGAGGGGCACCTCAAAAGCCAACAAACATTTAGCTCTTGTCTCCGCTTTGCTTCAGGTTTCAGCATGGAAAACATGTTCAACTTTTTCTTCAGAGATCATGAATGAGATGCTATATCTTAAATATGACTTTCCAACACAACCTCTACGTTTATATTTAGAGTAATAACAACCACACTGAATTCCCCCACCACATTTACTTTTTTAAATTGTAGCAATATATAAGACTGTATTTTAATACTTACCTTACCAGTTGCATAATAATAGATGATTCACCATAATTTTTTCTTTATAAAACAGAGGAGTAATTCTCCATAGAATCGTCTGTGTTTTCTTCTTTCCACTCCCCCACCCCTACCTCCCCCAACTTGCCTGCCTGCACTATTATTTAAGTGCCATTTAAACACAGATATAGATACCTCTAGATTCTGGTGGGGGTGGGGTAGTATGCATTTCAATGTTTTGAGGAGGGGATAATTTGAAAAAAAATGATGGCAGAATAAAGTGTCCTATTAATGAATACATGAAAATGTTGAATCAATTAATGCCAAAACTCAGCTTGAAGAAAACGGTGACATGGTGAAATATTCTAGAAATATATACTTTGGAGTATTTGAAAATATCATGTTAGGATCAACTATCAGAGAAAGATATAAAGCCTCTGTGATTTTAGTTTTCAAACGATATATATGAATTGTACTTAACCAACTTAGTAATGAAATATAGCAATTTATAGCCAATCATCTAAAATGCTTGGTATAAAAATGAGATTATAACCTTATTTTATTTTTCATTTTTTGATGTGATACCTAAAATTGTCCAGAAAAAAATAAATTCTTAAAAGAGTCCATCATAAGTCAAGATTTCTTTTACCTCAAAATCAAAGATATATTCCATGGGTTTATCTCTGAGCACTGAATGTAAGAAAAACCAACAAAACAAAAAAATTAAACACTTACCAAGAGCTAGATAAGTTTCGTTAAGTGCATACTGTTGTTTTGACAGTTTGAGAATCTGCACAGATTTTACATTTTATTACACTGACATCAAAAGCTGTATTGATAGGAAAGGACCACATTTCTAACAAAGAGAGACAGATAAAAATTAGCATTTATCTTCTGGTAATATTGAGCTTTCTCATGGTAAGTCACAGTATTTTCCTTTTTCTGCAGAGAACCCTCTCACGGAATGGAAAATGCATTGGAAGGTTAAGGCTTCCCAATTAGGGACATGATGGAGACCAGTCCTTGAAAAGATGTGTATAAATTGCACACATGAAATATAAACAATGCAAACATATCTGTATACAAAATATGCAGTTGTGCATTCAAAAAGGGTAATGGCATGCAATAATGGGAAATTATTTGAACATCTGTTTGCACATTAATCTGCATATTTTTGCACATGCAATCATCCATTTGCATCAGCATATTTTGCATGTCGCATGCACACGTTAGACACCTGTTATTAAAAACTAGGTCCACAATGTGCTGCTAATTCCCTTAAATATAATTCCATCTTTACAAGATTTATCATAGAGTCCAAAGGGTAGTACATTTTTAGGAAAGTGGACAATATACACAGGATATTAGTGAAACGCTTCTCCTTTATCTATGGGTGGTAGACTATAAGATTCAAAGAGGGAACCAAATTAGTAGTGAATGAAAGCAAAACAACAGAGCCAGAGATGAATCATGACACAATCTAGCTCCTTCTTTCTGGTATAAAAAATGATCAGCCACTAAAGAACAAATCGAGATGTCATGTGCATCAACTGTGCCAAGCACTATGTCTGCTTGGCACATAGTACATGGTCAATAAATAGTAAGTCTTTGGTTAATAAAGGAATGTATAATTTAATTAAATGTCACATTTAGCTAATAGTTAAAGGAGTTAAGATGATATATCAAGCTCCGTTCTGACTGCTTTTGCAGGCCTCTCTCAGTTAACACATTTGAAAAGAGTCTTTGAGGGAATATTGAGAGACTGAGTTAGAAAGACTGGGCTCTGCTACTAACTAGTAATATAATCTTGGACTAATTTCTCTAATTTTGTAAAATGAGAGACTGTGCCCAGTCGGCAAATAGGTGGTACATATGGCGCTACTCTTCCCTTCTTTAACCGTGGTAGACATTTAAAAAAATCAACTCCGGCACTTTTTTCCACTGAGTCTGGACTTAGCCATATATTATTTCTTAACACAGCTCTCCAGGCAGCCACCATCAACTGATCAAATCTGGCACACAAGATGAATCTATTTCTTATCCAGGATTATATTATCTCTAAGGCCCCTTCCATAAACTGAATCAAGAACTCTGACAGACCTCTACAATTTATGTTCTTAGGAAACTATCTTAATGATTTGGTTGTTTTCTAATTACAAGGTATGAAATATGCTTTAAAACTAGTTGAACACTGTTAGAATTGGAGAAATGCTTGCTCTATAGAGAATTTCACTATAATAGTATTTTTAATGGATTTAACCCATAAAATATGCTAAAGTAAAGCAATGTTCAATATATTTCCCTCGTTGGATTATCCATAAAAGTACTTTCTTCCAGGCAGTTATGCAAAGAGGATCAGGAAAGCAGCATGAAGCAATACTTTGTGCAGCACAGCCTTTCAGTATGGGAAGAAAGACAGCAGCCGTGGTCTCAGCTTCTGCCAGACAGAGCGTTGGTGGTGTGAGAGAAAGCACAGAAACCTGGAGGCACGTTAAAAGGACATATTCAGACTCCTCAAGTAATATGGAAAAATGGGAAGCAAATGTAGCTGTCAGTGAGGGTGGGTTTTGAGAGCAGTCACCGAGAAATCCTTGTGTGATAAGCATTACAAACAGCTGAAATGAATCCATCAGAAGTCTGTACTTAATGTTTGCTCTTCGGCCAGAACTGTGCTATGTTCTCAGAGAAGTACAATAGAGTATAATACAGTGCCTGTTTTTGGAAAACTTGTGTTCTAGTTGGAAGACACAAAACGCAGAACATTATAAAGCTGCTCATAAGACAAGGATATGCCTTATTTCCCAGCTACATCTAGACCCACTTAGATGACATTTCAATCAACCACATCACTTTGAATGGCATGGCCCCAACAAAGAATGACGTAGGCACTCTTCATGTGGTAGCAAGATGCCCCTTTTGTTATGGTCTTGTCATTTGGGTCCCTTTTCCTAGCTGTTTATTATGTCATGCCTCTTTCATTCATTCATAATGGTGGTAGAGACATGTCCTTTTTGACTGCACAGCACACATTCCTCCTGTATCTAGAATGAGTTGTTCTATTTTGCTCTGAAGAATTATACTCCCACTCTGACTCTTTATGAGTAGGGTGAAACTGACCCTCACATGCTAGCTCCAAGGGTGGGTACATGGTTGAAGACAGATAATGACAGCCCTAGGATTTTCTAGGATCAACGCAAAAGAGAAACTCAATGTATGACTGGACAAGTTGGTGGCCACAGGTAATTGACTAAAAACAAAACCAAACCAAGGGAAGTTGAGTTGAGAGATGGAAGCTGATCAGCCCCTAGGGGCATAATGTGAGCCCCAGGATACAGCAATGTCTCATTCTAGCTATATTCCTAAGACTTTCAATTAGCCAAGCCAATACATTCTTCCGTTCCACCCACTGCCCATCTGAAACTAGTTTAAGTTGGATTTCTATTATAAGCCATGAGAACAACCTGGCAAGTGCAATCCACACCACTGGCATGCATGGAGGAAATCAGGGGGTCCCGGTTAACAAAATCCACAAAAGAAGAACTTAAATCACTTTCCCTAAATCATGTCATGAAAGTCAACAAAAATACAGAAAGCAAAGGCCCAGCTTTTAAGAACAAAATAAGTTGAACAGTCACATCATTATAAATTATTTTCTACAGCTATTACTTGACCTTTGTGGGGACTGCTCACCAGACCCTGTTTCCCTTCACCATTGCACGGGAGCCTCCTAATATGCTCTTCTGTAAAATACAAGAGTGAGATGACCGTCATAATTGCCCTTCACTGCAATCTTCCCTCGAATGCGAATTATTTCAAGTGACTAGCAAAGAACCTTTATGAAAACAGAGTATCTAATTATTGGGAAGAATTATCAGAATTCCAAGAAGTTCTTTTCTAGTCTGCTATGGAACTATTCGTGTTAATTTTCAATTTAGAGCCCCTTCTTCTCCTGCATATTTCTCCTGTGAGTCCAGCCAGCTCTCATTGTGCCCCTCAGAGGGAGACGTCTAAGTAATGCGAACGTTACCTCAGAATTTGGGGTATCACCTGGGGACATTAGCCAACATCGCTCTTAAGGTCATCTGAGGATACCAGCAGGGCACCAAGGTATTACCTTCTGACTCCAGGAAATAATTTATGCAATGGAAGGATAGAGCTGGTGAAAATAAGTAACAAAGAAACAACCAAGATGAGGAGGGGTTAAGTTTCTCATGCATAATATCTGAAGAGCTACCTGACTGAACCATCAGGTCCTTAGTTCATTGCCTAACCCAGGCAGTCACCCTGCTGTTTTAATGAAAATTAGCTGTGGGAACATCGCCATCACAGCATCCCGACTCCTGATAGCACTTTTAAACTAGGCATTTGTTCTTTTCAGCCTACTTCCTGTTTAGAAATCGCTTCTATTTTAAGCGGCATGTTTACTTTTTCACCTTTTTGTAAGGGGAATTGCATTTTATTAGTTACAATCCAAATACAGCTAAATGAGGAAAACTCAATAAAGGGACTGAAAAAAAAAATCATCCAATAAATTTGCTGTGAAATGCCAAGTTTGTGGCTGTGCCTGCAGTCATTTTAGTTATAAGACACATAGTAGGAAACAGTTTTGGGGTTTTCAGCCATTAGTTTATAAATTGAATAAGATAGATGTGTTCATTCATATGAAGTAATGTAATTTTTCTTGGGAAAGTTTAATATTATACAAATCCATTAGCATACTTACAAATTAATCTTCCCTTAGGAAAAAAAGATTGAAGATTTACAGAAGGATTTTATTACTTTTAAAACTGCATTTTAAAGAAAATAAAAGAAAAAGAAGGAAAATTATATTGAACTATAAATGCCTTTTTATGACTAACAGTTTTCTAACACCAAAATTTATGAAAGGAGAGGAGAATAGAGCAGAACATAGAAAGAGTTTTCAAGGAGCTCACAGAAATTGCAACTTCTATATCACAGACTGCAAACTCCTATAAAATTAAACCTGTTTATGTAAATGCAAGAAATGGCATTAAATTAATTAGACACTTAGGCTATTAATATGAATTTCTCCTGAATAATTTTTTTGTCTAAAGTCTCTAGCTACTTGTTCTAATTTTTGACAAGATGGGATATAAACCTTCACAACCCCAATGACAACAACAAAAACCTGTGTTCACTTCATTTCTTCCTCAAACTCTCCATGACTTATTAATGAACAAGTAACTAATGACATAATTAATTTCTAAAAATCCACTGCCATAAAATGTTCCTACAACAGCAGAGAGAAACTTGGAGTGTTAGATAAGGGAAATCTCAATCTATATGCAAATATCTGATATATTATAAAAAGGTAGAAAAGTTACTTGATTTTCCTCCAGATAGTCTCCATTTTGCTCATCAATGGCACTTACTTTGTAACTGTCCTTTTTATTAAGGATGGGTTACATGGACTTTCCACACAAACACAGAATGTGGCATAATATTAACAGCAATCTTATGAATAAGACGCAAATTTTAATGATTTCTTAATAACACTTTTTGCAATATTTCTAACTATGGGGAAAAAATTAAAGTATTAGCTATATTAAGATATTCTTCCACAGAAAAATATGTGTTGCAATGATTTAAGAACACATCATACACAATTCTTCAGGTTGAAAGTCATATAGTAGTAATAATAATGATGAATAAATACTATTCATTTGTTGATCACCTCCTGTATTCCAGAACTGTATTAAATGCTTTAAATATATTGTCTTATTTAATACTGATAGCAACCCAATCAGATAAATACTGTGATCATTTGTATTTCATAGAAGAGAAAATTAGGCTTGAAGATATACAATATCAAAGACATCCAAATAGTAAATGATGGAATCCAGGATGAAATTTCAACTCCTCTGATTTCTGTGTCTACACTCTTATCCTAACCCTATACTTTGAAATTCAAATGATATAACTTATTTCCCAAAGTTTGCAAACATTTTCAACAAATGTAGTACTAATATCTACTAAAACAATGTGATATGAACCTCATTACTATTATTTAACAACAGTTATTAGACGTTTATTTCCATTACATTCAACTGAATTTTAATTCTGTAATGTATACCACCAGTTCTGTGTTGGTTTTCTTCATCTTCTGATTTTTGTTTTTCTTCTCTGGAAGAATACACTATAACTGTGCTATCATGGCTCCCATAAAGCATCTCATTTCCAGACTAAACATCCTCACTTCCAACAACAGTTCCTCAAAAAACAGGGGACTCACTGTTCTCGCAAGTTCTCTCACTGTCTTTTCTTCTTCCCCTGGGCCCACTGGTCTTCCAAGGATCTCTTTAAGGGGACCTCAAGAAATTTCTTAAGGAAGGAGATCTCTTCCAAAAGGATCTTAACTAGGCACAACCCTCCATAAGGATTTGATCGCCAAGAATAGTAAGTCTTCTGATTCTCAGTTCCAATCTCTTTCATCTCAAAGTTCTAACATTATGTGTAAAGACAAGTCAATCACATCCTAAGATTAGCTAGAAGATGTAGCATTTGCCATATTCACAATCCTTGAGTGATGGTCTTGAAATCAACCAGAAATAAAGAAAGAAGTGGTATTTTCTGTCTGGAGTGGCCCAGACAAGTTTCGTCACAGTGATAGAATAGAAGCCGTTCCTTATCCTATGTATGGTGAAAAGAACTGAATTCACCAAATTTTACTGGAAATACCTGAAGATTCATCTTAAAGGACTGCCAGAGAATCTTTTTACCTAGATTGACATACCAAATTTCTATCCCAGTGATGACAGAATCAAAATTTCAAGGAAGATATACATAAGCATATAGTATGATACATGTTTATAATACATTTCTGCTTCAATTTTTCACTTCACATTAACAGATGAGGTAGAAAAGGATCTGTTGGTTTTCTTTATTCAGGAAAGAATTGGGAGCTGAAATTGCTAAACAGCTTTTTTACATTTCACCCAGTAAATGGCAGTGGAGCTGAGGAAAAAAAAAGCAAGGTTGGTCTTCTAGATTAATACACTATTCAAGCTTCCTCTCCTGAAATGTGCTGCAGTCCATCACACTTAACCTACACTTTCCACACCTCCAGAAGGAGATACCACAGATATACCTATTTACTTTGGCATGAACTCAAAGAAATGAGCTTGCAAAGCTG
Organism: Theropithecus gelada; assembly: GCF_003255815.1. Lineage (NCBI taxonomy): Eukaryota > Metazoa > Chordata > Mammalia > Primates > Cercopithecidae > Theropithecus > Theropithecus gelada. Next base: position 23,945,250 of record NC_037680.1, on the reverse strand, counting down.
ATCCTTTTTTTGTGCATTAACTTTAATTTCTCCTTTCCACGCATACACTGCAAGAACATCAGGTAGATCCATTTACTTCCACCCCCTCATCCCACTGCTCCTCCTAAAGTGACATATTAATTATGGCTCGTTTGAAATTTTCTCTTACAAATGTAGGCTCAGACTTCAACACCTAAATGAATTATATATACACCATGCAAGCCTGTTTGTTTCAGGTTTCTTAAAAGGAGAAAATGAATGCAGAGTATTAATCATCAAACTGATGTCCCTGATTGAAAAATAAATTATTTAAATGAGTAACACTCTGGCTTTTTTTTAATATGCTACTTTCTAGAAATGTTTTTCAGCATTGCAAGTTGAAGAGGATGAAACAAATCTTATAGTATACTATTAAGATGAAATAAGAACCAAATTAAAAGATGTGTAGAGCACAATCATAGTCCATCCAAACTGCTGGGTCATAGTATCCATTGCTTCCACAGTCATCCACCAAATTTATTGAATAGTAATTCAAATTAGCTGTTAAAAAGGTCTAAAAGTCTAGACTGACTGTTCCAGACCTAAATACATTTTATCTTCTTCACACCCCAAAACTATTTTACCCCAATGCAATATTTTTTTTAAATCTTATCTTTCAGGTATACAGAGTGGGGAAGACAAGTGGAAAGGCCACAATATATGTTATCCACTCTATATTCACTCTGTTTTAATTTGCTGGTGTACAATTCCTTATGTTTCCCATTTTATTTCAAATAATATTACAGATATATCATGTATACAACTAGAAATTATAGAAATGAAACTACCAACAAGGAGAAAGATATAAAACTCAAGAGGGGAAAAAAAAAACCCACTTTATATAGAATGTAAATAGCCCAAGTAGTCATTGAAACCACCTCCTAGAGTGTACAGAAATCAGAGGAAAAAAAAAGATAAAAAATACCCAGTGAGAATAATTTATTAAACTCAGTGGGTGCAAGAAAAGCATTCAATGATAAGAGTTATATTAGTTAGGGGTGGCTAATTGCTTTTTTAAAAAAAATACCAGACTGAAAATAATGGGTAATGGTGCAAATTCGAGAGAATTTTTGCTATTTAAATAATGGTACTGAGTGGATAAACATGTTGATAGACCCTCCTCCATGTACTCACTCGAGTGAGACTAATGCAGGCTCAGTCGTATTCAACACATGGCTTTCAGGGTCACCATGGAGATTGGCTCTTTCCAAGACAGCAGGTAAGAGAAAAGAAAATGGAGAAGGGCTTGCAGTGGTTTTTAATGAGCCAGGCCTGGATGTGATATACATCTCTTCTCACATTCTATTAGTTAGACCTTGTCACATGACCACAAGTAAATATAAGAGAGGCTGGGAAAGGTAGTTGTGTGATCATGAAGAAGACAAGACTGGATTTTTTTTTTTTTTTTTAATGGGTATCAGTCTCTGCTACTGTCTGCTCTACTGGTCACCATAATCATGTTCTTTCTTCCCACACATAGAACACATTTAAGAATATCCTAAAAAGAGACAGTCTACTTATTGCATCTGGCTCAAAGACCATAGGTCACATAGTTATTGAATTTCTTTTTATTCAAGCTTGAGGTGGCTTCTTGTGATCCCATAACCTGTGAACTAAGAAGACAAGTTCTTTCCCTCCTCTATGTATGCTTCTACATCAATGGTAAAGCAGAAACAAGATAACTCTCACGAAGTTTCCAACTGTGAAAAGAGGAAAAGGGTAGACATACAGTAATCATACATCCATTCCAATAATGAAATCCTGCTGGGCAGGAAGAGTGAAACCCCAATTCATGAGAGTTCAGCAAGTTCCAAGTCTCTGATTCAACTCTTCAGGAGAATCTACTGTGTCCATTCTTCTCCATTGCTCCGACTCTACTCTCTGGGATGCTGTTTTGGATTTTTGTTGTTGTTGTTTTGTTTTTTCTTGTCCATAATCCTACATGACCATATCAGAAGTAAGTACATTTTTCAGCGAGCACACTTTCAGCAACCACTTTCAGATATCAAAACCATTGCTGTCCATTTTCTGCCTATGTAAGTTTGGGGAACCAAGGGGTGTTTCATAATCACTCATAGCTTCTGATCTGTTTGTTTCCACACAGTTCCATGAGTCAGTAATCATCTCCTAAATTCTTTTTTCAGATTTAAAATTTACACCTCTTGCACTGGCTTAATTGTTTGTTTATTATCTTTTGCTTTCTAGAGCTCATGTACCTCTCTCAACCTAATGGTAGCTACTTTAGGTCGTCTAAAACAATAGGCTTGGGTGGGAAGGTAACCCACTTCATTTTTTGTATCAATTTTATTGAGATATAACTTATATAACATACAACTCACCCACTTAAAGTCCACAGTTCAGCGGTTTTTAGTACATTTACAGATATTTGTAGTCACCATCACAGTCAATTTTAGAACATTTTCATCACAAGGAAACCCTGCGACCTTTACCTACCACCTATCTACTTCTCCATCCTCCCAACCTGGGCAATCTATTGCTTTCCATCTCTAAAGATTTGCCTTTTCTGGACACTTCAGAAAAACTAAATCATATAACAAGTGATCTTTTGTAACTGCCTTCTGTCACTCAGCATGTTTTCATAGCTGATTCATGTTAAAGCATGTATCAGCACTGCATTCATTCCTTTTAAAGGCTGAATCATATTCCATTGCATGGATATACCACATTTTGTTTCTCCATTCATCAGACAATAAGTATTTGAGATTTAAGCCAAAACAATAACCTTTTGGCTATTATGAATAATGCTACTGTAAACATTTATGCATGTTTTTTTCTAGAAACATGTTTCCGTTTGTCTTGGATACATATCTAAAAGTGACATTGTTGAGCTGTATGGTAACTATATGTTTAATAATTTGAGGAATCACCAGACTGTTTTTCATACTAGATGCACTAATTTACGTTCCTGCCAGCAGTGTATGAGAATTCCAATTTCTGCACATCCTCACCAACAATTGCTATTATCTGACTTTTTTATTATAGCCATCCAACTGGGTGTGAAGTAGTATCTCATTGTGGTTTTGATTTTCACTTCCCTGATGAAAAACAATGTCAAGAAAGTTTCATGTGCTTATTGGCCGTTTGTATATCTTCTTTGGAGAAATATCTATTCAGCCTCTTTACCATTTTTCAATTGAGTCTTTTTATTTTTGAGTTGTAAGGGTTCTTTATATATTCTGGATACAAGTCCTTTAACGAATATGATTTACAAATATTTTTTCCTATTCTGTGCTTTGTCTTTTCACTTTCTTGAATATTAATTTTTATGAAGTCTAATTTATCAATTATTTTTGCCATTGCTTATGCTTTTAGTGTCATATCTAAAAATTCATTGCTAAATCTAAGTCATGGCCATTTATCTCTATGCTTTCTTCTAAGAATTTTATGGTTTTAGCAGTCAGATGTTTGACTAATATTGAGTTAATTTTTGAATAAAGCATGAAGTAAAAGTGTAATTTTATTGTATTGCCTATGGTTATCCAGTTGTTCCAGCACTATTTGTTAAACAAAGTTTTCTTTTCCCATTGGATAGTCTCAATACCCTTGCCAAAAGTCAGTCAACCATAGAAGCCATGTGTTTATTTCTGGACTCTTTATTCTGCCCCATAGATGTATATGTCTATCTTGATGCCAGTATCACACTTGCTTGATTGCTTTTGTTTTAAAATCTGTTTCAAACTTGGGAAGTGTTTGAGTCCTCCAACTTTATTCTTCTTTTTAAAGATTGTTTTATATTGGTGTTTCGAAATTCAATACAGATTTTAGGATCTGCCTTTTAATTTCTACAAAGAAGCCAGCTGCTATCCTGATAGGGATTGCATTGAATCTGTAGAGCAATTAGGAGATTACAGGTATCTTCATAATATTAAGCCTACTAATGCAAAACATGAGTATTCTTCCATTTATTTCAATGTAATTTAATTTAAGTAATGTCTTTTAGGTTTAAGAGTGTAAGTTTTGTACTTTGTTGTGTTTATTCTTAAATACTTCATTCTTTTTGATGCTATTGTAAATAAATTTTTTTAAAATTTTTATTTTATACTATTTATGGACAGTGTATAGAAATACAATATTTGAGTATTGATTTTTGTGTTTTCACAACTTTGTTGAATGCATTTCTTCATTCTAATAGTTTTTTCTAGTTTAACTCTTTAAGATTTTCTACATATAAGATCATGTATTCTGTGAATACAGTTTTACTTCTTCCTTTCCAATTTGGATACCTTTTATTTGTTGACTAACTGCCCCAGCTAGAACCTGTTAAATGAAAATAGTGAGAGTGGGTATCTTTGTGTTGTTCCTGATCTTAGAGGGAAAGTATTCAGTCTTTCTTCATAAAGTATGACGTTAGCCATGAGTTTTTTACAGATGCCCTTCATCAGGTTAAGGAAATTTTATTCTATTTCTAGTAGGTTGAGTGTGTTTACCATGAAATGGTGTTGAATTTGTCAAATGCTTTTTCTATATCTATTGAGATCTTCATGTTGGGGTTTTTGGTTTTTTATTCAATTGATATGATATAATGCATTAATTGATTTTCTGATGTTAAACCAACAATGTTCCTAGAATATCTCACTTGTTTATAATTCTTCTATACACTGCTGGATTCAGCTTGCTAGTTTTTTGTTGAAGATTTTTGTATTGATGTTCATAAGAGATATTGGCCTGTAGTTTTGTTGTTACTGCTTTGTTTAGTTTTGTTAGCAGGGTAATATTGGCCTCATGGAATGAGTTGAAAATTGTTCAAACGTTTTTTATGTTTTTAATGAATTTGTGAAGATTTGGTACTCTTATGTAAACATTCAATCTCTCTTCCTGCTAACGGGTCTATTCAGGTTGTTTCTTTTTGAGTTGCTTTGGTAGTATTTTTCTTGGAATTTGTCCATTTCATCAAAGTTGTATAATTTGTTGGCATTCAATTGTTCATAGTATTCCTTTGTAATCCTTTTTATTTCTCCAAGGTCAGTAGTAATGTGCCCTCTTTCATTTGTGATTTGCGTAATTTTGCTTTTTTTCCTCTTGATCTGGCAAAGGTTTGCCAATTTTTTAGTCTTTTCCAATAACCAGGTTTTCATTTTACTGATTTTCTCTATTGATATTCTCTTTTCTATTAATTTCCACTTGAGTCTTTATTATCCTTTTATATGCTTCAGGTGTAGTTGCTCTTCTTTTTCCATTGTATTATGGTACAAAGTTACATTTTTAATTTGAGAACTTACTTCTATTTAAATATAGGCACTTACAGCTATAAATTTCCCTCTCTGAGGACTGCATTACCTGCAATCCGTAAGTTTTGGTATGTTGTGTTTAATAGTCATTCATCTTAAAGTATTTTCTAATTTTCCTTTTCATTTCTTCTTTTACCCTGTGATTACTTAGGAGTGTTAGTGTTTAATTTTTACATGTTTTTAAGTTTCCCAAATATTTTTTCTTGTATTTTTAATTTTTATGGATCCACAATAGTTGTACATATGTATGGGATACATGTGATGTTTTGATATAAACACATAATATGTAATGATCAAATCAGGGTAATTCGTATATAAATCACCTCAAACATTTATCATTTCTTTGTGTTAGGAATATTCAAATTTCATGCCTCTGGTTATTCTGAAATATACAATATTCATTGTTAACTATAGTTGCCCTATTATGCCACTAAACACTAGATCTTATTCCTTCTATCTAACTGCATCTTTGCACCCATTAACCTCTCTTTATCACCCCTTCTACTATCCTTCCAAGCCTTTGGTAACCATCATGCTACTCTCTATCTCCATGAGATCAAGTTTTTTAGCTCCCACATGTGAATGGTAACATGCAATGTTTTTCTTTTTGTGCCTGGATCATTTCACTTTACATAATGTCCTCCTGTTCCATCCATGTTGTTGCAAATGAGAGAACTGCATTTTTTAATAGCTGAATAATATTCTATTATGTATACATACCTCATTTTCTTTATCCATTCATTTGTTAATGAACACAGATTGATTCCATACCTTGGCTATTGTGAATAGTGCTGCAATAAACATGGGAGTGCAGATATCCCTTCAATATAGTGATTTCCTTTCTTTTGGATATATACTAAGAGTGGGATTGCTGGGTTCAATAATAATTCTACTTTTAGTGTTTTGAGGAACCTTCATACCAATTTCCATAGTGGCTGTACTAACCTACATTCCTACAAATAGTGCATGAGCATTTCCCTTTCTCCACAATCTTGCCAACATCTATTAATTTTTGTTTCTATGATAAAAGCCATTTCAACTAGATTGAGTTGATATCACATTATGGTTTTGATATGCATTTCTCTGATGATTAGTGATTGACCATTTTTATATACCTGTTGACCATTTTTATGTCTTATTTAAGAGATCTTCAGATTCAGTGTAATTTTTATCAAATATCAATGTATTTGATAAATCAAATACAAAATATCAAATGACATTTGATCAATGTCATTCCTATCAAAATATCAATGACATTCCTCACAGAAATAGAAAAACAAATCCTAAAATTTGTATAGAACCACAAAAGACTCAGAATAGCCAAAGCAATCCTGACAGAAAAGAACAAAGCTGGAGGCATCACATTATCTGACTTTGATTATACCACAAAGCTGTAGTAACCAAAAAAGCATGGTACTGACATGAAAACAGACAAATAAGGCCAGGTACAGTGGCTCACGCCTGTAATCCCAGCACTTTGGGAGGCCAAGATGGGCAGATCACGAGGTCAGGAGATCGAGACCATCCTGGCTAACACAGTGAAACCCCGTCTCTACTAAAATACAAAAAAAAATTAGCTAGGCATGGTGGCGGGTGCCTGTAGTCCCAGCTGCTCGGGAGGCTGAGGCAGGAGAATGGCGTGAACCCAGGAAGCAGAGCTTGCAGTGAGCTGAGATCGCACCACTGCACTCCAGCCTGGGCGACAGAGCGAGACTCCGTCTCAAAAAAAACAAAAAACAAAACAAAACAAAACAAAAATACAAAATTTAGCCAGGTGTGGTGGTGGGTGCCTGTAATCGCAGCTACTCAGGAGGTTGAGTACTTAAAATATGTTGTTTCACCCTTTTTGGCATCCATATTTTCCGATGAGAAGTCAGCTGTAAATCTTATTGGTGTTCTCTGTAAGTTATGAGTCACTTTTCTCTTGGAGCTTTCAAGATGTTTTCCTTGTCTTTGCCTTTCAGCATGTTTACTGTAATGTGTCTGCTAGTAGTTATTTCTCTGTTTTTATCATAATTACAGTTCTTTGAACTGCCTTCATTATTAGGTTAATATTTGCCAATAAATTTTGGAAGTTTTCAGCCAGTATTTCTTTGAATATTTTTCTGTTTCTCTCTCCGTCTTCTTCCCCGCTCCATCTGATGCTTCCACTGGTTTATGCTGTTGCACTAATGGTGTTTTACATTTCTCTGAGGCACCACTTTTTTTTTTTATTGTTCAATATTTTATTATTCTTTGGATTGTGTAATCTCTATCAATGTATCTTAAAGTTTGCAAATTATTTCTTCTGCCAGTTCAAATCTACTACTGAGCCCCTCTAGTAATTTTTTTAATTTTTCAGTAATTATACTTTTCAACTCCAGAATTTAAATTTGGTCCTTTTCATCATTTCTATCTCTTTATTTATACTCTGTATTTGATGTAGCATCTTTTAAAGTTTCCTTAATTATTTGAACATATTTATAATAACTATTGTGAAATATTTGTCTATTAAAGCCAATATTTTGTTCTTACAGTTTCTATCACCTGCTTTTTTCTGGTATATGTGTCATAGTTTCTTGTTTCTTTGAATGTCTTATAATTTTTGTCAGTAACTACATTTTAGATAATATATTGCAGAAACACTTGTTGATTCTTATTTACTTGTGTAGTGACTGGCCGGATTAGTGAAGTCTATTCTCCTACCCCTACCCCCACAGTGTAAAGCCTCTATTGTTGCTCTTCAGGAGGTACAGCCTTGTGTATATTGTGTATACCCATGGATGACAGTGGTTTGGACAGGGCTTTTTATTGTTCTGCTGTTTTCACAAATACCTTGGGGCATAAATTGTTTCAAAGACTAATCCAATCAAGGTCAGGCTTCTTCAGGGACAGTTTCTAGAGAAGTATTGGAGATTTGCCCTGACTCCAGGAGGTCTCTTCCCAACTGTGTCCATTTCCACTTCTCTATGAAACTCCTTTCACCACAACTGCTACTCTTTTTGAGAGTGCCCTTAGCCTTGAACTTCTTTACACTCTTGCAAATAAAATAAGTTACTTTGAGGAGAAATTTGGACACATAGGTTCATATTAGTCCACTGGCCTGCTTCCTCTTCTCTTTCTGCCCCCAAACTCAGAAAAATCTCTGAGCCATAGCTAGGAGAGGCAATGACAATGGCACACTTCTCCCTGAGTGATAACACCACTTCAGAAGCTTAGCACTCAGTAGATTGTGGAGGGAGCGGGGAGGTCACTAGCTTCAGGTCTCCTCATTTTGCTTCTCTCAGTGTGGAATCCCTAGCCCTTGATCTGGAGCAATGGCAACCAAGGCCCCAAATACTCTCAGCAATGCCACACTCAAGACAGAGCATTTTCCCATAAGTGGGAGCTGAGTAGAAGAAGACTCAGTTAGCCATACTTCCCCAGAATTTAGACTCAACAATAAGTAGCTGAGACGGGATGAGGAATACTGATGTCCTGCCCCTACTAGGAGGAGAGCCCACCAACTTGGAGCTGAAAGAAAAAGGGAGCCCTGTGTTTTTGTTTAAGCACATTTGGAGTGGAATTTCTGTCTCCCTAAGCTGAGGCGGGGGCGATAATCCAGGTCTCTATTGAACTGAGGTTCAAATACCACAGACTTTCCCATTCCTTGCCTAATTTTAGTAGATGTTTAAATATTTATTCTCGTGCTGTATGTCCATAGGGCTTCTTTCAGAGACTTTATTTAAAAAAAAAAAAAAAAAAAGTTTACCAGTTTAAATGAGGAGAAGGCCTGCAGAACTCCTCATACTGTCACTCCAGAAGCAGAACTCCCAACCCCCTTAATTTTATGTTTGCTATATTGTTAAGTTAGTTTCTTTAATTGAGGAGTGTTCTTGGGACTTTGGCAGTCAAAGGTTTTTTTAGTCTTTTTGCCTACTCTTTGGTGTACAGAAGCAATAGCCTTTACATTCTTAGGAAAGAATTTGTACTCACAAATCAGCATACTCTTTCCTGAAATTATCTCATTCTTGTAATATCTGGCTAATTGCAACAGACAGCAACACATGACTATTCTGGCTCTTTCTTTTCTTTTTCTATTTTACTTTAAGCTCTGGGATACATGTTCAGAACATGCAGCTTTGTTACCTAGGTATACATGTGCCACAGTGGTTTGCTGCACCTGTCAACCCATCATTTAGGTTTTAAGCCCTGCGTGCATTAGGCATTTATCCTAACGCTTTCCCTCCTCTTGCCTCCCACCCTCTGACAGGCCTCAATGTGTGCTGTTCCCCTCCCTGTGTCCATGTGTTCTCACTGTTCAACTCCCACTTACGAGTGAGAACATGCAGTGTCTGGATTTCCGTTCCTGTGTTGGTTTGCTGAGAAAGATGGCTTCCAGCTTCATCTACATCCCTGCAAAGGACACCAACTCATTCTTTTTAATGGTAGCATAGTATTCCATGGTGTATATGTGCCACATTTTCTTTATCCAGTATATCATTGATGAGCATTTGGGTTGGTTCCAAGTTAGTGCTGCTCTAATAACTTTTCCTAGACTGGCAGGCTCAGTATCATCTTCCTTTCAGGTTGTTGTACACAGTAGTTTTATCAAATATTTACCACTATATAATGCAGATCTCCAATATATTTTCACCCCCCAATATTCGTTTCCTTGCTTCCTCCTGCCAACCACTAGAAGTCAATGCCCCACGTTTTAAATTTTGATATGAAAGCAATATACTTCAAGATACTTATTTCAATTTTAATTAGGTGAGACAAACAGTAAAAACAAATACATCCAATTAATATTTATTTCTTGCTCACATAATATTACTGGCCAGCAATCAAATCAGTAGAGTACTCATGCCCAACCTAATACAAAATTCAAAAAGGAAAAAGTCTACATTATGAGTGAGATACAGGACATAGTTCATGCAACAAACAACTTAGAATACATTTTTGTCATACTTAAAAGTAGGAATGTCCATAAAAGCTCTTCATCTCAGACTTACAGATTTTGTGGGCATTTGCAGGCACAAATCATTATTTGACTAATAACATATTTTCATAGGGAAGTTGCAGGTATGTTGTGAGGGCCATTTATAGAACATACTAACATTAAAAGGGAGATTCACTCGCTGAAGTCCTTGCATTTCATACATTTGTGAGAGGTAAGATTTGGGGGGACATATACCGGTTCCTCATTTCTCATATTTTTACATGGGGAGGAATTTCCACTCCACTCCCTACAAAAGAAAATTAATAGGGGAGAGGACATTGTCAGTTCCCTCTGCTCCTCACACTGTCCTATGATGTTACGAGCTAAATTGCGTCCCCTAAAAAAATCATATGTTGAAGCCCTAATGCCCAGTACCTCAGTGTTTGAATACATTTAGAAATACAGATAATTAAGGTAAAGTGAGGTCATATGGATGGACCCTAATCCAATATGACTGGAGGCCTTAGGAAAAGGAGACTAGGCCACAGACCAAGGGGTGACCATGTGAATACACAGCAAGAAAGCAGCCAACCATCTGCAAGCCAAAGAGAATGCCTTCAGAAGAAACCAAACCAAGCCCTTGATCTTGGACTTCTAGCCTCTAAAACTGGAAGAAAATAAATTTCTGTTGTTTAATCTACCTGTGATATTTTGTTATGGCAGCGCAAACAAACAAATACATATGAGAAGAGTGGTAACATATAATTGTTAAGTTTAAATGAAGTAACAGGACATACTCAGAATTTCCCATCATTAAACAGTAGCCAGTGAGAAAGGCATTTACCCATTCTTCCAGAACACTAGAGACTGGGTGCTGTATTACATGCTGCCAATCAGTAATAAACAATTCTAATATGATTGTTGCTGGTAAGAAATTTACAGGTCAATGAAAATGAAAAAAAAAATGAATAAACTTTGTATACATAAGAGATCTCAGAATATGGAGAACAGCTGGGTAGCCTAGCTCCTTCTTAGGAAAATTTGGGGAACTGACAACCATACTGACCTATGGGATTAAGTAATGAGACCTGGGGGTAATATTGAGAATGGATGTCAAAGTGGCCAAAGTATTTTCTGATCTGCTGACCATATTCTCTTGATCCTGTGGTGTTGAGGGGTAGCCTAGGTTTGGATGGTAGTTTATTTAGAACAGATGGAATGGAGCTTGGATATCAGCCACAGAGACAATTATTGGATAAAGGTTTCATCAATTTTCTAATGAGGAATGTCTTATGGCTATCATCAAAACCACATTGGCTAATTGAAGTATATGAACATGTAGCACCAACTCTACATAATGTACAGTCAAAGCTAACACAATTCAGTAATTGCTTTTGGTTTATTTCATAATATGGATGCTATAATAATAGTGAGGAAAGCACTGGCTTTGGAACCAGATTCAATGTCAACTGAAACATATGTTTAATGAGCACTAGTGAAGTGCCAGCCCCTGCTAGGCATGGAGAGGAGAGGAGTGAGTGAGAGAGAGAGAGAGAGAGAGAGAGAGAAGAGAGGAGTGAGAGAGAGAGAGAAAAGACAAACATGTCCCTGCCATTTGTGAACTTGGGCAGGTTATTTAGTCTCCCTGAATCTATTTTCTTATGTGATAAATCCTGATTTATCAGGATCATGATAGCTATTTTGGATAGCTTCTGTAAAAATTAAATTTTACAGAAAAAGAAAAGGCATTAAAAAGTACTTATGACAGTGCCTGGCAAATAACTATGTGCTAAATGTTATTTCCTTCTCACATTTGTCCACCTTTGCTCTCTGCAAAAAGAACGAAGTATAAAAAGCCCCTTTGGGTATTGTTCAAATGAGTTACCAAATATTATAATCTTCATAGCCAAATTCTAAGACTTAGAGAAAGAGCACTGAATAACGCTGGCTCTCATTTGAGTAAATTAGGCTTTACATCAACATGGATAATACGTTTAGAATCTTAAGTGTATTCTTCTAGAAGGTACGTATGTGTGTATTTCTTCTCTATTTTGCCACTTCTCTCATTCTTAGGTAAAGAGCAAAATCATTTGTTGAAATGGAATAGAAAGAGCACGTCACAAACAATGGTCTGCATATACTGAAATAAAAATAATCCATCCTCTTAAAGCATTAAAAATAATCTTATATTTTTACATGCAGAATACAGTAACATATATACTCAGCAATACATGATTTTTTCCAAAAATAATATAAAAGCAATACAAGATAGAGGGTGAATCAATCTCTGTAACCTTCAAAAATAGTACTGAGAATAGTAGGGAACATATAGTTCAGATAACATATCAGGAAGGGAGTGTACTGCCTGTACTGTATGGAGCCAGTTTCCCTACGTACCAAAGAAATTGTCAGTTTGGTTAAGCACTCTAGGAAGAACTACTCCTTCTTTTTCACAACTTCAGGGAGAAGCTTCAAACACAGAATCCAGCTTACTTATTTATAATCTCAAAAGTTTTGCTTAGGTGCAAATGACTCTCTCAATTACTCTCAAATCCTATCTAAGTCAATGAATTCCAGACTCCAGAGACACCATGTTCCTTCACCTTACCTCTGTTCATTCTTTCTCTTCAGCTAGTCCACCTCCCACCAATTGGAATTTTGATGTGGAACAAAATGCTTTCTTAATGGGGCTTCCTGCTTTTATTCTAATCCCAAATTCCTCCCAAACTATTTTCCTAAACCTACTCCCTTTATTTTTCACACTTGAAAAAGAGAGTTGGACTGTAATTATATGCAATTCACTACTATCCATCATATCAATCATTAATTTATTTTATTCAGTAAATATTGAGTCTACACAGGGTAAGCTCTTTTGGGATTGCCAAGAAATAAAGCACCAGGGTGATTTTACATTCAGATATAAAACCATACAATACCTCACTTTTTCTCTATACATTTCACATTTGTATACAAATATATTCCTTTCATTAAACTGTAATGGCCTCTGATCAAATAAATAATGCTAAAAAATAACTTTTGTCTTTAATGCATTTGGCTGCATGTAAAATATCCATAGCTGTGATGTGTAATGAAACTACCCACTGTTTAGAGATCCCTGCAAAATCTACATGCAGTAAAGTTCATTTAAGACAGAACAATCACACAATTTGAACACAGCATAAGCAATGTAATAAGCAGAGAATAATCTTCTGGGTAATACCAAAGTTTACTTAAACAGATTGATAACATCCTCACTGAAAAATAGCATGTACCATTTTCACAGTTTGTTCCCTTCTGTATAACTTACCCAACAAGCTAGACAGTACAATTACTGAACTTCATAGTAAATGCCCGGACCCCCTGAGGCACTATCACAGGAAATCACCCAATAATACAATGGCATTTCTCTCCTTATCACATAGCTTTTGTGATTTGTCAGGAAATATATACACAAAATTAAAAATCAAGAAATACAGGGGGTTCATGTGAAGAAAACAAGATTTTGTTTCGTTTTTAAAAAGCACATGATTTTTTCCATCCACAATAGTTTTCCTCTTCCTCCCAGATCTCTTAACAAAATTCTTCACCTAATGGTCTCTGATGAGCTTGGCCAGTGAAAATGTCTCGGTCAGAAGTAATGGGACCCACAAAACCCAATATGATTTCTTAACTCAGCCGTGACCTTTCACTTTTTCTTTTTGGTTTCAAAGCTGACTGAATGGTCATTCAAATTATGAAAGTGTTAAGTGGGAGTAGTCATAAATCACCATTTTAAAGTCTGCTGCCAGCATGAACACTCTATATTTAAAAGGAGGTAGGGGGCAGAATTTAAGACCACACTCAATAGGACTTCACAGTTGTTAAATTCAGCTCTCTGGTGATCTGGTAACTCTGAAATATGGTTTTTTTGTTTTGTTTTGTTTTGTTTTGTTTTTATCTGGCCATCCAAATATAAAGCAGATACAGACATACATAGATATACATATATGCCCTTAAATATTGGAAATAACAAACATAAAGTGAGATACCTTCAAAGTAAAATCCTAAAATATAAACCATTTAAATTTAAAGGACATACAAGTACAGTATTTTTATCTGAAAATATTTGAGGTTTTTTTCTCTATATAAAATTATATATCAATGTCTTTGCTTCTCAATTTATTAAAGTTGGAAACAATACCAAAAAGCAGAGGAATATCTCAAAATCACTTGTGACTTGCACGATTAGGTAAAACTCATGCATGCATTTTTTTGATGAATGCAAAATGTTTATCCAGTGTTTGTGGTAGAAAGCTTGAATTAATTTAAGATAAAATATGACTGCATATCCTTGCAAATTAAGTTTGGAAATAATGTTTTAAATAAATTTGGCTAAATGAATAGCTTAGTAATTGGGCATTTTTAAAACAATTCCTTATAAATGAAGACTACTTTTTTGGAGGACACATTTTATAGCATGTTTCAGTAGAAATAAAGAGCCAGATTATAGCGTCTGTCACATCTCCAGACACATATACAGTTGAATATGCCAAATATTCTCTAAAACAGGGCTGGTCAGATATTTAATAGGTATTTAGTAGATGTGCATTGAGAAACACTGGAGAGCATCCTTGCCAAAAATATCTGTCCCATTCCCCATGACATTCTCCATATCTGTATTATCATTTTTCTTGTAGCATTTAGAATTCTAATCACTAGTCTTTTTTTTTTTCACATCACTAAAAATCTTTACCAAAAAGTAAACATGTTATCTAGGAAGCCATTAATAAGTTATTAGTACCTTACCTGGAATTAAACAATCAGACCATACAAATCGTTTTCTTAAGAGCCCAAGGTGTATATAATAGCAAACAGGTAATTTTGATGAGAGTAGGTATTTAAAAAACACACTTTGGGTCATTTTGCAAGAAGGACCCCTAACACACTGGACAGTTAGTCAGAGGAGGAAGAATTGTGGAGAGTTATCCATACACGGTTAGAGGAGACGTGGAGGCATGAAAACCTGTGGCATCATTTCCCTCTAAACCAACTAATATAAAACCTCAGTGTGATTGACAGCTTCTGAAACACAGTAATAGTATGTGATTTATGCTTCTAGGCTAAATAATACAGGCTTCAGTGACAGCTCTCCACTGTGAATTACTAATAACCACTTTGAGTGAGGGCTAGATTTCTCATCACTAGCAGGTACCTGATCTTCGCCTGAACCATAGTGTAGGACTCGGCAAACACACGTGAACATTTTACAGTGAGACACAGCTTAAGTGTGAGACTTGTGTACAATGCCATCAGTCACATTATGCCAAAAAAGTCAGATGGTCAATTATTGAATTATTAAAGTTGCATTCAGATAATTCCGAGACAAGTGATTAATGTCAGTTACAGTGTGTGTGTTGGAGGGGTGGCATGGAACATAATTATTTGACGGAAGTGACTAATTCAGGCAGGTGGTCTGACAATTCTGGCAGGTAATCCTGTTCTGATACCTAGTTACACCCTCATTCACCCTTGAGTGTTCAGAATCTCTAGCTTCTTTAGACTACTGGCCTATAATCACATACATCAGTCTTATATTCAATAAAGGAGACTTCAAAATAAGAGTAATTTATTGAAAATTATACGAGTGGATATTCGCTGAAGTAAATTAACAATAAAAGAATAAAGCTGTTCAACGAATATATTTTTCATGCTTCGGGGCTATGTGTTTAACAGTTTTCTAACTGTTCATTCATTTATTAAAAAAACTACTTCAGTTATTATCTCCGAGAGTTGAAATTAGATATTTAATTGACTGGAGGGAATGAAAGTCGCTCACTTTTAAATAAGGCAAGTATTTAAAAATATTTCTATAAAATGCTTCATACAATCACCATCAGCCCAAATTTCTGACAAACGTTCTTGTGTGTATATATAGTTGTTTTTACAAACGTCATGCTATAAGAGCTAACTCCTTCAGAAACATGTTTATCTTAATTAGGAAAGTAAACAGACTTCTAATGGGAAGAAATGGGAATTTTTCTCTGTGGTATTAAAGGCATCAAAGGGCCAGTTCTCCTGCCAAACCAATCTTCCTTCCTGCCTGCTTTAAACCCAGGTGATTGCAGACAGCTGAGCAGGCATTTTCCCCAAAGCCTCTCTTGACCGGGCTCCAGTCTCTGCTCAGTTGCCCCTTCTCTTGCTCTTTCTCTCTCTGTGTGTCACTCTTTCTGTGGATTTTTTTTTTCTGTATTTTTGCCTCAGGAAACCTAGGGATATTCATGGCACTGAGGCAAATAATGTGGAATTAAAAACTAAATTCTTGAGGCCTCATCCTAGCAACAAGACCATCACCATCTGTTCAGAGGACAAGCCTGCCATTATCCGCTGCATTCTTTATACAAACTCCATCACCTGTGAGGGGAAAAACGCTGCCCCTTTCCTGGGTTCTCTCTTTGTCACAATAGAAAAAGGTCTGTTTCCCTGATCCTGTAAAATTAAAGAAATCAAATACGACTGGGAGCACTTACAGCAAATTTAAAGAGATATATCAGAAGGCCTTAAATGGCCATTCCAAAAGAGTCTGATAATTGTCATCTGCACAATAAAACCCGACAAAAAAAATATTGTTGATGTCTTTTCTAATTATTTAAATTAGAAAAGAGCAAATGGGAGTGTGTGTGTCTGTATTTTTGGTGGTAAGATGATTGTCATATTCTTTTATTTATTTTTAGCTTCAAAATTTTTATTCATTTCACCTTTGAAAACCACATCAAAATTTATATTTTGAAAGTGGCATTAAAGTGTTATTTCAGTGACTTCAGGGTGAGAATCAATCCAGTTAGACATCTAGTTTAATACACGATGAAAAATTTTTCCCTGGGAAAATGTTTAAAACAGTAAAGACAGTAACTGGGATATATTTTATGCAGTAAAACTTGTATTATTAGGAATAAACAAGGTCTCTTTTCTCCCCTAAAATAGATGAGTACAAAATAAGAGAATATCTATAGATAGAGCATTTGAAAACCCCAGCCAGAGTTGAAGTGCAGATGAGGAAAAATACGAGACAAATCTCGATAATTTTCTTTCTAGAATGAAATACACATGAAGCTGTCTGATCCAATAAATTAAGAAAGAATATATTTATGAATGTCTACTAGGTACCAATCATTACATAATATGCTTTTGAGCATTTTTTAACATTTGACATTTTTATGAGAAATATATCAA
The DNA here is from genome assembly GCF_003255815.1 of Theropithecus gelada. Taxonomy (NCBI): domain Eukaryota; kingdom Metazoa; phylum Chordata; class Mammalia; order Primates; family Cercopithecidae; genus Theropithecus; species Theropithecus gelada. Next base: position 23,927,874 of record NC_037680.1, on the reverse strand, counting down.
TAAATAGAAAGTACCCCCTCAAATACTAGAAAAACATAATTCTATAATTATAACTAACATTTAACTGGGATATATTATTTTAAAATCATTTTTTCCTACATTATCTCCTTTTATTCTGATAAGGAGATCGTGAGGTAGACTGAAGAGTCGTCCCTGTCACCCATTTAAAGATGAGGATGCCCAGGTTCAGAGGAGTGTTTGTTTGTTTGTTTATTGCCCATAGCTCCCCAGGCTAAGAATCTAAACTCTCCTTAGTCCAAATTGGAAACAACTCTGATATTTTTGTTTTTTGTTTTTGTTTTTGTTTTTTTGAGACGGAGTCTCGCTCTGTCGCCCAGGCTGCAGTGCAGTGGCCGGATCTCAGCTTACTGCAAGCTCCGCCTCCCGGGTTCACGCCATTCTCCTGCCTCAGCCTCCTGAGTAGCTGGGACTACAGGCGCCGCCACCTCGCCCGGCTAATTTTTTGTATTTTTAGTAGAGAGGGGGTTTCACCGGGGTCTCGATCTCCAGACCTCGTGATCCGCCCACCTCGGCCTCCCAAAGTGCAACTCTGATATTTTTAAATGGTATTATTTATATTTGTGCCATCAAAAAAGAAATACAAATGAATGCAAAGGCTTGAGCTGGAGCAACAATAGTTCTTTATTTTCTTGGACAGGTAGTTGACATACTTGCTGGCAGAGGTTCAAAATTATCATTTGTGTCTTACATAGGCTCCATTTCCATGAGTCAATATTCCCAAAGTTCTTTGCAAAAATATGAACTGAAGTTACCCATATGGCTGTTAATTATCTTCCTTTTTAGATTGCACCTTGTATTGCTATCGTCTGTATATTGGGCACTAACAATTTCCTACATTTTTCCCACATGGTTTTTGCTAAAATTGTCCTAGGCGCAGCCACAGTTGAAAAGTCCTTGCCAATGAGGTAGGGATTCTGAGAAGCAGCTGAATCATTCTCTTCATCCCATCTGTGAATATGCTTGATCTGATGGGAATAAAATCCCAACGTTTGGCTAGTTTCAATGGATAGCAATACATCTGTCTGGTTACACTATATCGGAGTAGGACAACAGCATATAGGAGAATGATAACTAGATAAAATGTATTCTGAGAACATGAAATGGAACACTGATCCCATAAATAGGTATTCAGAGGGTGAGATAAAAATTTGTGTACACATAAATAATTGACCCTCACCAATTGGGGCTACTTAATTATATAAAAATATTACAGAATAAAATATTTACCAAAATGCAGCTCAAAGATATTTGCAGGACCATAGATTCCAAGCTATGCAAAATGGGATGAGAACTGAATGGTGTATCTTTAGCAATTCTGGCAACTCCATTGCAAAACTAAAAAATAGTAATAACAATTTTTCAGAAGATTACTTTTTCCAATCAAGATGTAACTAACAAAATTGCAAAAACAATTATGCAGAAATCATTATTTCCAAGCCTTATTTTCAGATTAACTTAAAACAGGTGTTAGTAAAACCAACAGCAATGTTTTGATTCCCATATGGCCTGGTGACCTCACTTTTTCACTTCCTTGAATATAGCCTTTCCTTCATAGCCTCTTGTAAACATGTGCTGGTGGTCACAAAGGGGAATGAAAAGGAAAAATGATTGGATGGGCCACCAAACAAAGCAAATTGTACATATACTTCTCAATTGTAAAAATGAACATTGGGTATGAGTATCTTGTAAGTAAAAACATTTCTCTTAGCTAAGGTGACTAATCACTCATTTTGCTCAAGACTTGAAGGGGTTCCCAGGATTCAGGACTGTTGGTATTCAAACTGGACAGGCCCAAGCTAACTGGGGTGGGTAGGTCCCACTAGTTAGCTGTGAGATAAATTAGCTGGTTAGCTTGCAATGTAATTTGGCACCACGGGCTTAAACATTTTTAATAACACATTTTTGGAAAATAGGACTAAAAAGGACCAGGTTTCTATTTCGAAAATTAAGAGCTCTAAAATGCACCTATGTAGCATAAATCTGGGGTTTCAAACCTCTTAATCTATACAAGTAACTCTTTTGTGATTTTGCCAACACAGAGACCATCACTTCCCATTCTCCATTGACCCACTTTGCGCTACAGTCAAAAGCCGATTTTATGCTTTCCTTGTCTCCTGCCTGCTGCTGAATTATCTACTCATCCTGCTCTGCCAATATTCCCCTTTACTAAGATGAGAGCCTGATAATTTGTTAATAATGCGAACATCCACAACAATAAAAATATTCCCCATCCCACCACTATTTTTTTTTTTTTTTGAGACGGAGTCTCGCTCTGTTGCCCAGGCTGGAGTGCATGGCCGGATCTCAGCTCACTGCAAGCTCCGCCTCCCGGGTTCACGCCATTCTCCTGCCTCAGCCTCCCGAGTAGCTGGGACTACAGGCACCCGCCACCTCGCCCAGCTAGTTTTTTGTATTTTTTAGTAGAGACAGGGTTTCACTGTGTTAGCCAGGATGGTCTCGATCTCCTGACCTCATGATCCGCCCGTCTTGGCCTCCCAAAGTGCTGGGATTACAGGCTTGAGCCACCGCGCCCGGCCCCCACCACTATTTTTAATATTATGGTAATGCTGTCCTACTGTTTAGAAGAAGCAATAAGATTCAATGAATTGCCTTGGACGTGGTCAAGGCAGTAGCTCATTACCTTGAAAATTGAATTTTAAAGGAGTTAGAAAAGTATCAAGAATTTATCCTGTCAGTTCCATAAAAACTACATTTTAAGGCAGCTAAGTAGTTAATGAAAGAAAAAAATTTCTTTTAGATGAATTCCAACTAGTAAATACATAAAGAAGGGTGGAATTAGAAAAAAAAAATCACCATTTTGTAATCCTGAAAGAAATTATGAACATAGGCATGATCATAATCAATGAATGTACAGTCAGTAGTTGCAAATTTGTTAGGGAACATTAAACGCTGGTATCACCATTCGAGCATGCCTCATACAAAAAGCATACACAGAATCGCTTATGAAATGTTCTAACCTGAAAAATTTAAAACAAAAACCTGAAACTAGGCCGGGCACAGTGGCTCATGCCTGTAATCCCAGCAGTTTGGGAGGCAGAGATGGGAGGATCACTTGAGCCCAAGTGCTTGAGACCAGCCTGGGCAACACAGGGAGACCCCATATCTAAAAGACATTTAAAAATTAGGTGGATGTGGGGATGTAGGCCTGTAGTCCAGCTACTCAGGAGGCAGAGGTGGGAGGAAGATGGCTTGACCCCTGGAGGTAGGTCCGGGCTGCAGTGAGCCGAGACCGTGCCACTGCACTCCAGCCTGGGCAACAGAGCCAGACACTGTCTTTAAAAAAAAAAAAAGAAAAGAAAACCTTATCAAGTAAACTTCATAGTGGAGCTTAATGGATTAAATGGCATTATTTTACCTGGAATTATTTTAAAATACTGCAGTGAAACCAAAAAATAAAAAAGTGGGAAATAAATGAGACCGGATTGTTAAACTCCTGATCATTGTTGAAAGTGATTACGGGAATGGGAATAGGGCAATCATTATTATTACTATTCTGCCCACATTTGTTTATATTTAAAATTTTTTATAATAAACAGTTAATAATGATTTGATGGTTTCAAAAATCCTGAATTCAAACACATAAAATGATATCAACTCTAATTTGTTTCTAACTTAGTTGATGTAATCTACTAATCTAATATATCCATTTTAGTTTGATTTCAGTTGTGAGGGATGGGGACAGAGGCAGTGCAGGTACCACAGTGGTGATATTGCTACAAGTTATTTGGTAATCCAAATGTTTATCTATCACCTTCTTGTTACCAAAAGCAAATTCCAATGGACATAATTTTGTCACTGGTTAGCATGCTCTGGAGGCTTCCTTGATTTCTGTGCACTCCAGAAACAAAAATCTATTTAAAATTAGCCTATGCTAGGTATAATTGGAAAGCTCTAAAGAAGAAAACTAACACGACCTTCTATTTGTTTTTATATTTTGAGTATTTTCAACTGCATTGTTTCTGTTGATTCTTAAGGATTTCGAAAAGTAAAAAGTCACATATTGTACTCCAAAGTCAAAAGGGTAACTGAATATGAATCACCTGACATTAGTTGCTTTGTGTTACTCTTCTCTTACATGAACGCATAGTTGACCATTCTTGGGAATGTCAGAGTAGACAGAGAGCTTCCTAAGGAAAGGGATTTTTAACATATTCATTTTTGTATCCTTAGTACCTAAAAGAATATTTGACACATTATAGGCACTTGGATAAATATTAATGCTTAAATTCCTCTAAATCCTTTACTGCAGTAGTAATTGGGTCATCTGTCTACTTCTCTCATCGTCACTACTGTTTAGTATAAAATAGCATTGCTGTCTTTTCTGGACTTTCTGATTGGTTTGCTCGTACCCAGTGTTGGCAATACCAATGACACTGAATTCTTAATAAAAGTAAATATGATCACATGACCACACACACACACACACACCCCTAAAACCATTCAATTGAGTTTTATGGCTCTAGTGCTATTATTATTACTACCTAAATATGTCAGTATACATTTATTGTGTGATTATCTGATTAATGTGTGTCTTCTCTAACAGACCTTAAACCTCATTCTTAGAGCAGGAACCGAGTTTGTTTTGGTCCTTATCTCTGTTTTCAGAGTTCTACATAATGCCTAGAATATAATATATTGTCAATAATTTTGTTAAAAGAATTCATCCAGTAGTTGAGTTTTAGCCTGCCTTCAGTTATTGTAGCGTGTCATTTTCATTACCCAAACTAAGCAGGTAAAACAAGAGTGGAGCAAGATTAAAATCAAAATATTACAATTGCTTCTGCTTGTTAACAAATCACTGTAACTTACAATGAACAGAAAAGCAACAACTCCATCTCCTTGCCAAAGAGGGATCCTGATTGTCAATTCAAGGAAGGTACTGAAAGAAATCCATAATCCTGCCTTTACCTATAACAGTTATATAAAAATTGAAAGTACATTTGGCAGCTTTCAGGAGCACAAACAATTCTATACAGGCAGCAGTGAGTGGAGGCAGTAAAAGAACTTACTCTGTTACAAATTTTAAACAGTCATTTGATTTTAGTTCTTTGGCAAAACCTATTATCCAAAAAAAAAAAAAAAAGGAAGCATATAGAAAACTTAAATGTATTACTGATACATTTCAGGGTGTATTATTTGAAAACAAAAGAACTTTGAAGAGCATTAGTAACCTACTTCATTTTGTTGTTGAGCCCTAGGGCATTTCACAGGGCACCTTTACCTACACCATTCTGCGCTAGGCCCAGGCAGAATGCTGCTTCTCTTCCTCTCAGTGGTACTCTGTCTCATGTTATTATCATTTATGTGCCTGTGTGTTTCTCTCATTGGATTATAGATCTGTGAGGACAAGATCTGGCCCTACCTGAATGGCCTGGAACACAGTATGTGCTATAGTACAGCAACTCTATTGAATGTTGTGGTCTAATTTATACAAATTTGATTTGCACTAGAGATTTTGCAATAATATCCATTGTGTCAAAGAGAAGATGGCACCGAAGCACACTGGGCAAAAGGTGGCAGGGAAAAATAAGTGCTTTAAGGACTAAATAGTGAATGAAGCTGAGTTTTTCTTTCGAGTTCCTCCCCCACATTACCAGCCCTGAACTCCATATTAGTAATTCTTTAATTCATCACTCCCATTCATGTTCCCTAGCATTAGGATTGGGTGAGTTTTAGCCATATGTATTGATGTACTGAAGAATATAAAGTATCTGATTAATTTCTTATCATTTTGAAGTGAAACTTTATGGAATACATCATCAAATTATAACAATGGGATATTTTGATGAAATAAATTTTTTGAAAAGTTTTACCACCTACAAAAATATACCTACTCAAAGTTCACAGAATATTACAACAGGAGTAATTTTCAGGTAATTTCTAGCTTAGCATCTGTGTACTCTGAAAGATTTGGTTATTTTATTAATTAGCTAATAACAGATATTTACTGACTGTCTCTTACAATCTGCACTGGGCAAGGCACTAGGAACAGAAAAATTGATAACCAACTCACGATGAATTCCTAGTGCAGTAAGGCACATCACCTCTGAGCTGAGAATTATAGACATGTTTTCTGCTCGTAGAGGAGATATTTGTAGAATCTCAGCATTTAGAGAACATGTGCCTTACCAACAATCATCTTGATGAGCATATTAGTATTCACGGGGTCCTCATGTCTCTCCATAGGTACCACTGTCATAGAACATATTTCATCTGAAAAGAAATAACTCCCTGAAGGGCACATATTTTAGATCTAAATAGTACCCTTGCTTTTTGAAATTTTAATTTTGGGAACTTAATATACAGTCTACTGTTACCAAAAATCATCTTAAGGTAGCTATAGAATCCCAAAAGGATAATGAGTTCTTACAGAGTTTCCCTAGTTATGGAGAGGAAATCATTAGTAACTTAAGACAGAAATAAAGAAATCATCTAATTAATATATTCAGAGATGAATCTTAATGTCCAATTATTCTCTTGATTTGACATAACCTAGTAACAACATAACATCGTCAGCAACATTGTATTACTGCTGGAAGAATTAGAAGGAAGGTAGCCAAGCGGGGGGAGGGAGAGACTGTTCTTAATCCTTTCTTTTTTCTTTTTCTATCACACAATAAGCAAATCTCCTGCTTAAATTTATTACATTTTTAAAAAGTAAACCCACAGAATTAACCTGAAAACCATATTGTGCTGGAAAGTCTGAATTGTATTATAATCAAAGCTTATAAATATCAGTTAAACAAAGGTCTATCTGTTCAATTCATTAAATATTAACAAATGATTTTCCTATCATTCAATGTAGTCTCTTAGTTGAGCTTCATTGATTGATTTAACCAATGTCTATTTAAACATGTATAATTTCCATATTTTGTAATTGGTCCAATATTAAATGATACTCACACAGAGAAAAAAGTTAACGTGCCAATGTTATCATGCTCCATATTCATGCTTCATTTCTTGAAAGAATTAATATCAAGGAAGATATTTTTCAGTATTTTGTATTTTTGACTAATACATAGTAGTGGGCTTTTAATGTTTTTTTAAAAAGGTACTACCACGAAAACCTACATCCCATCTCCAATCCTCAGCCTCCCAGTTCTCCTCTACAAAAAACAAAAATAAAAAAGTCACTCTTTCCAATTTTCAAAATTATTCCCAAATTAAAAGGCCATATCTCTTGAAGCTCAAGACTTTCAATAAATAAATGGAAAAGAACAGCCACATCTTTTAAATGTTAGTAATTTATAAAATGAAATAGTCATAGTTAATAGCTAGGTATATTTAAGATCATTCAACCACATCTCACTTTCCCTCACTAAAACATTATAAAGTCAAACAAATGTTTATAAAAAATAAATATCAGAATAGGAATATCAGTGTGGTTTTAATTTTTTCAAAAGTGAACTTACATTCTCTGGTTATTTTTATATTTGGCAAATTTCCATTGTTCTAGTAGATATTCTTGGATCACTTTGTTAGATAATCCCTCTCTATAATTTCCCTTTTTTTGTTTTTTGAACACTACCACTTCTAAACAATTTTCCCCCTCCCCTTGCTCAAGTTTTAAACCAATGTTTATCTGCTTGCCCCAGTCAGTCAGGTGAATGCTGTTGTTCTTTATAACATGCAGTTCTACTCTGGTATCCAGAATCACAGGTGTTGTTGAAATCACTGATATAAAAGTAAACATCTAAACAGTTTTTCCATAAAGAAAAAACACTGAGCTTACAATGTATGCCAGAATCCATCTGGGCACTAGATTAGACACTAAGAATTACAACCTCATCCCAAAGTGTGTGTAAGTCAGAGAACCTGATCTCAAAGAACGTAAGTGTCCAATTGAAGAGATGCAATGTATGCAGAAAACATACACATGGCACTGCCATTCATACCCACTGAAACAACAAAATATGCAGGAATTCAAAGAAGAGAAAATGACCACTATAGGCTAATTGTCAGAGAAAGGTTTTCTGTGCTTTTTTTTTTTTTTTTTTTTTTTTTTCCTTTTAGGAAAAGATGATTTAACAACTACACCTCGAAATATGTGTAACAGTCAGATATACATTTTTTTTTAAATACAGAAGAGTGTGGTCCAGATATGAGGATGGAGACTTAGGAGACTACATAAAGGACAATGAGTGGCATTGCTGGAGTAAAAGATTAGAAAATGAGAGAAATGGTCAATCAGGTTAGAAAAGCAGTTTGGGATTACTTCATAGACACCTTGGGAAGCCAAGTTAAATAATTTAGCCATTACATGTAAAGAGGGTAGAATCAGCGATAATTTTGATGAGAGAGATGACATGACAAAAAATTACATTTAAAAATGATTATTGGGAGATTTTTCTCCTATTCATGTATGCCCTCATTTATCCAACAAACACTGATTCGAGTTCTAGAATATTCAGGCATTGATTGTCCTATAAACCTGAGGAAAGACAAGTATTTCCCATACTTAATGTGCTTTTATTCTAGGGACAAAAGTAAGACAACAAGTGCCATTTATTGTGATATGTGGATGGCACAGCACTGCATCCTAAATAATGTGGATGTAGAGAAGAATTACTTCCAGATAATGCTTGTGATCAGGGGGAAAAAATCCTAAGAGAAGGATAAGTATAAGTAAACCATATAAACTCGAAAAAGAAGGAGCAATGAAGACTTTTTAGGTACATGAGAATTATTCATGCAAAGGCACAGAGGCAGAGCACAATGGAGTCCCTTCTCTGACCCCCAGTGTTAGGTCTCCTCGGCTCATCTGTGATTTTTGCTGCAGCTGTAGAGTACTGTGCAAACTCAGAGCTAGAATCCCCTTCAAGCGTTTCCCATTGCAAGGACTTCTCAGGAAGCCCATTTAGCTCCTGCACAAATGCAGCCAAAGGCATTCTTCAACCAACCAGTGGGGCAAAGGAAATGGTGGATCAATGACTCAGCCTTCTGTCCTGACAATTCTGGGAGTATTATAGGTTTCTCAGAGGTTTCAAGGAATGAAGGCTTATTGCCTATTATAGTGACTTCAAAAACACAGGCTAACAAAAACACGCCCTGTATCTCTAGTCCTACTTCCTTATATACCCACCCAAATGTACTCCCTGCCACCAAGTCCTTGCCTCAGGCTCTGCTTTCAGTAGAATCCAAATTAAGACAAAAAGTAATTTATTCAGGGTAACTGTAGTAAAATGTTTGGTAGTAACAAGAGAGGTCAGAGTGTATGAGAAGACACAGTTATCCCTGAAACTAAAGACAGCGTTGTGTATAATATCATGCCGGAAAGTTCACATTTTATATAAAAATGTTATAACCATAGAATGGTTTAAAACAGGAGAATAACATAATCAAGATTCTTATTTTAAAGTAACCCCTGGTAGCAGTGTAAGAAATATGAATTGCATCATCCTAGAGTGAGAACTGGGAGGCTGATTTAGAGACTATACTATGATTCAAGCAGGTATTTTGAGTCTTCATTAAGGAATTAACTATAGGGATGAATATGAGAGGCAAAAACCATTTGGTATTAATGCTTGGTTGGATATGTAACGTGTGAGTAGAAATGCCATTCATCCAATGATAGAATACAGGGGAGAGAGGTTTGGGAGGAAAATGAGTTAATTTTTCAGAATGTTGAAATAAAGAGTTTGGGGTAAATTTCACATGGAGCAATTGGAGTTTTTAAATTTCTTGGTAGAGATTTAGATTACAGATACAGACATATGTTGAACTAGTTTGTGTCAGGCCCTGTGATAGACTGTCCCGAATATTCCTTACTTTATTTAACCTTCATTGCAATCCCAAAACATGAGATTATGTGTTCATAACTTTTTATTTTAGAAAACAGATTTACAGGGTTTAATTTGTTTGGAAGCACACAGCAAATAAATAGTGGTGATGGAATTTGAACCAGGTCTGATTGGCTGAACAGTGTTCCCTAGAGTATACCACTCTGTCTCTGCCATACTACATGTAACACCATCTTCATCTTAAAACAGTTGCTTATTGTAGAGCTATAGTTTTCAACTATAGCAAATAGTAAGGTAACTAGTACTATGGGGCTCACACCTGAACCACAAATAGCTTGACATTATAGTAAACAATTGAGCCAATCTAATTACCCTACCTACAATGTAATTCACTCTTCATATTGGTGTGTATATATACCTATATATAACATATATACCATATAACATGACATTATTATAAATGGTTCTACCATGTTTCATCCCAAGTGAAATATAAATATCATGAGTTTATAAACCACACCATCACTTCTAATTTACAAGCAAATAAAGAACTAGAGTGCTCATCTTAAGTAATATATGCAATACCAACAGGATGAAGGGGGAAAAGATAACTGTGTAATAGCACAAAATAGTAGATAGTTATTGTCATTGGAATGCTTCACAGAACAGATGAGTGAAGTATACTGTGATGTGTTCAAGAAAAAGCAGTTCTGGGTATAGAGCAATGACTTGGAAGAACACACATGGAGCTCTGAGTGGATGAAGATTCAAGGCCATGAGTGTACTGAAAAACCAAGATATAATTGTACTAAGAATCAAGATTCAATAAGCAATAGGGGGAATACATGAAGTAAAATCGGTTATATGCACACTTCTGTGTGTGTGATAGTTTTTTTTATTAATAAACAGACTTCCAAAGATAGAATAAAATATTCAGATTGGAAGAGACATGAGAGAGCATCCTATCTCCCAGTGTTTAATTCCACTCTCATTTTGTAAAAGAAAAATATCAGTGGAGAGGTTAAATAATATTTTTCAAGGTTTAAATCCATACGTAGGCTGGGCATTTATGGAACATTTATCTGTCTAGCATTGTGGTAGACTCAGGATTGTAAAATAAATAGAATAGTGATCCTTCCTTCAAGCATCTTATGCAATTTTATTTTAAGGATGGTTCTTTACTATTCATGAGACAATGGGTTCACTAAGGAGATAAAACAAAGACTCATGGAATTTGTAAGGGTTTCATTAGGAATATTTTTATTTCCTTAAGGTTTAGTAAATCATGTGTAGTTAGTCCATGGCCCATGTTTCTTGCCCAGAAACCTAAAGAATAAATATTTGTGGAACCTCTGAAAGAATTACAACGGTCTTAAAGGAAAGTATCTTCTTTTATATTCATTTTGAACATTAAGCAAGATACTAGCTGAAAAGAGTTTAATTTCTCCACTCAACTGGTGGTTCTCAAACACAGGTCAGTGGGCCTCACCCCAATGTGTCTGATGGAGCAGGTCCAGAATGAGCTCAGAAAACCTGCACCTCTCTCAAGTTCCCAGTGATGCCCATGCTGCTTGTCCGGTGATACCACTTTGCAAACCACAGCATAAATTAGACCATGAACAACCTGTAGGCAGGAACTACGTCTCAGTTATTTCTGTATGTTTAGTGTCTACCATACACTGGAATCTCAACAAATGTTCATGGAAACATGTAAATGATTGACTAATTACATACATGATGTGGCAAAAACAACTTTGGCTAATTTGGATTATTAAATCCCCAGTTCAAGAGTTTTCTTGTTACTCCCACTTATAAGGAAATTAATAAATCAAGAAAATATTAAGTAATTGCTGCCCCATTTGCTGAAAATGGAAAAGCTGAACTCTATGTTGTCATGGATACAGTATTCTATTTTCAGTACTAGTCTTGTCCTACTTGTTAATGACTGCTACAGTAACCAATAGGAAAGTAACACTTCACTCACCACATTTCATTAAATCTAACACCTCATATTAAGCTTAATGGGACAATAAGAACAAAGTTCTGCTTGCCAATTGTTTACAGAATTCCACCATTTCCCTGTAGTTAGTGACTTACACAGCATCAATCTTTATGAACAGCTTCCAAAATAAAAAGGAGATAGGAAAATAAAAGCGTTCTATTTGACTTAATAATAATGACCTCTGGGCCGGACATTTCCTGACATTTAACCAACAGTTGAATTAAAAGACTCAACTGTCTTTGATTCAGGGTCTCTGCTTCCACCAGAGATTATTACCTCTCAGGAAATACCCTTACTTTCCAACATTACAAATTTAATGAAAGAGAAAGTAGAATAATATGAATCCCGAGCACCAGAATCTTCAAATCCTTGCATTTTACAGTGGTAAATGCAAAATATGGATGGAGAGTAGACAAAATCAATTAACTTGAGTAAGATTCTTCACAGTTTGATCTTGATGCCAATCACAATGAAATAATGACCTCCATCGTTGAAACCTGAAGTCGCATTACTTTTTTCAAGGAAAGTTGAACTGTGAGGGTAAAGAGCTTAATAATGCATAAGGCTAGAAGAGATTACAAACAAACAGTTCAGGCTTAGAAGAAAAGAAAAAAGATAATTAAATACATTTAACGATTCACACATCTGAGCAAAAGATCAAGGAAATATTGGAAAATATAACATCATTTCTAAGTCAAGGGAAATAAACGGGGAAGGAGAAAAGGACAGATAACTCAGAGGGACTGAATAAATCTCAGATAGGATATAAAAGACTGGAAACAGATGTTTATATTAAACTGCCAATGGAGTGGTGAAACCATACAGATTGTGGTACCAATTTAACTGGAAAGAGCTATGGCGAGCAGACAGATTTGAGTTGGAGCTCTATTTTCCACCACTGAACTAAAAGAGGTGGCTGCTGCCGCTACTGCTAATGATGAACACCATATGCTAGCAAGAGACATAGCCAGTGTGCTCTGCTGTGTGTGTTGGTTAGGGAAGATATGTGTAATTTTCTTTATCTGATACAGAATTAGTGCAACTTCAAATAACTACATGCAGAATGCCTGAAGAGAAGACCATATTGCTTCTCATTGAAAAAGTCAAGAGTAAGTCATTAAAAAAAAAATTCACTTCAGAAATTCAGTTGAAGTAATTTTACCCTGATTTAGCCATGGTATTGCTCTAGTTGTCTATTTTATTTTCATAGTAGAAAGGAAGACTAGAACAGAATAACCACATAGTCAATAGTCAAAGTGATATAAACAAAAAAGAAACTTGCTGCTTACAGTCCTTTTGAAATGAGCATTATGGTTCTCTGTATATATATTCAATAGTTTTGTCAGTATATCCACCAAGAATGCATTCAAACCTTGTGTTCTAGATAAATTTAGTCTTACACTTTAAAATGTCAGCTCCTCAGTTTGAAAAAACAACATTTTTAAAAAATACTATAATAGAAGTGCCAATTTGGGTTTGTTGTCTGTTTGCTTATTGTTGTCTTTAACAGAATGTTGGGGTCCACATTCAAGATTAAAACAAACAGTTAAGGTCAATGAAAAGAAAAGGGCAACTAGAGAAGTGGCACGTAAGTCATCTTGTTTTCTTTTTGAAACCAGCTGTAACTGCCTTAATTCTGAGGCTGTTTGCCTAGGTGTTTCCTAGTTAATCAGATAAATTCAGCAGGAAAAAAGAAAAGAAAATCCTGGTCATTTTCTTTCACGTTCAAACAAACAAAATGACTGTTTATTGGAATTTTTATGCCCCCATCATTATATTAATGTTACACAGACTGTCGAAATGTTCTTTCTTTTTTCTCCATGGCTCATTAAAATATGGATAGGACAAAGGGAGAGCCACAGGATAACTTTAAAAATATTTTGGTAGTCCTCATTAAAAAGAGTTTAAGTACCTTGGATTTTATTTTATTACATGGTAATAAAACTCAGCCAGAGGAGACATGTTCAATCTGGAACTCCAAGGCCAAAATATAAGCGCAGCTAACTCATAACCAATGAGCCTTTGACAGGGTGGACTTGCAGCTGAGGAAGCCTGTTGCCCCCCTAAAAAACCATCTGCACTATTTAAGCTACTACTTTTTTTTTTTAATGATCACTGTCTTACCAGCTGAAGTTCCTTTTACACCCATTAATATGAAAAGAAGAGGAAATAAAAAGAAACTTATAACAGAATGTGAACCTCTTAGCAATTATTACCAGACAAACTTTAATGCAATATGTTTACTGATCTAGTTCTGCTCTGAAAATAATTTTTTTAATGGGAAAAAAAAAAAAACACGAAAAAACTGAGGCAAGGAGGGAAACACTGAGGAAATGTAACTGCCAGCAGAGACAGATTAACACTGCCTTACAAGCTAATGTCATTTCATTCTTTTATAGGGGCCTGAGACTTCTGTCTGCCACTGAAATTGTCTTTTGGATCTTGATATCAAGAGCAAACATGTATTACTTGGCAGCATTCTAAACTCATCTGTGGGAGCAGATTTAAACCACCTGATTCTGTCTCGAGCTCCTGGTTGAATGTGGTGGCACATGGCAAGCCTAAATGTGCAACTCCTACACGAGACTGTGCTTGATCAATCCCAGCACGCCGGTGAGTACCGTTCACCTCCAGACCCCTTTTGGGCCAGGAATCCTGTTGAAATGCCTAGCAAAGCTTTTCATTCCCAGCTAAGAAGGGCAATTGCGCTCTCTGGAAAAACTTTTCCAAATGCTCTTTGAACAAACAGGAGACGTTGAAGCTTGCTCGAGGAAGGCAGACGGACACAGAGCCGTGCTCCATCCCCCTCTATCCTGCATAGGTTCCAGGAATCAACAATGAATGAGAGTGTGGAAAGAAATTAGAATTGTAGAGGCGCCAAAGGTATCCCTTGGAGTAGTGTGTATATTGTGTTGTCATGTAAAAGAGTCCTTGAAAGATAAAGGAACTAAGTCCAATTATATTACTGATTCCATGTTCATCTGAATCACTGTCTAACTTCAGACTTCCAAAGATATCACATTGCCTGCAATAATTAATTCACCTCTTACTTCCAAAAATACGTTAGAAAATTAATTCCCAATACTAAAATGAATTTGGCAGCATAACACATTACAATTTTGCAGGTTACCTGGCAATCATTTTGAAATGTTATATTGGGTAAAATGTACTCTTGTATCTGCCTCACAGAACCCAGTCTATCTGACTCGTGGACTTTACCTGTCATTAAAGAAAATATACCCATTGTAAAAGAATACAACATTTATATAGATATTAAAATATATTTTAACTATGAGAACAGCACTACTAATTTTTTACTACAAATAAGCTAGGACAAATATTTTGCTCATACGAAAACCAATGAAAAACCATCAAAATAAATAAGTTGGACGTAAATTTTGTCATTATTGCATGGTTGTTACTGTGGTTCATCATGGGAAATACCGATGCAATAATTTAATCTCAGCTTAAGGGCAGCCAGGACTGCAATGGATTAATGTGCTTTCACCAGAATATAAATTCCTGGATTTGCAAATCAGAACCGAGGAGTCACTAAACACCATCAAAATCTAACTCTATAATTTGCAGGTGTGTCAACAAATGAGAAAACTACTTGGGACATGATAATAGTCACAATGGTTGAAATATCAGGTATAATCAAACAGAACTTTTTTTTTTCCCATCATTTTAAGGGTTTTCTTTTTTGTTTTTCTGGTTTTTTAGAAAATTTTTTACTAATGACTGAGGCTTCAGAATGCCCAAACTCAGAGGAAACTCAGACTCTCTTAGATGGACTCTCATTTGGACTACTCCAGTCCCCAAAAATGCCTATTTATATAAATATTGCAGCAGAAAAAAAAAAAAAAGCCCGACACAGCTGGCTACTCTTTCCCTTGGCAAAAAAAAGCAATGGCCTTACCATCCTTCTGTTTATGGCAACACCAACTACTTTATTTGAAAAGTCACTCATTTCTATGATTGCAGTGGACATGTTTTCATCAACAGAGCAGTTCAGGAGGAAAAAATTATTTTATTAGCTAATTTTCCTTTCATGAATTAGGGATTTTTCTCTGCACAGAGAGAAAATTCAAACCCCTCCAGAAATGGAAGCATGCCCATGGATTGACTACTACAGATCAAGTTTCCAGTGCGCTAATAACCTGCTCCAGTGAAAACATATTTTTAATTTGCTTTTAGGGTTATTTATTTTTTTATTATTACGCTAAGAGTTTATAATTTAATGTCAAACATAATTTTGCACGAAGTATGTGACCGTACTGTGATGTAGTAGATAAGTTTAGTGTGCATGGTTAACGTGGTCTCAAATGATGTTTTGAGAAAATGGATCACCATTGGCGGGGTGCCATTCCATAAACTGCTCAGTAGAACTTTAAAGGGAAAAAGTTGCAAAGAATTTTTGTGTTTTGCAAAAATACTCCTAGTAATATTAGAAGCAGAAAAAAATAATTACTCTCTTATTGCTTTCTATTGGATGTAACATAAATTATATGCAGCTAATTAAGAAATTAAAGGGTTTGCGATTAGAAATTGCAAAGTCATATTTATTGTATATTGTCAACCAGCAAAGTGGAGTATTTTTAAATGGGGATATTTGTTTTAAAATATAGTAGTCACCATCGTGTCTCCAAGCTTTATGATCAGTTTGGTAAACATTTAGGAGCATCTACAATGTGCCAAGTATTATGCTGGAAGTGGGAGGTAAAAAAAATAAAAACTATATTGCCACTGCTCTCAAGAAGCTCACTGGCTAATGGAGGAGACAGGCAGAGACACATTCTGTCAATGTAATTTGGTAAGCACTATAATGCAGTTATGCAGAGGTTCTCTGGAACACAGATAAGGAGCATTTGGCCAAGATTTAGGCATAGGGTGAAAGGTCAGGAAATGTCTCCACAGGAGACTAGGGACAGACTTAGTGTTTCAAGTTGGAAGACAAAGAACCAAGAGAATAGGCTTGGCCAAATAAAACATGATTTGTTCATATATCTATCCGTAAGTGTAAATAAATATATATAACAGTGTGTGTCATTAAGCCATTTTCACATGCTTTTTAGCTAATCTGATTCTTATACCAACACTTTAACCATGAAAGGTATTGGTATCTTCACTCTACAGGTAAGAAAAGTCAAGCCCTAAATAGTTCTGTGACCAGCCCAGGGTCACTCAGGTAACCAATGCATTTGTAATAAAACCTTCAGTCAACCACAGAACTCCTGACTTATAGCCAAACAGGCATTCTGGCCAGTCCTGCCATGATCCGCTAATTTATCAGGTAATCACTAACAAAACAACAACTATAGCTCCAGGCATAGCAATACATGATTAAAGAATCATTTGTGAAATATCATTTTTTGCCTTTCCAATTAAAACAAAAACTTTATCAATTTAACATAATCAATAAGGATCTCATATTTTAAATATTAACTGCTCATTAACCAAAATGCTAAATCAAATCATACAGATCATGAAATCAAAACTGTGGTTCACTTCTGTGTCTCCAAAGTGCCAAATACAAATATTTTTAGCAGATAAGTAGATGAAGTCTGTGGAGGTAAAGTCATTCCAGTCTGTAACTGGCCTATTTGTCATAATAGCCATCCAAATTATCCAACCAACTACAGAACATTTACTAAGATACTGTAATGCTGATTGGATTGCAGGGTCAATGATCTGATTTTGTCATCACAGTAAGTAAAATAAGTGAATTGTGAAACTTTTATAATTTTTTTATAAATTCCATTATCTTTAGAGACAATTGTCATATAGTGAACAGTTCTACTCTGGAATTTCCACTCGTGCTTCAAAATATTTATTTTTGATACAAGAGATGTAAATCTTAGCTAAAATAGCATTAATTTAACCTGGTATGTCATGATTAGTTTTCTTTTTTGTTGTTGTCATTCATATTGAAGGGGTTTATACTGTGCATAGGCTGGTCTGAATAAACGTCTAATTCTCCAGGAAAATTGTGTGTGACAAAACATTTGCTTTGAAAATGTTAGGAAAAAAAATTTTCTCTATCTATAGAACCACAGAACTAGTTATTGGTAACAGTGACACTTGATTAGGAGTCTACTTATTTAGGTGTCGGTTGCAACTCTTCTTAGTATTTTTTAGTTACCTATATACTTACCAAGCAGAAACCACACACTGCCAAAGGCTATATATATTAGTCAAGTTAGATTAGGCTATAATACAGTAACAAACAAATCCCCCAAATCACAGCATAATTCACAAAGATTTAGTGATTGCTCATGTAACGTCCTCTGTGGGTCTGCTGACGTCCAAGTGATGTCACAGGGATTCAGACTACTTATATCTTCTAACTATGTCAACAGGAACATTCAACTTCAAGGTTGCTGCATTAGGGAAAAAGAGAGCTGAAGCACCACACACCAGCTCATAAATGCATTTTGCCTGGAAGACACTCGCATTACTTCCCATCTCAGCTCACTGGTCAGAAGTAGTTAGATGGGATTGCCTAACTTCTAGGGGAGAGGGAAATGTGGAAGGGTACTTGAATGTTTTCTGAATTGAAAATTTCTCTGCCAAACTAGGCATGGTTCTTACATGTGGCACTTAAATTTCTAACATCCTCAGAAACTGACAAATTCCCTGGTTCAAACACACCACAATGCTGATTATGCATCTAGTGCTAGAAGTAATATCAAATGTTAAATAGTGAAGTAGATAATATTTTTAAACTGATGAGAATTACAGAATTGCTTTAAGCCAATTAAGTAGAAAGAAAACTAACTTGCCTAATTTTTTTGTTATATATTCCAACTAAATCTTTATAGAAATCCTATACTCTGTGATAGGAAGACTCAAAAACTCTTCAAGCTTTCCTGAAGTAATGTTGCTGCAAGCACTGATCTGGGATTTGGATCTATTGGATCTTACTCCATCAATACTCTCTACTTTATCATGCTGAGCCACCAAATGTAAATCAATCAAAAAAGGGATCAACATCTCTCCCCCATCCAGCTAAACCAAATACCCTGCCAGTAGAAGGCACCTTCAACCTATGGTTCATGAGTCTTCTACAGGGAAGGCGTCAGACGAGGCTCAAAGGTAAGAAATCTACCTGCTATTTCAAGGAAGCTAAATGAAGAGTGAAAGTTTGCCCTAAATGCCTATTAGAAGTGAGAATAAAGGGAGTCAATGAGATAGGAAGATTTCTAAACAGAGCAGGAGTTAAGTCTTGAAACCAGTCAATTTAGTGCATTAAGAGCAAGCTTTGGCATCAGGCTGGCCTAGTTTGGTTCCTGATCATGCCATTTACAAAGCAAGTGATTTTGCGCAATTTGTTTAACCTTGTTATGCCTCAATTCCCTATTTCTATAAAATGGGCATAATGTCTACCTTGTTAGATTATTGTGAGGATTATATTAAAGGAATTCATACAGACATACCTGGTTTTATTGTATTGTGCTTTATCGAGCTTCACAGATAACCATGCTTTTACAAATTGATGGTTTTGCGCAACTCTGCATCAAGCCAAGTCTATCAGAGCCATTTTTTTTTCAATGGCAAGAGCTCACTTCATGTCTCTCTGTCATATTTTGGTAGTTCTCACAATATTTCAAATTTTTCTTCATTATGATATCTGCTATGGTGACCTGATATCAGTGATCTCTGAAGTTACTATTGTAACTGTTGTGGGGCACCATGAACCACCCCCATGTAAGATGGCAACCTTAATCCACAAATTTTGCATATGTTCTGAGTGGTCTACTGAACAGCCATTCCCCCACCTTGGGCCTCCCTATTCCCCAAGACACAACATTATTAAAATTAGGCCAATTATTAATTCTACAATTGCCTCTAAGTGTTCAAGTGAAAGGAAAAGTCACATATTTCTCACTTTACATCAAAAGCTACAAATGCATAAGCTTAGTGAGAAAGGTATGTCGAAAGCTGAGAGAGGCTAAACAGGCTTCTTGCACCAAACAGTCAAGTTGTGTATTTAAAGGTAAAGCTCTTAAAGGCAATTAAAGTGCTATTCCAGTAAACAGGTGAATTACAAAAAAGCAAAACAGACTTATTGGCGATATGGTCAAAGTTTTAGTGATCTGGGAAGATTAAACCAGCCACAACATACTCATAAACTAAAGCAAGCCCCTAACTCTCTTCTATTCCATTAAGAAACAGCAGAAGAAAAGTCAGTAGCTATCAGAGGTTAGTTCATGAGGCTGAAGGAAAGAAGCAGTCTCTATAACATAAAAGTGCAAGGTGAAGCAGCAAGAGCTGATGGAGAAGTTATCCAGAAGATCTAGCTAAGATTACTGATAAAGGTGGTTACCCTAAACAACAGATTTCCAATGTAGATGAAACAGCCTTCTTTAGAAGATGTCATCTAGGACTTTCATAGCTAGACACTCCTACCAACAATGTAAAAGCGTTCCTGTTTCTCCACGTCCTCTCCAGCGTCCGTTGTTTCCCGACTTTTTAATGATCACCATTCTAACTGGCGTGAGATGATATCTCACTGTGGTTTTGATTTGCATTTCTCTAATGACCAGTGATGATGTGTTTTTTTCATGTTTGTTGGCCACATAAATGTCTTCTTTTGAGAAGAGTCTGTTCATATCCTTTGCCCACTTTTTGATGGGGCTGTTTTTTTCTTGTAAATTTGTTTAAGTTCCTTGTAGATTCTGGATATTAGCCCTTTGTCAGATGGATAGGTTGCAAAAATTTTCTCCCATTCTGTAGGTAGCCTGTTCACTCTTTGGTGTTTTAGTCATGAAGTCATTGCCCACGCCTATGTCCTGAAGGTTATTGCCTAGGTTTTCTTCTAGGGATTTTATGGTTTTAGGTCTTATGTTTAAGTCTTTAATCCATCTTGAGTAAAATTTTGTATAAGGTGTAAGGGGTCCAGTTTCAGTTTTCTGCATAAGGCTAGCCAATTTCTCAACACCATTTATTAAATAGGGAATCCTTTCCTTGTTGCTAGTTTTTGTCAGGTTTGTCAAAGGTCAGATGGTTGTAGATGTGTGGCATTATTTTTGAGGCCTCTGCCCTGTTCCATTGGTCTGTATATCTGTTTTGGTACCAGTACCATGCTGTTTTGATTACTGTAGCCTTGTAGTAGTTTGAAGTAAGGTAGCATGATGTCTCCAGCTTTATTCTTTTTGCTTAGAATTGTCTTGGCTATACAGGCTCTTTTTAGGTTCCATATGAAATTTAAAATAGATTTTTCTAATTCTGTGAAGAAAGTCAATGGTAACTTGATGGGGATAGCATTGAATCTATACATTACCTTGGGCAGTATGGCCATTTTCAAAATATTATGTTCTTCCTATCAATGAGCATGGAATGTTTTTCAATTTGTTTGTGTCTTTTCTTATTTCCTTCAGCAATGGTGTGTAATTCTCCTTGAAGAGAATCCCTTGTAAGCTGTAATCCTAGGTATCTTATTCTCTTTGTAGCAGTTGTGAATGGGAGTTCACTCATGACTTGGCTCTCTATTATTAGTGTATAGGAATACTTGTAATTTTTGCACATTGATTTTGTATCCTGAGACTTTGCTGAAGTTGCTTATCAGCTTAAGTAGTTTTGGGGCTGAGATGATGGGGTCTTCTAAATACACAATCATGTCATCTGCAAACAGAGACAATTTGACTTCCTCTCTTCTTTTAAATAGCCTTTATTTTTTTCTCTTGCCTGATTGCCCTGGCCAGAACTTCCAATATGTTGAATAGGAGGGATGAGATAGGGCATCCTTGTCTTGTGCCAGTTGTCAAAAGGAATGCTTCCAGATTTTGCCCATTCATTATGATATTTGCTGCAGGTTTGTCATAAACAGCTCTTATTATTTTGAGATACATTCCATCAATATCTAGTATATTGAGAGTTTTTGCATGAAGGAGGTGTTGAATTTTATCAAAGGTCTTTTCTGCATCTATTGAGATAATCATGTGGTTTTTGTCATTGGTTCTGTTTATGTGATAGATTAGTTTATTGATTTGCCTAAGTTGAACCAGCCCTGCATCCCAGGGATGAAGCTGACTTGATCACGGTGGATAAACTTTTTGATGTGCCTATGGATTCAGTTTGCCAGTATTTTATTGAGGATTTTCACACTGATGTTCATCAGGGATATTGGCCTGAAATTTTCTCTTTTTATTTTATCTCTAGCTTTTGGTTTCAGGATGATGCTGGGCTTATAAAATAAGTTAGGGAGGAGTCCCTCTTTTTCTATTGTTTGGAATAGTTTCAGAAGGAATGGTACCAGCTCCTCTTTGTACCTCTGGTAGAATTTGGCTGTGAATCCATCTGGTCCTGGGCTTTTTTTGGTTGTTAGACTATTAATTACTGCCTCAATTTCAGAAGTTGTTATTGGTCTATTCAGGGATTCAACTTCTTCCTGGTTTAGTCTTGGGAGGGTGTATGTGTCCAGGAATTCATACATTTCTTCTAGATTTTCTAGTTTATTTGCATAGAGGTGTTTATAGCAGTCTCTTATGGTAGTTTATATTTCTGTGCGATCAGTGTTGATATCCCCTTTATCATTTTCATTGTCTATTTGATTCTTCTCTCTTTTCTTCTTTATTAGTCTGCCTAGTGGTCTATATATTTTGTTAATCTTTTCAAAAACACCAGCTCCTGGATTCACTGATTTTTTTAAGGGTTTTTTTGTGTCTCTATATCCTTCAGTTCGGCTCTGATTTTAGTTATTTCTTATCTTCTGCTTGCTTTTGAATTTGTTTGCTCTTGCTTCTAATTCTTTTAATTGTGATGTTAGGGTGTCAATTTTAGATATTTCCTGCTTTATCCTATGGGCATTTAGTACTATAAGTTTCCCTTTAAACAGGGCTTTAGCTGTGTCTGGTACATTGTGTCTTTCTTCTCATTGGTTTCAAAGAACTTATTTATTTCTCCGTTAATTTTGTTATTTACCCAGTAGTCATTCAGGAGCAGGTTGTTCAGTTTCCAAGTAGTTGTGTGGTTTTGACCGAGTTTTTAAATCCTGAGTTCTAATTTGGTTGCACCGTGGTCTGAGAGACTGTTTCTTGTGATTTCCATTCTTTTGCATTTGCTGAGTAGTGTTTTACTTCCAATTATGTGGTCAATTTTAGTAAGTGTGATGTGGTGCTGAGAAGAATGAATATTCTGTTGATTTGGGGTGGAGAGCTCTGTAGATGCCCACTTGGTCAAGAGCTGAGCTCAAGTCCTGAATATCCTTGTTAATCTTCTGTCTTGTTAATCTAATATTGGCAGCTGGGTGCTAAAGTCTCTCACTAGTATTGTATGGGAGTCTAAGTCTCTTTGCACATCTCTAAGAACTTGCTTTATGAATCTGGGTGCTCCTGTAGTGGGTGCATATGTATTTAGGATAGTTAGCTCTTCTTGCTTCATTGATTCCTTTACCATTATGTAATGCCCTTCTTTGTCTCTTTTGATCTTTGTTGGTTTAAAGTCTGTTTTATCTGAGACTAGGACTGCAACCCCTCCTCCATGCCTTTATTTTGAGCCTACGTGTATCTTTGCATGTGAGATCGGTCTCCTGAATTCAGCACACTGATGGGTCTTGACTCTTTATCCAACTTGCCAGTCTGTGTCTTTTAATTGGGGCATTTAGCCTGTTTACATTCAAGGTTAATATTGTTATGTATGACTTTGATCCTGTCATTATGATGCTAGCTGGTTGTTTTGTCCATTAGTTGATGCAGTTTCTTCATAGTGTTGATGGCCTTTACAATTTGTAGTGGCTGGTACTGGTTGTTCCTTTCCATGTTTAGTGCTTCCTTCAGGAGCTCTTGTAAGGCAGGCCTTGTGGCAACAAAATCTCTCAGCATTTGCTTGTCTGTAAAGGATTTTATTTCTCCTTCACTTATGAAGCTTAGTTTGGCTGGATATGAAATTCTGGGTTGAAAATTCTTTTCTTTAAGAATATTGAATATTGGCCCCCTCTCTCCTCTGGCTTGTAGGGTTTCTGCAGCAAGATCCACTGTCAGTCTGATGGGTTTCCCTTTGTGGGTAAACTGATCTTTCTCTCTTTCTGCCCTTAACATTTTTTCCTTCATTTCAACCTTGGTGAATCTGACAATTATGTGTCTTGGGGTTGCTCTTCTTGAGAAGTATCTTTGTGGTGTTCTCTGTATTTCCTGAATTTGAATGTTGGCCTGTCTTGCTAGGTTGGCAAAGTTCTCCGGGATAATATCCTGAAGAGTGTTTTCCAACTTGGTTCCATTCTCCCCATCACTTTCAGGTACACCAATCAAACATAGGTTTGGTCTTTTTACACAGTCCCATATTTCTTGGAGGCTTTGTTCATTTCTTTTCATTCTTTTTTCTCTAATCTTGTCTTCACACTTATTTCATTAAGTTGATTTTCAATCTCTGATATCCTTTCTTCCGCCTGATCGATTCAGCTATTGATACTTGTGTATGCTTCACAGAATTCTTGTGCTATGTTTTTCAGCTCCATCAGGCCATTTATGTTCTTCTCTAAACTGGTTATTCTAGTTAGAAATTCCTCTAACCTTTTTTCAAGGTTCCTAGCTTCCTTGCATTGGGTTATGACATGCTCCTTTAGCTCAGAGGAGTTTGTTATTACCCACCTTCTGAAGTCTACTTCTGTCAATTCATCAAACTCATTCTCCATCCAGTTTTGTCCCCTTGCTGGCGAGGAGTTATGATCCTTTGGAGGAGAAGAGGCATTCTGGTTTTTGGAATGTTCAACCTTTTTGCACTGGGTTTTCCTCATCTTTGTGGATCTACCTACCTTTGTGCTTTGATGTTGGTGACCTCGGATGGGGTTGTTGTGTGGATATCCTTTTGTTGATGTTGATGTTGATGCTATTCCTTTCTGTTTGTTAGTTTTCCTTCTAACAGTCAGGCCCCTCTGCTGCACATCTCCTGGAGTTTGCTGGAGGTCCACCCCAGACCCTGTTTGCCTGGGTATCACCAGCAGTTGCTACAGAACAGCAAAGATTGCTGCTGTTCCTTCCCTCTGGAAGCTTCATCTGAGAGGGCCACTTGCCAGATGCCAACCAGAGCTCTCCTGTATAAGGTGTCTGTCAATCCTTGCTGGGAGGTGTCTCTCAATCAGGAGACATAGGAGTCAGGGACCCACTTGGGGAGGCAGTCTGTCCCTTAGCAGAGCTCAAGCACTGTGTGGGAGATCCATGGCTCTGTTCAGAACTGGCAAACAGAAATGTTTAAGTCTGCTGAAGCTGTGCCCACAGCTGACGCTTTCCCCAGGTGCTTTGTCCCAGGGAGATGGGAGTTTTATCTATAAGCCCGTGACTGAGGCTGCTGCCTTTCTTTCAGAGATGCCCTTCCCAGAGGGGAGGAATCTAGAGAGGCAGTCTGGCTACAGTGGCTTTGTGGAGTTGTGTTCAGCTCTGCCCAGTTCAAACTTGCCAGCAGCTTTGTTTACACTGTGAGGGGAAAACTGCCTACTCAAGCTTCAGTAATGATGGACGTCCCTCCCTCCAGCAAGCCTGAGCATCCCAAGTCGACTTCAGACTGCTCTGCTGGCAGCGAGAATTTCAAGCCAGTGGATTTTAGCCTGCTGGACTCCGTGGGGGTTGGATCTGCTGAGCTAGACCACTTGGCTCCCTGGCCTCAGCCCCCTATCCAGGGGAGCAAACAGTTCTGTCTCACTGGCATTCCAGGCACCACTGGGGTATGAACAAAAACTCCTACAGCTAGCTCAGTGTTTGCCCAAATGGCCGCCCAGTTTTGTGCTTGAAACCCAATGCCCTGGTGCTGTAGGCACCCAAAGGTATCTCCTAGTCTGCAGGTTGTGAAGACCATGGAAAAAACGTATTATCTGGTCCAGAATACACCATTCCTCACAGCACCATCCCTCACGGCTTCCCTTGGCTAGGGGAGGGAATTCCCCAACCCCTTGTGCTTCCAGGGTGAGACATGCCCCACCTTGCTTCATCCCTCATGGCTTCCCTTGGCTAGGGGAGGGAGTTCCCTGACCCCTTTTGCTTCCAGGGTGAGGCATGCCCCAACCTGCTTTGGCTCACTCTCCCAGGACTGCACCCACTGTCTAACTAGTCCCAGTGAGATGAGCTGGGTATCTCAGCTGGAAATGCAGAAATCACCCACATTCTGCATTGATCTCTCTAGGAGCTGCAGACCGCAGCTGCTCCTATTCAGCCATCTTATCAACCACCTCCTTGAGTCTTATTATTTAAGAAATATGTTTCATAAGGCTATAGCTACCATAGATAGTGATTCCTCTGATGGATCTGAGCAAAGTCAATTGAAAATCTTCTCAAAAGAATTCACCATTCTAGATGCCATTAAGAACATTTGTAATTTGTGGGAGTAGGTCAAGATATCAACATTAACAGGAGTTTGGAAGAAGTTGATTCCGACACTCATGAATGACTTGGGGGGTTCAAGTACTCAGTGGGGGAAGTAATTGCGTATGTGGTAGAAATAGTAGGAGAAACAGAATTAGAAGTGGAGCCTGAAGATGTGACTGAACTGGTGTAATCTCATAATTAAACTTGAACATATTAGGGGTTGCTTCTCATGGATGAGCAAAGAAAGTGGTTTCTTGAATCTATTCCTAGTGAAGATGCTGTGAGCACTGTTAAAACGACAATAAAGGATTCAGAATATTTCATCCACTTAGTGATTAAAAAAGAGCAGGGTTTGAAAGGATTGACTACATTTTTGAAAGAAGTTCTACTGTGAGTAAAATACTGGCAAGCCGCATCACGTACTACAGAGATATCTTTGGTGAAAGGAAGAGTCAACTGATGTGCAAACTTCATTGTCTTATTTTAAGAAGTTGCCTAACCTTCAGCAATCACTACCATGATCAGTCAGCAGCCATCTACATCAAGGCAAGACCCTCCACCAGCAAAAAAAGATTATTACTCACTGAAGGCTTGGATGATTGTTAGCAGTTTTTTAGCAATAAAGTATCTTTTAATTAATGTATGTACATTGTTTTTAGACATAATGCTGTTGCACACTTAATAGACTACAGTATAGTATAAACATAACTTTTACATGCATTGAGAAACCAAAACATTCATGACTGGCTTTATGTGAAATTTGCTTTATTGCAGTGGTCTGGAACCAAACCAGCAATAGCTCCAAAAAGTATGCCTATATTTGAAGTGTTGATGACAATATATGACAGTGCCTTTTCCTGGAAGAAGTAAGGTCCTGAAGGGCCTCAAATAATAAAACTCAGTATCACGAATAATACCTAAGCCACTGTGAGACTGCTTACAACAGCTTTTCATATGAATCATGGAGCTTTTATGTGGACTTCTTGGTCACATATTGGGAACATGAATTATTTTGCCCATCTTAGTGATCTACAAGATTATCAGCAACTATGACAGTAAAATGGGAACATTTCTTTGTTAAGATTATAGAAAATGAGATAAATTATTTTAGTTCTATTAAATTTATGTCAATAACTTTTGAGTGTTTACGTATATTGTCAAACAGGTCTGCATTACTTCATATTAGCTGTGTTTTTTGGAATGTGTTTTCAGTGCTGCACAGGTTTCACACGGCACATTGCATTCTATGAAAATGTATCTCTCCATTTCAGGACCAAGAAGTCCATATAAAAGCTCCATTATTCATGTTGAAAGTAAGACTTTTATTATTTAATAAAAGGGGACTAATTCACTAAAAGACACTAAAAGGAAGATGAATAAAAGTGATATTATCTCTCTCCCAGAATTAGCATAACTATTCCAAACCTAGATTTGCATATAATTCAAGTTCCAGATTATTGTCATAATCTTTGAAACTGCCTTAAATGGAGGTAGATTTAAACACAAGAATTCTGATAGATGTTTCTCTCGTTACATTTTTCCAGTAGAAAAGCACATATCTACATTGAGCTCCAAAAAAAAGCTTTTAGAGCAAAAGTTTAGCAGTATGCCCCTTTACGCTTTCTCATATAAAACCCACAAATCTAATTAAGAATGTTTAACTCAGTAAAAGAACTGTGCAAATGACTTTCTTTCCCAGTTTCCTCTCACAAACATAGACACTATTTCATTTGTTATATATTTAAATCATTCTTTTCCTTAAAAACAAAAGTTTTGAATTCCAGAAATGTTTACAAACTAATTATACCCAGGCTTTCAATGAGCTCAACGAGGATTTCATCATGGCAGAAAACACAATTGTACCTCTTGTGGCTCATAATGGTAATGGTAGGCTTCTGCATCATTGCTTTGACAATCTGCCACTGATTCTTGTGGTCTTCATCTTGGTCTCCAAACACTTAAAAACAGCTGGCAATCTTGATAGAGAATTACATTCTCACTTGTTGGTCCTTGAGCTTCTTAACAACTTAAACTATCGTCATAATGATGTGGCCATGCCCCAGGGCTTCAATCTGATACATCCACCACAGTCAATGGTTACAGCCTCTTAGTATGGTCCTAAAACATTTCTTAGAGTTCTAATCACCTCTGAAAAGACATAGTTTATTTCGAGACATTTGTCTTCACCTAGCAACAGATACTTATAAACAATGAGGATAAAAAATTTAGCACCATCAACCAATACAGTAGTAGACAAGTGATTTTTTTATGCGTATTCTCTCGAATCCCTTTGAGAACTGCCCCATGATTATGGCCTTCCTAGATTGGTATAAAATAAAATGTCATTAAAGAACATAATATGAGTAAATAGGGGTGAGAGAAATAGTTAAAAAAAAAAAGAAAAAGAGACTTAAAAAGATGTAATTTGATAAGACTGTGGAGAAAACTGAAAAGAGAGAGAGAAATATCCCAATTAGATCAACAACCCTGAAACCGAAAAGGAAGGAAGAAAACTATTATATATAAGATTATAGAATATTATAGCATCCTCTTAAATTGAATTATAGCATTATAATACTAGGATAAAATGTGAGTGGACCACAGTTTTATGATTCAGTAAAAAAGACCAAAATCATTATAAGAGTCTCAAAACATGAGATAAAACTTGTGGGCTGTAGGTCATTTTGGGCTGGGTGAGGGTTTTAACCTTATTAGAAATTGGAATAGAAAGCATTATAAAACACACACTTTCTAAAACTAAAATGTTATTGCTATTTTTGAAATTTGCTGGCATTGTTGCTCTTGAAAATCAGTGGTGGTCTCTTAATCTCTTTTTCCCATCTATCCAGAAGCAAATCCATATAGCATTGGTTGATATAGCTAAGATACTGCTGGTGATAAAGAAAGACAATGACATGAATGACCAAAGATTATAATCTTCATGATCTTGAGGTAACAAAGAATGTTATATCTCTTACACAACAGCAGACTTTTGCCACCAGATCTATGGATGCTTTTCGTCTCAATTCCATGACTGAATCTTTCATCACAGAGTCCCAGTAGTGCTACTGACAGTTGAACAACTAAATTATGTTCATCGAGTCCAGAGCTTACTCCACTTAACATTGCTCTAAAGAAAGTCATAAGTGTTTCTAGTAAATTAACAAACTTGTGATTGTTGGTTTCACAGACCATATGACTATTATTGTATGGTTTAAAAAACGAACTGTTCAAGAATTTTTGCGTTGTTACCAGAATTGAAATGATTTAAAAAAAACTTTGGAAAAGCAGAAATGATTTATTTAATATCTGCTGTGTCAAACATTAGCAAACACAGATCATTCTTTTTAGGTGCCTTTTTTGTATTAAGCTAGGGTGTCATTGAGTTTCACATCTATCTTTCCATTTTAAGTACAAAATAGCATTTACTGCTCTAGCAAAACACATTATTAAATTTTATTTTCAGAACTAGAGTTGCTAATAAGAAATAATAATGTATGAAAATATATATAAAGAGAGAGATGGGGGTGGGGACAGGGAGAGGTTACATCATCATAGATCATATCCTGAATTCTGCAAGAAAAACTGTAAATATATAGGGACATGGGGAAAGGACAATACAACTTAAAAAGGCAAATAGCTTATAGGGAACACTATGAACACAAGATTTCTGGTTACCTTCTATTCCCATTAAACAATGAGATGACAACCATATCATTTAAGCAAACCCGTTCTAATATAAGAACATAACATTTTCTTTTCCTCTTAGATGTTTCTGATGAGAAATGAGCACTGTTTTTTGGACAAAGTTTTTATAGCCTCTAATCACAGTATTGAAATGTACTTTAATTATCTACCCTTTAAAATCAGAATGATTAAACAAAATAGATACTTCTCTATAATTTGTGTATCTGTTTGTTTCCCTTATGTTTAAAAATTGGCCAGAATTTGAAACTCATATAATCATCTTTAGACTATTCTATCTGCCCCAGATGTGGTTTTCAACTTTTGCTTCCTGAGCACAAATACATTAAAAGGACTTTTTCTACCTTGAACTTGACTGCTCAGAGTTTATGCCCATTATGAATGGAAAGTCAAAGGTGGCCAAAGGTGGCAGAGTAGCCTGCCTAATAAACAATATTGATCTGAAACAAAATATTAAGTTAATGTTCTCAGGTCAGTTTCTTTTCCATAGAATATGCAAAGATAGTAATGGGCATCTATTAAATACATCCATGAGTATTATCAGATTATCCCCGTTTCTTCTCAAGTCTACTCTGCCCACCCTCCCAATCCCATATGTCCTTGGTGCCATTCTCCTCTTATCTGCTCTTATTTTAACATCTTCACTGGCCCATTCACCACTGCATCATCCAAACAATCTACAAACATCTTTAAGTTCCCATTATCTTAAAAAGATAAAAACCCTTTATTCTGCTCTTTTTATTAAACTCTTATTCTGTTTCTTGAAAGGACAAACTGTGTTCTCAAAGTAGACACCATATTACATTGAAATGATCTATGTGTGTGTTTTGTCCCTCCCAAACTTCATACTCCTTGAGAGCAAGGACTCAGCTCTGTTGGTTTTTGGATTTCCAGGAGCTGGAAAATTTCCTCATTACACATCAGATGCCCAATAAACAGTATGTGAACTAAACTGAATCCATCACCCAGTTTTATCTCTTATTATTTTGGAATATGGCTTCTGCTCTCACAACTCTCCTGAGGTAAACCAGTCAAACAACCCTTTCTCTTCTCTTAGATGCTTCAACCTGTTGGCAGCATTTATCAGTGCAAAAGCACTGGCTTTGGAATCAAACAGACCTGAGCATAAATCACAGCTCAGCTACTTGCTACTTGGTGGCTTTGGACATGTAACCCTAACCCCTCTGAACATCAATTTCTTCCTTTGTAAAATTAGGGTAAGAATATATCTCTAATGGAATGCATGGAGAGATTAAATAACATTGCGTACATCTGGATCTGGATAAATAGTTGATACTCAATGTGTGTTAGTTCTTTGCTCCTTCCTCTTCTACCCTTCCTTTTCTACAACACCACAGTCTATGTTCCTCCTTCCTAATTGTTATACTTTCTATATGTAACTTCTCAGACTCCTCCATTACTGTTCTAATAGAGATTCCAAGGATCTGTCATTCCTTGTTCTTTCATTATTTACATTATTTCCCTCAATAATCTCATCTGATCTTTGAATTTAACTATTGCTTTTAGCCCCTACTTAGTTGACTCTAAATCTCTCTCCAGCCTCTCTTGTGATCCCCCACAATGGGCTAGTCATCTGTTGAATGCTCCTAAGTTCAAGTAATACATTTCCCACTCTACTGTCTCCACTCTCCCAATATGCTTATCCCAATCCTGGCAAAACAACCCTAGCATCCTAACTCCCCTGGTTAAATGCTTTCAGTAGCTCTAATGGTCTAATAAAGTCTGAAAACTTGCATTTGGCATTCAAAAGTCTCCATAGCCTGGTCTTTATTTCTACTTCAATCATATTTTCCATGATTTTCATAGATTCACCTTATGCTTCAACTAAATTTTCAGCACTTTGTTAATGATTACCATCCCCGGCTCATTACCCCAAAGCTTCTCAAATGTCCATCTCCCAGTTCCCACCTTTTTCAATCCTAGATAACCCACTAGGCCCAACAATAATGTCCTCCCTCCATGAAGACTTCCTTGGATTCCACAGCTAAGAGCTATCTTTCCTTCTTCTAAGTATCAAGATGATTTAGCAGTCTCTCTCTTGAAAAGTCATTGTCTGCAAAATAAAAGTTTTTCATGTCTATTTATTTTATAGCCTGCTAACCTGCATGTCCTTCCCCCATCCCCAGTGCATTTTACCCCTTCCCTATTTCCACTTCCCTCCATAACCTGGAGCAGAACTTAGAGGGGCTTTAAAAATCCAGACAAACAGACATATTAAATAAGCAATCTTAAATGCATATGCATAATCAATTTAATAAACCTTCCAGGGAATAGCTGAATGCACCCAGAAAAGAATGTTGTTCCTATGAGGCCAAGGCTATGAGAGACACAATTCCAGGATCTCATCTGTGTTCTGAGTGGTAAAGATTGCTGGAAGTCTGACCACCAGATAACTGGAGTGTTACTGTATAGCTAAGGCTTCTTGCCAAAGATTTATAATTAGCAACATAATCAACTGGCATTATTAAACTATTTTTGGTTTCTTTAATCTCCTTTTCCTCCTTTTTGTTTTCTTCTTCCCTGTTTGTGACTGATAGAGCCAGATGATCAATAATCTTTCTTTCACCAACTCTGATCATCATCTTTGCTACTGTCTGGATGCTATTATTCAGTTTAATACATTAATCCTTTGGTTGAAATTCTTAAGCCACGATTCTTTATTAAAGGACCATCTTGGCATCCATGTGCTGATAGCAGCTTGTCTGGTGTCTCAAAAAAATAAATCTAAATGAAGCATCTCTTTCCCCCAAAAGACCTGAACCGAAGAAAGAAATAGAAAGAAACATAGGGAGAAAGATTTCAGCTTATAGACACAATCAAAGATATAGAAAGAAAATTGAATCTTATTACATAAATTAGGGAACAAGAAAGTTTCACTTATGATTACAATTAGATATCAATATGTCATTTAATAACAGTGCTGAGAAATATTGTGGCATTTTACTGAATCTTACTCTCGTTATTAGTTCAATGAGAAATAGAACACACACTGTACTGGTTAGCAGACCAAACCTTTGTACGATGCTGTTAACCTTTGGTGGAGCCCAGTGATTTTTGCTGCTTTTCAGAAAGATATTAAAGTGACAATGTGGCAGGCCATGTTTTCCACCACACACACTAAAACTAGTGTGCGTGCAGCAGAACCCTGCCAAAGCACGTTGCATTCATACAAAGATCCATACAGATCTTAATCATAAAATAATCCATTCTGTACTCTGTTTTTATGACATTTATATGAATCTGGCCACAGCCTCATCAAGCAGTTCACAGAGGAAAATTGTTCTATTTATGTGGTCGAGACAGGGTGGACTTGATTTTCAAGCAAAGGGAGAAAGAAAGAAATGCCTAATTTTTGTAGTCACAAATCTGGAACTCAAAAGGACTATTTTACACCATTTTGTAACTATATTTGTAACAGAGCATTCAAAGAGATGAGCTTCTCTTTCTCTGTCCCCTGTCAGTAGTAAAGTCATGTATCAATATTTCTGAAACTGAGAGACTGAGTGAAGACACCTGGAAATAGTTTTCTCCTTCTCTTCTGTTCATTCGCAAAACACACACAAAAAAATGGATGTGTGGGTAAAGTAGAAAGGAAACTTTCCAATGTGCATCTGCTTTAATTTATTCTTACCTCTGCATTGTAAGAACTAATAATTTTTCAATTAATTTCCCCAACTTTTACTCTTTACTCCTTTGGATATCTCACATTCATACACGCACACAAGTGACCTCAGGAAATTTGTTCAGACTCATCTGCCCTTTCAGGCTTGTGACGATGGCAAAAATGAATTTATGTGCTTGCTTAATACTAAGCAATAATAATTATTTGAACTGTATTAAGACACATGAAAATGAAGACAACTCTTTTATTTCCTATAACTTCTCTGAGGAAGCTAAGTTTTTGGCCAAACTATGTGAATAAGTAATCTGGGCAAAAATATCTCCCTGGTATGCTGACAATAATATTTCACCCATTACATCACCTTTTGCTCATCAATAATAGGCTACACTAACAATATTCCCCCCATGCACTTTTAGTTTTATGTCAACACTTATAGCTCTCTTAGATGCTTCGCCCTTTCCTCAAGGTCAGAAACTAGACTCTGATAATATAAATCCTGCATTCATGACAAAGATATGAGTTCAAGTTTCCTGGTCCCTTTAAAGATACCATTATTATTAAGTCTGAAATAATTACAGAAAGATCCAGGATCATGCAGAACATTCAGATACCATGTGACCCCAGGAGCCACATCAAATGTGGACATTTTTGTACAGGCTTTATCAGAAAATAAAACCACTTTCCTTTTCCCTTTCAGATAATAAAGAACAATCCTTCCTTCTTTTAGAACAAAGAAGGAAAAAAAAGAGGAAGTGCCAATAAGTGTAACACTGTTGTAAGAAACTGAATTAATGTGAATAATTATGTAATGATTGCTTCTAATTAAATGAGGATAATGTTCAGGGTGTTCTTTTTTCTATTTTCAGAAACCACTGGTATTTAGGTAATATGCTATACACTGCTTTCTTTCTCCAGCCACCCCTCCCCTAAATAAATGACAACATAAATAGACACATAAACTCCATATGAATCATTAGTGTGTGAGATACTGTTACCCCGAAGCTGCTGTAATTCGCATATAGGCCCTTCCTTCTATTTCAAATCTTTAAAATATTTTCTTTTCAAATGCTTATAAAAGCACGTATGGTTGAAATAAAAATAAAGCACATACAGATGATATTTTTAAGCACAGCACTCTCCTACCAGAAGGAAAGTAGTCGGGCATGTTCTGTTTCTCCGGGTCCAATACACGTTCAGAGAAAATGCGAGCTTCAAAGTAGTGAGGACCAAGAAGAGACTGTAGAACTACTTTAAGGTGTTGCAACTGTCATTTAGAAAAGAAATGACATCTTTTATGCAGTCCTTCTTCCTAACAGGAAAGTTTATGACAGCATGTGCATTCCATTGTTAAAAGTGTATATATGTTTCACATCCCATCGCTATGTGAGGATGAGAGATTGTAGACAAATCTCAACCATCTGAAACTGTTATGATAAAAAATCCCCTTTTTCAAAAAAAAAAAAAGTACTGAATAGTTTGATCTGTTTATTAATATCAATATAATCTTATGTTTAAGCCAACCCTAAGTTATAGGAAATGCTCTTCAAGGTAAAGACTGCCATAAATCCTGCAAATCTAACCTGAAAGTCCGTTTTCTAAAGATAAGGAACTGCCAAGTAAGCATTAATAGCCCCTCCCACTGTAAGTCTTTTCCAAACTTTTAAGATGTCAGCTTTCTAATGAAAGTTAAGACAAATCCTAACAGCAAAGCTGAAAGTTCAGCATGCAACAAGGTTGAGCACACACCTGGTGTGTGTGTGTGTGTGTCCTGCAGAACAATAAGAAAATCCTACAGGATTCAGTGGGGGCAGCAAGAAAGCTTATTAATGTTTTTTTCCCCAATCTGGCAGATATGCATCTCCCTAAAGTGCGCTTTCCTTGCCAACACTGGAATTTAAAAGAGTGACATCCTTTCCATAAGAAGGACTATATGTCAGATGTGTCTTGACCAACACATGAAACTAGTATAATGAAGACAAAAGAGTTCAAAGTAGGTGCCAGGTTAAAAGAAGAGCCCCAAGGCTGCATTTACATGTAAAGTTCATGCACTGAGTACATCTTGTTCAAAATTAGCAGAGAGAATTTTCCTGGAACAAGAAACAATTGCACAAGAAAGACATGTCATAATGTACATTTAAGTTATATGATCACAACTATACATAACTTGGCCAAAAAGATAAATAAACAGAAAAAACTGTGTATGTACCAAGGCAATTCTGCCAGATATTTCTACATAATTAGCCTGAAATAAGAGACATGAAGTCACTCTTCATTCAGTCAGTCCCAGTTCTCATGTACCTCTCCTATATTAAACAGCTTCCAGCACTGAGGATGAGTCTAGTGTATAGAGGCAACCATTCTTTTCTACCACATGACCCTAAATACATTAGGGTCATACATTAGGCCCAAAATTACTTTATTTACATTAAAGCAAAAAACACCAATCTATTCCTATATTGGGAGAAAACCTTGCTGTTTTGAGTGTATTAAGGACATAGAATCCATGGTCTCCAACGTGACAGCTTTCTAGGGAAGGATTCTTAAGGTAATTTTGTCTAAATACAACTTTCTTCTTGTATCTAGACTTTAGAAATTAGGTCCCTGCCATATATAAGTGCCTCTATACATCTTTTTTTTTTTTTTTTTTACACAAACATTTAACATTGCCAAGAGAACCGATCCCTGGTACCCATTAAAGAAAGCAATTGGCAAAACAAAAAGACTTTAATGAGTATCTACAGTATGCCAAGCTAGATGCTATGGGCAATAAAAGAAAACTAACTACATGATATCAATCCTCAAGTAATTAAAAGATCATGCATGAATAAAATTGCAGAGACCAGACCAAGATTTTTTAGTACATAACAATCATGAATCTTTCTATTCCATGAATCAAATTCTAGAAGAATGAAAGCAAAAATGTTATGAGTGTGATTTGAAATAATCTGAGAAAAATTTATGTGGGTGGTGCTTGACATGAATATTTAAAGAGGAGGTATGGATTACATAGAATGAAGTTCCAGGTTAAAGTTACTGCTGCATGGTTAAATGACAAATGAGCACAAAATAGACAATCTTAGAACAATTTTTAGCACACAAATAATGATTTTTAAAAAGTAGAGTGACATATTCAAATATAACAAATTGGATGTCCATTATGTTTTGGAATTCAAGCAGGACATTTTGAAAATGACATTAGAATAGACTCCAGAGAGCTTTCAGAGAAACCACTGATTTGACACTTTGCATATATCAACAATGGCCCTTGAATTTTTCACCAGTGAATTGGGTTCTAGTCCAACCTATACACAAGGAAAGGATTTCTGATCATAATGCAAAGATTGAAATTCAACCTGGAAGTTTTGAAGCAGATTAAGGTCATGCATTTGTATATACTAAGAAAATCTCAGAAAAAGCCAAAGATCCTAACAGAATATCCAAAACAACCACTAATTCCTATTACATTGAAAGGAAACTCAGAAATGAATAAAACACACATAAAAACAACCACATTATGAGATTTTTTTCATTTTGAAACACAAAAATTATGAACAAGTTGATGATCTACATAAGAAATCTGGTCACAGCACAATCGACAATACTTTTTTCATCTTTTTTTAGAAACACATATTTGTCACTCATATTAATATATCAATAAATACACTCAACTTCACATTGTTACAGTAAGTTAGTCCAAGCTCTATTAACTGCAAACATACAGAATTTGGAAAGCGGCATAATCCACTAGTTCACTAATTTGGGATAACTATAGTTATCCCGCAAAAAAAAAAAAAAAAAAACAGTAGAAGAACTTGGCAAACAACTGAAGAATTGCTAGTTGTTGTGAACACTATCTGGGAAGCAATAGGCCATTAGTGATGTTGCAGCACGTAGAAATGAAGGTATCTTGTTTTGATCAAAGCTACCATGATATCTAAAAGGCAAAGAGACAGACCTGTAAACTAAAAACTCTATAAACAGCAGCAAATCACAGAAAGTCTACGGAAGCAAACAGTCATGCAAGGATTTACTGCAGGAGCCTCCATCTCTCTTTCTGGGATTAATGCCCGTAAAGATAGCAACACCATCATCAGTGTCATCTTCAAACAAAGGACCACAGTATAGAGAGAACAATATTAATTATTGTCAAAATCACTTGTGCACTCAGCGATTTCAATAGGAACAATCAGTTTAAGTGGCAGTGGCAACTTCTCAACATAAAACACACTTGCTGCAATCCAAACTGGATTTAAAGAGAGGTGAGCAACTGCTTTAGTTGTTTAATCTGGTTATATTTGAGCTAAAGTAGTTCACATTTTTAGAATGAACGAATCAAAGGCATAATTGTTTTTGTCATCTGCACAGCAATTTTACTCCTGAATGCATTGTTTTAGGCAGGAATTAATAAAAATTGCATGTGCTTCAGGTGCTGGGTAGATCACCCTTTTCCACATAGCCCAGCCTGAAGCTGTGAATGCTCCTTTTCTTATTATCAGTTAATAATTCTCTCTCATTGAGGCAAATTAGGAACTTGACTGTGTTAGAGAGTCCAGAACACTGCTAGAGGCAAAAGGGGGCTAAATGGCAGAAATTCCTCTCTGAGCAAGATGCATGAAGCACGACATTGTGTCCACCACAAAAGCCGCTCTGTATTTTTGATCCTTTCTAATTTAATTAGCCCAAGAGGTAGCGCATTAATTTGCCAAGAATTCTTCTGATGCGAAAGCTGCCCTTATTGCAGTGAAGGGAAAAAATAACCTGCGTGCTACAGTGGCATGCCAGTAATGAAAGGGGGTTATTTTTGTGTTACAAATGGCATTGCAGGGTTACAAGAGACCTTTAAACCTTTTTATCTCTGGTTAGGTCATATGTAACACAGTGCAACACAAAGCACTAATTAACCAATTCTGGTCCAGAAATCTTTTAGAACACTTAAGAGAGTTACCCAGTTAGAACCCAGGTCAACTGCATTGCTTTGTTTTGCATTTAAAAACTGAAATCATCTTCTGGTGTGTATATTAAAAAATAAAACAAAAAAGAAAATCACCAATCGACGGTTCTGTTACTCTATGGACTCAGCATATGAGACATTTATTCGGGTCTTTGTTTTCTTTCTGTTTAACGATATTCTTTATGTGGGCAAGCTGGAGCCTTGAAGTCCCTTAGAAGGTCTCTTGGCTCTTTATGCTGTATTTGTTTGGTAAATTGTCTCCATGTTAATCTTCTTCATCAAATACTTGGAGTCAGTTTTGAAAACCTTTGATCAGATCTACCACCACCACACTTCTTCATCGCCATGTGCTTCTGATATGTGCTCATGCACTCAAATGGGTCATTTACTCATTAGAGAACGAGAAACATGCATGCTACCATGATAAGTCCTCCCCAATACTTTGAACTGTTAATTAAGCCTATGTAATCATGTCTTCTGTTTGCAGAACTGTTTCTTTTCTAGAAATTACAGGATCCCGTTTAGGGACTTTCAACACCCTTGTCGTTTTCCCTCATCACTTTCCAACCCTGCTGCCTGAACGTGGCTTGTTAAAACACTCAGGAAAACCTGAGGATTATTACATTTTACATATAATTCTCCTGTCCCTTTAATGAAAACCAGTGCAAGACAATGGCTTTAAAGTAAAGAACTGATATTTTCCTCCCTCCCTGCTTCTGGCTAGAAATCACTGAATTAAAGAGTGGTGGCACTTAGAGTATTTTTGGCTATGCATTATGAATAACCAGAGGCATCACAAGTAGCCTGTTTATGACATAGTGTAAAATTTAGTAGCCAAACTGAGAAGAGGAAATTAGCATTGTCAAGAGGTAGGACTGGATGGACCCAGGCAGGAGGGCGTGGCCAGGGTGAGAGGGCAGAGAAAAGAGGAAAGAAGAGATTCTGGGGAAAGAGAGGGATCTTTTAAAAAAGCAAATCTGTGAGCAAGAGAGAGGTTTTTCAATAGCGAGAAAAAAAGTAACAGTGATTGGGCGTTCATTGCAAGGGAAGGATGGCGTTGGAGAGAAAATTAAATAAGAAGAACCTCTTAGTCTAGTAATATTTTCTCATGGACAACAATATGAAATAATCTCATTTCTTAAAACAGAGATTGTCCTATCAAAAAGGCTTTATTTTTAAAGGCAACATCCTTCCAGATATTTTTGTCTGAACCTATAAATACCTTTCAGATTTATACTGTATTTAAAAAAAAAAAACCTTTAATTTTTGCTTGAACTAAAAGTTTTCAGCATATAGATATATATTTACAGATTATGTTTAAAAATCAGCAACTATTTAGTCAAATGACAGCCTTCTTACTTGATTTTAAAAGTTCATATGTAATATAATTAATGTCACCACATAGGAACAAGATAACTCAGCTGAGAATGTGCTTTTATGGATAGATGTTAAACTGTTCTCAATTTTTCCAGGTTGTCCAAAAGATTTGAAAGGGTAAAAAGATTTTTTAATACACAGTAAATACTTCTGAAACAGCGAATTAAAATGAAAAACAGATGACACATTTATTCAGCTTTCGGCTTCTGTAACATCAAACAGCACATTTTCTTCAAATGGTTTCATCAGTGGACTGGGAACCTCTTAAATTGATTGACTCAAACATTTCACTTATTTGATGATTGGAAGTTTATAAGACAGTCCCTACCTTTTTCCATCTGCTGACATGTTACATATCTCTCACAATAGATTAAAAGGTATCATCTAGTCTCATGCTTTCTCTACAGACAATATTAACTTTTCAACTAAAATGAAGATACAAAGTATCTATGTATTAAAGAGATGCCCTGAAATTTGGAGTTATTTTTATTAGGCTTCTTATTTTAAGATTGATAAAGCTGATCTAAATACTATCTACAAAAAGAAAAACTGAACAATTTACTTCTCCAAGGGTGATAGGCAGGTATGCAAACTTAGTCAAAGCAATAGATAAGCATTTGCAATGTGACAGGAAATAAATGGCAAAATCATATTTTAAGTCAATGTTTAATAAATGGGAAGAAACTACTTTCAACGATGTGATAAAATAGATGTTTTTTCCCCTGAGTTCCAGATACCTTCATAATCTTAGAGACCGCAGCAGAACTGAGACAATTTACCTACATCTGCTTTCAAGATAAACGTAGTGCCCTCAGATCTCAATTCATGCTTCGTAAAATACTACGAAGCCCACACCAGGGTACTCAGGTCTGAGAATGCACATATTTCTGAGAGTGCATATGTCCCTGGAAATCTGTTGATATTTAAATCACAGCACTCTATAGCACTCTCAGTTGGGTAAAGTTGAACAGGAACAAACAAAGTATAATCCTCCCCAGAGAAAAACAAAGACTGAAAGACCAAATGCAAAAAACAGATGTCTCTCCAAACATACCAGAAATGAAGTAGGGTATTTAGTCAACTGTACCTTGACCATTTAGAATGGGCCTGAAATGAATGCCCTGAGGGGATGTACCAGGTGGGTCATAGTCCTCACAGACAACACACTGAATCTTGAAGAATAGACTCTTTACAAAGACGTGGGCAGGGAAACTATCCAGGGATGGAACGTCCCAAGACAAGGGACACCAGAGAGCTGGTACACGTGAGGCCTGAAAGGTCAAAGGAAGAAATGGTTACCATATCCCTGAGAGAGTATCTGCAGAGGATGACTTACTCAACAGGGACTGTGGCTTTGCTAGAGCGCCCCAGCCAGCCCACAGCCACTCACCAGACAGGGAACCAAGGAATCAACATCCCAATCCCACTCTCTTTCCAGAACCCTCTGCTCTATCATTGTCAGTCTTGACAGAGACTAATCAGAAAGCAGAGGGCAGCACCTGGAATCAGTCTCCCTGGCAAAGAGTGGACTGGAAGTGCAGTCATAAGATAACCAGTAGAGAGCTTTTAATACTTAACAGTGGAGAAGACACATTGCTTAACATTTTATAAAACGTTAATAACTTTATCAGAAAACAAACAAAAAAACGTGTCTTTTCAGATAGAAC
This sequence comes from Theropithecus gelada, assembly GCF_003255815.1. NCBI lineage: Eukaryota > Metazoa > Chordata > Mammalia > Primates > Cercopithecidae > Theropithecus > Theropithecus gelada. The sequence continues at coordinate 23,886,453 of NC_037680.1, read as the reverse complement.
ATTTGACAATACTCTGGGATTTTTAAAAACGCATATGTATACATCCATATACTGAATTATTTTCAAAAGAAAATATGAGTTAAATTATAAAACTAAAACTATTAAGATATATAAAATTAAAAGAAAATATAAGAATACATAAAATTATAGATAACTTTGAACACTGTGCAACCAGCCTCACTTTCTCCACTATTGAGAAATAGAATCTATCCAGTTAAGGTATTACAACATATGAGGGAAAGTAAGAGAATGAGGAGGAAAAAGTGGGGAGAGTGGGAGAGGAGAGACAGATAACCAAGGGGAAAAAAAGGATTGAGGCATGGTTCTTTTTATTTTCCCATTCTACTCTGCAATGCAGCCCTGGAAAATGTGTTAACCCTTAGAAGCTGGAATCCATGGATTCCCTGAATCTAACTGCTCTCTGGACCATTTCAGAGACAAAGCCTTTTTCTGTGGACAAACTGCATTTCTCACCCTACCTTCTAAATAATCTTAGGAAGAAGATGCCTAGAAATACAGAAGTACCATTTTCTAGTTGGTGGGGAATGAGAGACACTGAAAACCTATTTTCACAACAGTGAGGCTATCTGAGATCTAGATTTCTAGTCTCCATTCATGATTCAGCCTTCCTTGCCTCCTATGTCAATGGGTGAGGCTCTTTTGGAGACACAAGGGATCCTAGGTCATGGGTCATATAGAGATAGCCTTTATGTATGCAACCTCAAGGGCCAGTTTCTGCTGAACTGCTTCCTTTATCACTTTCCTGACCCTGCCAACCATTCCCCTACCTGTGCAGAGGATAGTTAATAGCACAACTGAAAACATCTAAACTACTTCTTCTATGTCCTGTCATGTGGAAAATCAACTTAATTACATCTTTCTACCTTTCTTCATCCTTTCCTTCATCCTTTACTCTTTTTAACATGCATTTGTTTTACTGACATTTACTGAGCACGAATATGCTGCCATTGTGTGAAGATGAGTATACAAAACAAGACATCAAGATCCCTAATCTTGAGCAGCACGCAGTGCAGTGAAAGACACATTATCACACTGTCCTTTCCCACATTCCTGGAACACAACAGAACATATATGGTATGCATGTGTACCATAGGCATAAATACATATGCATGCTTATAGATATACAAAGTCTAATCCTGAAATACCTCCAATCCCTTGGGGAAAGATTCTCCGCCACTTACCACGCTCTCTTCTGGCATCCTTCCTATGTCTCCTGATCTTTTATTTCAACAGGTTTTTAAGAATCGAACATATGCAAGGATGCTGAAGCCCACTCAGAATGTTAAAGACATAAGCTTGTTCCTGGATGAGGGTTAACAGTGGTAGGAGTTGGTAATCAGCTCTAGAAGAGATGGAAGTAAATAAAAGGATGATATATGAAGACAAAATTATAAAGATGTGGTAAAAACTAAGGAGCAAGATTCCCTTCAAAGTTATCTTCTTTCTAATAGTTCTTTCACTAAAACTCAATCCTCTAGAAACAAACACACCTAAAATTTAATCTTTAGAACAAAATTTCTTTTTTTTTTTTTTTTAAATTTATTTATTATTATTATACTGTAAGTTGTAGGGTACATGTGCATAACGTGCAGGTTTGTTACATATGTATACTTGTGCCTTGTTGGTGTGCTGCACCCATCAACTCGTCATTTACATCAGGTATAACTCCCAATGCAATCCCTCCCCCCGCCCCCCTCCCCATGATAGGCCCCGGTGTGTGATGTTCCCCTTCCCGAGTCCAAGTGATCTCATTGTTCAGTTCCCACCTATGAGTGAGAACATGCGGTGTTTGGTTTTCTGTTCTTGTGATAGTTTGCTAAGAATGATGGATTCCAGCTGCATCCATGTCCCTACAAAGGACACAAACTCATCCTTTTTTATGGCTGCATAGTATTCCATGGTGTATATATGCCACATTTTCTTAATCCAATCTGTCACTGATGGACATTTGGGTTGATTCCAAGTCTTTGCTATTGTGAATAGTGCTGCAATAAACATACGTGTGCATGTGTCTTTATAGCAGCATAATTTATAATCCTTTGGGTATATACCCAGTAATGGGATGGCTGGGTCATATATGGCGATTCCTCAAGAACAAAATTTCATAAGGACAAATAATACATAAGAAAGCTGTTTCACTGTAAAGCTACTTTTTTTCCAAAGCACCTGCTTTAAGATAGAACACATATATTTGCAGAGTCATTAGAATCACCTGGGGAGCTTTAACAAACTATCAGGTACAGGCCCAAACCAGAGCAATTAAACTGAAATCTCTGGGGTGAGCCCAAGCATCAGTATGGTTTCAAACTCCCCATTTGATATCAACATGCAGCATGGTCATAAGTAATAAATATATATTTAGACATATGATTATGAGTTATGTGTCAATCATCACTTAGTAAAAATAAATTATCAGCAATGTTTTGTTTTTGATAAGTCATTGTCAATAATTTATTATAATAATCTATAGCTATAGCTTTAAAGTCTTTTAAAAATAAAGGTAGATATTTAGGGTTTGATAATATCTAGTTTTGAATAAAATATAGAAGATTTTTTACTGTTTAATAATAAAATGAGCCACCTAGAAATATAGCAAGGTCTTTATAGACAGACAGAGCTTGGATCAGAATAATGAGGCAAAATTTTCATTCAAGCTGCTCCCTCCCACCCACATCCTCTTTTTTCTCTTCTAGCCCGTGCTTGGGGTCTATTGTAGAGAACTTAGATAGTCTAGCAATTTTAAATACAAGCAATGTCGACTTAGAAGAACTCTAAAGTCTCCTTCATCTAAATTGTTAATAATTTCATAACTATGTTTCCTTTTCAGTCATTTTAGTAAGTAGCACAAGTCACTGTTTTTGAGTTCATTCACACAATTTAGGCAGCAGTGGCTAAGCTAGGCTTGTGCTGTGTGCAGGACAGCTACTGAAAGAAGCAAGGGCTTAGTCTTTAGAGGTATGCTTACAAGGTATGGAAACCCAGATTAGCTCTGGCATATAAACTACAAAAATGTTCTTGTTAACTGGGCAACATGTTTTCTAAAGGTGCAGAATCCACTTTGTTTCTATCACTTGTCAGAGTTAAGCATAAACAATGTACAAACAAACAAACTGTGCCAGTATAAAATGTAATACTTGTTTATGAGACACTTCCAGAATCTGACAGTGGCCCTCTGTTAACAATATTTAGGCCATAACTATATTGGCCAAATTTTACAAAAAAAAAAAAAAAAAAAAAAAAAAAAAAAACCTCTAAACCTTCGGGTAACGTTAAATAGCTTTATAACTTCCCTTGTATCTGCTATCTAATCTCAGATTAAATCAGGCCAGAGTTATCCATTTGAATGATCATAATGTCACATTAAGCAAAAACATGAATAAGAATCTGTGTATACTGTAGGCTAACATTCTTTTAATCCCGGACTCTCCATGCTTTGGGATTTTATGAACCAGCAAAACATCTCCAAAAATGTTAGAAAGTAAAACAAAAGTTACCATTTAAAAAAAATTGCCAAGGAGGAACATTAAATGGAGAGAATAAAACCAGATCCATTCTTACCATTACATCATTATATCATATGACACTAAAAGAGTAGGAAGTACAGAATCTGTCAATAAAGGATAATTCAGTAAAAATAGTACACTTAATGAATTTTTTATCGTTTTCTTGAATATCTCACTTCACTTCAATCCAGTGAAAATGTCATCACAGATCGGCCTATGTCCTCTGACTGGTACTCTGGAGCCACAGTTCTGAGGGTATTCATCTACACTCTTGCCTAGTTTCCTGGAAAATTCTGCCTGCAGTCTCATTCATACCTGGGCAGAGGTTCCCTTAAGGTCCTTTTAAAGGGCAACTAGCATATTCATGACAAATCTGGAAGGAGTATTTCTCCATTCAGTTTAGAACTCATAGTTCTACCGGAGCTTGCAATAACATTGGCAAACAGTAAAATAGTCACTTTTGTCAAATATTACAATGTATATGAAGTCACAGTTATGTTCGTTTGTTTCAAGTAAAAGCTTAGGCAGCAACCCAAAGAACCTGATTCCTGCGAATCAGAAAAAGAACTTATGGCCTGCCAATCTTGTAAGCTTACAGTTTTCCATATTGCATGTGATTTTATAGATTTAGCTAAAGTATGGCAAGATTCTCTTATCTTACGAAACCATTTATTATTTGATATTCAGGACAATAGGAATAAAAATTATCTTGTTCATTTTCTAAAGTCACTACATTGTAAGACTGATCTACCATGGCTGAGATAAATTTAGTACTACATAAAGAAATTTTCTTCCCAAACTGGGCAGGATATCTGTAAAATTACCCAATGATCCTGTTTTCTGTTGTTACAATGACATTCAGATTGTTTATTCCAAGCAAGTAATTTTTTAAATTTTATTATTATAATTTAAGTTCTATGGTACATGTGCACAACGTGCAGGTTTGTTACATATGTATACATGTGCCATATTGGTGTGCTGCACCTGTTAACTCATCATTTGCATTGGGTATATATCCTAATGCTATCCCCCCCTCCTCCCACCCCACGACAGGTCCCAGTGTGTGATGTTCCCTACCCTGTGTCCAAGGGTTTTCACTGTTCGATTCCCACCTATGAGTGAGAACATGCAGTGTTTGGTTTTCTGTCCTTGCGACAGTTTGCTCAGAATGATGGTTTCCTCCTTCATCCACGTCCCTACAAAGGACACAAACTCATCCTTTTTTATGGTGATTCCTTGAGGAATCGCCACACTGTCTTCTACAATGGTTGAACTAGTTTATAGTCCCACCAACAGTGTAAAAGTGTTCCTATTTCTCCACATCCTCTCCAGCACTTGTTGTTTCCTGACTTTTTAATGATCGTCATTCTAACTGGTGTGAGATGGTATCTCATTGTTGTTTTGATTAGTATTTCTCTGATGGCCAGTGGTGATGAGCATTTTTTCATGTGTCTGTTGGCTGCATAAATGTCTTCTTTTGAGAAGTGTCTGTTCATATCCTTCACCCACTTTTTGATGGGGTTGTTTGATTTTTTCTTGTAAATTTGTTTAAGTTCTTTGTAGATTCTGGATATTATCCCTTTGTCAGATGGGTAGATTGTAAAAATTTTCTCCCATTCTGTAGGTTGCCTGTTCGCTCTGACAGTAGTTTCTTTTGCTGTGCAGAAGCTCTTTAGTTTAATTAGATCCCATTTTTCAATTTCGGTTTCTATTGCCATTGGTTTTGGTGTTTTAGTCATGAAGTCTCTGCCCATGCCTATGGCCTGAATAGTATTGCCTAGGTTTTCTTCTAGAGTTTTTATAATTTTAGGTCTAACATTTAAGTCTTTAATCCATCTTGAATTAATTTTTGTATAAGGCCATTTGACCCAGCCATCCCATGACTGGGTATATACCCAAAGGATTTTAAATCATGCTGCTATAAAGACACATGCACACATATGTTTACTGCGGCACTATTCACAATAGCAAAGACTTGGAATCAACCCAAATGTCCATCAATGACAGACTGGATTAAGAAAATGTGGCACATATATACCATGGAATACTATGCAGCCATAAAAAAGGATGAGTTCATGTTCTTTGTAGGGACATGGATGCAGCTGGAAACCATCATTCTCAGCAAACTATCGCAAGAACAGAAAACCAAACACCACACGTTCTCACTCATAGGTGGGAACTGAACAATGGAACACTTGGACACAGGAAGGGGAACATCATACACCGGGGCCTGTCATGGGGTGGAGGGAGGGGGGAGGGATAGCGTTAGGAGATATACCTAATATAAACGAGTTAATGGGTGCAGCACACCAACATGGCACATGTACACATATGTAACAAACCTGCATGTTGTGCACACGTACCCTAGAACTTAAAGTATATATAAAAAATAAAAATAAAATAAAAAAGATAACAGTTGTCATAAAAAAATATGTATAAGATGTAATGAAGGGATTCAGTTTCAGCCAAAGCAAATACTTTATTTCAAAAGTCTGAAAACCAGTCATCTGATTTCATTTTTAAAATTGAGAACACCCTACAAAAGATTTGAACTACAGATTTTAAGTTAACTGTAAATTAACTTAATAATAAATCAACTTTTTATTTTAGTTTTTCATTTATTTCCATTTTTAAATTCATTTCCATTTTTTATTAACAGTACTCTCATCTTTGGTAAAGAGAAAACATAGCTTTATTGGTCTGTTACTAAATATTTCTTTCTTAATTGATCTGTTTCTGCTCTTTTTCAATCATAATCACAAATCCATAGATGCATTTCAGGTGATGATGGTGCAAACACACAAGAGAATGTCCCCGAATTTTCAATGCCCCATATTCATGGTGATCTTGAACTTTAACACCTTTGAAACCATTTACAAATAATTGAAGGACCTCAGAATGGTTCATACTGAAAGAAAATCTTGAAGGTTGTTTTTCTCTCCAATGTTAAAGACACAATTCAAACTGATGAGAAGACAAGAACATAAAATGGAAGTTCTTATGAGGACTCTAAACAGGCAAAAGAACTATGCAATCAAAAATAAATAATATTTGAATTTAAGGTAATTTAGCTAGCTGCAACACAAAATTAAGAATAAATACATAATTAAAATTAAAATTGAATCAGTCAATTTAAATTTTTTTATTTGAAATCCAAATCAAAGGCTTTGTAGTAAGATAATTCACCTGGAAAAAGAGTAGCCCAGGTTTAAAATTTTTTAGTAAACAAAGACCTTGTCTTAGTTCATTTGTGCTCCTGTAAAAAGTATCTGAGACTGGGTAATCTATGAAAAACAAAAATTTATTTTTGACAGTTCTGAAGGCTGGGAAATCCGAGATCAAGGGATCAGCAGGTTTGGAGTCTGGTAAGGGCTTGCTCTCTGCTTCCACGATGGCACCTTGTTACTGAGTCCTCAGGAAGGGACAAACACTGCACTATAACTTGTGGAAAGTTGGAAGGGCAAAAAGGGCTAATTCCCTCTAACCCTTTTATAAGGCACCAATTCCATCCATAAGAGCAGAGCCCTCAGGGTCTAATTATATCCCAAAGACCCCACTTCTTAATACTACTGCATAGGGGATTTAAGTTTTAGTGTGAATTTTGGATAGGGCACAAACATTCAAATAATTGCAGACCCTCTCTACTGTCCATGCTAAACAGGAATCAAGCCAACGAGCATCAGTGTGCCTCAGTCAAAGAGAGGCACCTTAAGAATGGTATTTATGTTTAGAGTTCTCTCTACTCTTTTTCTTCTATCCCAGTTGTTACTCCCAACATTCCTTACTTCTGTGATTGGCTGAAATGCAATTTTAGCGAGCTAGCCTACAAAGAATAATTGAATGTTGATTCATGCAGTATTTATAAGCAAATTATTTTCAATATTTGAAATGTAGATTTAGTTTTGAGAAATTTAATTAATCACAGTGTATCAGAGAAGACATATATAGTCACCTAAAAGAAGAAGTGTTCTTCCAAGTTCTCCAAGATGTGATTGTACTTGAAATAACTGTATTAACAGAAATAAATTTTAAAAATAAAACGTGTGCATTCAAAAATGAGCCATCGAAAGATTTAAAGAAAAATGTCACAAAGGCACGTATTGGTAGAGCTAACCAACTCTGCATATGAGCTGGTACAGCTAACCAGCTCTGCATAAGTATTTTTGGCAAATACTTAGCCAAAAACTTTGAAACCATCTTTAGCTTTTTTTTTTTTTTTTTTTTTTGAAGTGTAACCTTTTTATTTTGATATATTTTTAATTTTGCCATAAATTTTTGGGGTATTGGGGTACAGGTGGTACTTGGATACACGAGTAAGTTCTTTAGTGGTGATTTGTGAGATTTTGGTGCACCCATCACCCAGGCAGTATACACTGCACCATACTTATAGTCTTTTATCCCTTACCCCCCTCCCACTCTTCCCCTCAAGTCCCCAAAGCCCATTGTATCATTCTCATGCCTTTGCATCCTCATAGCTTAGCTCCCACATATCAGTGAGAACAAAAGATGTTTCGTTTTCCATTCCTGAGTTACATCATTTAGAATAATAGTCTCCAATCTCTTCCAGGTCACTGAAATGCGGTTAATTCATTCCTTTTTATGGCTGCATAGTATTCCATTGTGTGTGTGTGTGTGTGTGTGTGTGTGTGTGTATACATTATATATATATATATATATATATATCTATGACAGTTTCTGTAGCCACTCATTGATTGATAGGCATTAGGGTTGGTTCCATGATTTTGCAATTGTGAATTGTGCTGCTATAGACATGTGCGTGCAAGTATGTTTTGAATAATGACTTCTTTTCCTTTGGGTAGATGCCCAGCAGTGGGATTGCTGGATCAAATGGTAGTTCTACTTTTGGTTCTTTAAAGACAATCTCCACACTGTTTTCCATAGTGCTATACTAGTTTACATTCCCACTAGCAGTGTGGAAGTGTTCCCTGTCCACCACATCCACACCAACATCTACCGTTTTTGATTTTTTGATTATGGCCATTCTAGCAGGAGTAAGGTGGTATTGTATTATGGTTTTTACTTGCATTTCCCTGATCATTAGTAGTAATGTTGAGCATTTTTTCGTATGTTTTTTGGCCATTTGTATATCTTCTTTTGAGAACTGTCTATTCATGTCCTTAGCCCACTTTTTGATGGGATTGTTTGTTTGTTTTTTCTAACTGATTTGAGTTCATTGTAGATTCTGGATGTTGGTCATTTGTCAGATGTATAGATTGTGAAGATTTTCTCCCACTCTGTGGGTTGTCTGTTTACTCTGCTGTTTCTTTTGCCATGCAAAAGCTCTTTAGTTTAATTAGGTCCCAGCTATTTATCTTTGTTTTTTTTTTGTTTTTTTTTTTTAATTTTTTTTTTAATTTTTTTATTTTTTATTTTATTATTATACTTTAAGTTCCAGGGTACATGTGCATAACGTGCAGGTTTGTTACATATGTATACTTGTGCCATGTTGCTGTGCTGCACTCATCAACTCGTCAGCACCCAACTACTCGTCATTTACATCAGGTATAACTCCCAATGCAATCCCTCCCCACTCCCCCCTCCCCATAATAGGCCCCGGTGTGTGATGTCCCCCTTCCCGAGTCCAAGTGATCTCATTATTCAGTTCCCACCTATGAGTGAGAACATGCGGTGTTTGGTTTTCTGTTCTTGTGATAGTTTGCTAAGAATGATGGTTTCCAGCTGCATCCATGTCCCTACAAAGGACACAAACTCATCCTTTTTTATGGCTACATAGTATTCCATGGTGTATATGTGCCACATTTTCTTAATCTAGTCTGTCACTGATGGACATTTGGGTTGATTCCAAGTCTTTGCTATTGTGAATAAACAGGTGCTGGAGAGGATATGGAGAAATAGGAACACTTTTACACTGTTGGTGGGATTGTAAACTAGTTCAACCATTATGGAAAACAGTATGGCGATTCCTCAAGGATCTAGAACTAGATGTACCATATGACCCAACCATCCCATTACTGGGGATATACCCAAAGGATTATAAATCATGCTGCTATAAAGACACATGCACACATATGTTCATTGCAGCATTATCTTTGTTTTTATTGCATTTGCTTTCGGGTTCTTGGTCATGAAATCCTTGCCCAAGGCAATGTCAAGAAAGGCTTTTCCACTGTGATCTTCTAGAACTTTTACAGTTTCAGGTCTTAGGTTTAAGTCCTTAATCCATCTTGAGTTGACTTTTGTATAAGGTGAGAGATGAGGATCCAGTTTCATTCTCCTACATGTGGCTAGCCAATTATCCCAGTACCATTTTTTGAAAAGGGTGTTCTTTCCCCACTTTGTTTTTGTTTACTTTGTCGAAGATCAGTTGACTGTAAGTATTTGGATTTATTTCTGGGTTCTCTATTCTGTTCCATTGGTGTATGTGCCTATTTTTATATCAGTACCACACTGTTTTGGTGACTATGGCCTTATAGCATAGTTCGAAATCAGATAAAGTGATGCCTTCAGGTTTGTTCTTTTTGTTTGGTCTTGCTTTGGCTATGCTAGTCTTTTTTGGTTCCACATGAATTTTAGATTTTTTTTTTTTCTTATTCTATGAAGAATGATGGATTCTGATGGATTCTGATGGTGATAGTATTGAATGTAGATTGCTTTTGGCAGTGTGCTTATTTTCACAATATTGATACTACCTATCCATGCGCATCAGATGTGTTTCCATTTGTTTGTGTCATCTATGATTTCTTTCAGCAGTGCTTTGTAGTTTTCTTTGTAGATTACTTTGTTAGATATATTTCTAAGTATTTTTTTTTTTTTGCGGCTATTGTAAAAAGGATTGAGTTCTTGATTTGATTTTCTGCTTGGTTGCTCTTGATGTATAGAAGAGCTACTGATTTGTGTACATTAATCTTGTATTCGGAAACTTTGCTGAATTATTTTATGAGCTCTAGGAGCTTTCTAGAGGAGTCCTTAGGGTTTACAAGGTAAATGATCATATTGTCAGCAAGCAGTGACAGTTTGATTTCTTACTGTTTTGGATGCCCTTTATTTCTTTCTCTTGTGTGATTGCTCTGGCTAGGACTTCTAGTATTATGTTGAAGTAGAGTGGTGAGAGTGGGCATCCTTGTCCTGTTCCAGTTCTCAGAGGGAATGCTTTCAATTTTTCCCCATTCAGTTTAATGCTGGCTATGGGTTTGTCATAAATGGCTTTTATTACATTAAGGTATGTCCCTTGTATGCCTATTTTGCTGAGAGTTTTAATCATAAAGGAATGCTGGATTTTGTTGAATGCTTTTTCTGCATCTATTGGATAATGTGATTTTTGTTTTTAATTCTGTTTATGTGGTGATCACATTTCTATTGTGAAGGTGGATACAATAACCTCAACCCATTTACTATTTGATTCATCATATTCCTCTTCTTATTCTAGGATCACCAAGCATACTTCTGTTAATAAATTAGGTGCCTGTGTGTGATCTGGCCATAGTGAGTGAATGTGTGTATCAGACTATGAGTTGCATTTTTTACTCTAAATTAATAAAATGGCATTATGACTGTCCACATCAGTCACACTGAAAAATAGATTTACTCTCCGTATACAATTGAAATCAAACTTCTGAGAGTGGGAAGATGAAGACCCAGCAAGATTATGTTCAATTCACCAAGGACTTACTTATTGTTGAGACAACTTGAGGAAAAAGACACTATTTATCACAAGCATTATTTTTCTCATTTTGAAACTTTTAGTGATATAAGGTTTTAAAACAACTTTACAAAGAGAAAAATTTTACTAAAATGTAAAGCTCAACTCTCTCCTTCTGCCAAGGCACTTGGAAAGACATCTTTTGTTTTGCTTTTCTTGGATCAGCATTACATTTTAATGCCTGTCGCATGGTGCCTAGAACAGAGTTGATCTTTAATAAAGCTCAGAGGAAGAGCAGGAGGAAGAAAAATTCTAGACAGGAGAGATGTAAGAAGGTTCTAACGCAGGCAAAAACTCAGCCCAGTCAAGGAACTTATTATAGGCCATCAGGGAATTAAAAGACAAGCAGGATACATGAGGTGTAGTCACTGATGAGAGCGGTCAAGATGTAGTAGGAGGATCTGGTTAGGTGTCACAGCATAAAAGGCCATATGGGCCATGGCAAGGGGCTTAGATTTTACTGTCCGTGTGATAGGAAACCACTGAAAGAATTTAAGCAGGAGATGAACATGATTTAATCACTGTGGCTGCTATGTGAGGAATGGATTTACGAGGAGACAATAAACAGGAAGACCAATAGGAATTTTATCCCAGCGGCAATAAACTCCACAGGAGAGAAAAAAAAGAAAAAGAAAAAGATAACTGATTAGCATAGAGTAATAGTGGTAATGATGGAAAGAGATGGACGGGTTCCAAAGCTCTTTTGAAGATAGAATTAACAGGAGTTGGTTATTCAATTAGGTGTAAGGATGAGGAAGTCAGCAATGGCAGGAATGACCCCCCCACCCCCCGGTATCAGACTTGAACCATGCAAGGGTTGAAGGGACATCCTGAAGGTCTTCGCTTAGGTAGACCCAAACACATTGTAGTTGATTGGGCAAACCAGTAAAAAACTGGTTTCTCTTAATAGAAATATTCCTAGTTTGAGTTTCTTGCACCTTCAGAAATAGGTCATAAATAGGCCATAAACTTGAAGAGCAGATTGGGGTAGTGCTGGCATTGTCTAGTTCTTTAAGGACTCTTTCCCATTCTTATCATGCTTAAATAATATTAATTTGGGGTTTTCATAGTTAAATAAGCAGTTGCTCTTTCTCCCCACTGAGTTTAGAACCAATTTAAAAATAAGCCCCAGCACCACGACCACCACCTCCCGAAAAAGACAGCTAGCCAGAAATAGATAAGGTTGATTTGAGAACAAGGCCTCAGATCTGTGGTCAAAGGCTACATACCCTACCCAGTACCTTGCTTGCCTCCCCCATTCTAGCCTTAGCAAAGTCCAGTGGAGAAAAATTATAGGTTTTAAAATGAGACCAGTCTACCCAGGATTCTTGTACTAGCCCAAGGGGAACAAGGAAGCAGAGAGAGAATCCCCGCTGCTGATCATCTTATAATTTTGTTCCATTCAGTTGGGAAAAAAGTACCAATGAAGTTCAGATCCTTGTGACATCACAGAAGGGAGCTTGCTCCTGATCCAGGGAGGGCTGTGAATATGCTGCACTATGCTTACTGGGAACAGCAATGAATAAGAACCAAGATTCAAAATAACTCGAACCCTAACCCTAACTCAAGCTGGATTAAAGACTTAAATGTAAAACCTAAAACAACAAAAACCCTGGAAGATAACTTATGAAATATCATCTGGACATAAGGCCTGGCAAAGATTTCATGATGAAGATCCCAAAAGCAATTGCAATAGCAGTAAAAATTGACAAATGGGACCTAATTCAAATACAGAACTTCTGCACAGCAAAATAAACTATCAACAAAGTAAACCAACAACCTATAGAATGGGAGAAAATATTTGCAAACTATGCATCTGACAAAGGTCTACAATCCAGAGTCTATAAGGAATTTAAGCAAATACACAATCAAAAAAGAAACAGTCCCATTAAAAAGTGGGCAAATGACATGTACACTTTTCAAAAGAAGACATACATGTGGCCAACCAGCATATGGAAAAATGCTCACCATCACTAATCATTAGAGAAATGCAAACCAAAACCAAAACCACAATGAGATGCCATCTCATGCCAGTCAAAATGGCCATTACTAAAAAGTCAAAAAATAACAGATGCTGGAGAGGTTGTGGAGAAAAGAGAATGCTTATACACTGCTGGTGGGAATGTAAATTGGTTCAGCCATTGTGGAAAACAGTTTGACGATTTCTCAAAGAACTCACAGCAAAACTCCCATTCAACCCAGCAATCCCATTACTGGGTATATACCCAAAGGAATAAAAATCATTCTATCATAAAGACACAGGCACACATAGCTTCATCACAGCACTATTCACAATAGCAAAGACATGGAATCAACCTAAATGCCCATCAACAGTAGACTGGATAAAGAAAATGTGGTAAATATATACCACAGAATACTATGCAGCCATAAACAAGAATGAGAGCTGTACTTTGCAGCAATGTGGATAGAGTTAGAGGCCATTATCCTAAGTGAACTGACACAGGAACAGAAAACCAAACATCACATGTTCTCACTCATAAGTGGGAGCAAACATTGAGTACCTATGGACACAATGAAGGGAACAACAGACACCAGAGCCGACTTGAGGGTGTGGGGAAGAAGGAGGGTGAGTAACAAAAAACTACTTATCAGGTACTATGTTTACTACCTGGATGGTAAAATAATCTGCACATCAAATCCCCATGACAGGTAATTTACCTATATAACAAACCTGCACCTGCATATGTACCCCTGAACTAAAAATAAAAGTTAAAAATTAAGTTAAACTTCAAAATGACCAGAAATCTCTTTTGGTCCCACCACTCGTGTGCTGTGTGATTCTGGGGAGTGGCTGAATCCCTGCTAGGGATCATGAGTGATCATTAAAAGGAAATGTGATGGAAACTGTAAAAGGTGTGAGTTGTATTCTTCCTAAAGAGTTTCCCAGTGCTGCTTCCCACTTTGTGTACCTTGGGAAGTCCGAGGCACTTGAGCATCTTGGTGCCCTTCCCTAGGTCATTCAAACTTCCAGGTACTATTTCTTCAGTTAGATATCTTCAGTCTTCTTCTCAGAATTGACATCCTTTCTCCAGATGCTATGTGAGTTGGAAGGTCAATATGTAAAACCCACTCACACTGAGATATCTGTTGGGAAGCCTGGAGTTCCAAGGACCCTCTGAGAGTATCTTAAGACTCCAAGCAACACAGTCTCTTCCTTTCCAACACTGTAAGATGCTGTGGCTGCTACACAATCACTTATGGGGAACAAAGTGCCTGTGTGCCTAAAGACATAGATTGTGGTTTTTCCCTTTGACAGGGTATCAGAAGGAACACATCCATTGTTCATCTATGTCAGGTGAAAAAGTCAAAACACAAACAGGTGGGGGGGGCACCAAAAGACAAAAAGATGAGAACTATCAAGGATATATTTGATTGATAATAAAAGCTCTAACAGAGCTAAATTTCTTTCATTTCATTCCTTAGCTATACGGACGATTTCTGTACAACTTTGTGCTATTTTTTCATATTTACTTGCTTTGTTGACTTCTGTGATTAGTGAAATCCATTTTAATCTAAAGTCTTTTGCTATTTCACAGGAACAGTTAAGTGAAAAAACCCACATAAACACAAAGACACATGTAAACAGCATGCAGAGTATGGAGCTTTCTGAGGACTGAGGCTTCTGGCTTCTAGAGTTCTCATTTTCTTCAAATGTTGGTTTAGTCCTGCATTGAATTAGGCTGTAATATTCCATTATATGATAAAGCATCATTTAACAGGAAGTTATACTCTTTTATGTTAAACTTGCATTTCATTTCCATGCTACTTTTTTGGAAAATAAGTGATAAGTAGAAGCAGAACAGGTATTTGTAATTACTCATGAGTCATTTGCTCTCACGTAATTTAATAGCCATAGATCTTTAATATTTATAGCACATGTTGAAAGCATTTAACATATGTAGTGATCTTCACCAAGTAACTCTATACTCTTCTTGAATACAAAGATGTAAATTTTGTCACCATTTATGCAACCTGCTAAAAATGTTGCTATTAATTCATGTGAATGAGTTTTTCCTCTAAGATTTTAATTAAAACACAAATGCTTTGCACACTTCAATCTGCAACATCCTCCACACGCATTTTTTAATACTGACTGATCAGTTGGATAACAGGAGGTTTCTTTGTAAGATGTTTTCTCATACCTGAAAATTTCCACAAAGCAGTAATTTTTGTGTGAAAGCCCATTCAAAAGCTAAATAAGCATCACACTACAAAGTTCTCAGTGGCGATTGTGTTTTCTTTGCATTCCTATGTACAACAAAATGTGCTCTAATAAGAAAAGAGTAAAACTGGCCAAGCTGCCAGAAAGGGAGGGGAGGGGAGGGGAGAATTGAGGACTACGGGCCTCGTCAGCCCAATAATGAAATTGCCCTGGCGGTGGGATCCTGGAGACCCCTGTGCTTGCATAGGATAAGTTCAGGGGACACGCAGGATGAGCCTGTGGTGGTTGTCACATTCTTGATGACAGTATTCATTATTTTCTCTAAGGTGCACTCTGATCAGAATGCATACCCATTTGTAAGTGTCCTTTTGGTTTATGCTTTGGAACAAGTATTTTAAGGGGAAATTTCCACCTCACCAAAACCTGGTGAGATTAGTGATGATCCCAAAGCATTTAAAACAAATTGAAAGGGTTAGAAAGACCTGGATGGCTCCTCTACATCCAAAGAACACCATATAGTGAGAGAGTCCTTATGACTTTCCAACAATTGAAAATGTGGAGAAACCAACAACTATTGATATAATTGCCTACAATAGGTGCACCTTTGAGACTGCAAGGAATAATTGGATAATATAATGTCAACAGAGGACTTCCTGTTGCCATATCACAAGCAGAAATCTTCATTAAAAATATAAATGTGTAAGAAATGTTGGCCAGGAAGGCTCTTGGAAACTTTGTCAGGGTGGAGAAAAATGTGCTGTGGCCAGAGGGACTGAATGCCATAAACATCACGTGGTCCTCGATAGGGACAGCAGGGTTCTGCTTCCTATTAATGGCCTAAAGGGGGGCGTTTTCATCAGGATTGGTGCCGATGTCCCATTTTCTTCTTGATTACAAGATGTTGAAAATCCACAGAATTGAGATGCAGTCAAGAAATGGAGCCTGTAATAACATGTGCTAAAACATTTTGTACTCCATTTTACATTGACTAGTGTGAAATTTCATTTGGTTGATAAAACAAAGCAAGTGACCACCTATCCAGAAGTGATTCGTGGAGGGGGAATTCTAGTGATGATGGAGAGTACAAACTCTTTTCAAAATGATTGTCTGAAAAGCAGACAAGTACATGGATTTCTTAATTATACTGGCTGTGTCCTCAGCAGTAGCACTGATCCTCTTTCTAGTACCTCCTTACATCATGCACTGTCGACAGGAAGGAGTAGAAAAGAGAAACATGCAAACACCAGACATTCAACTAGTCCATCACAGTGCTATTCAGAAATTTGCCAAGGAACTTCAAGACACATCCAAGAGTAGAGAGACACCATGGCCCCCATCAACATTTCCTGTGTCTCACTTGTAACTGGTGAAATCATACCTCCCCTGTACACAGACAACCATGATAGCACTAATATGCCACTGGTGCAAATGCAGAATTTATGACATCCAATTCAGATTCCTCAACAGCAGAGTACAAGTAAATGTCATCCCTGAAGAAAGAGAACTGACCAAAGCATGAATTTATAATCAGACAATATAGCAATGATATCATATTTCTTTTCACTTCCAATAATGCATGAGCTTTTCTGGTATATAGTGCGTATGTTCATGGTATTAACTGTAGCAGATATTATAATACAATATAACTTACATTTTACTAATGTATTTTTTACTTAAAGCATTATTGACAATTTGGAAAACACTGATGACTTCATATTTGTTACAATTAAAAGTGATCTTTAAAATAAATATTATCAATTAAAAACAGAATGTAGAAATCTATGAGCTAACCAGGTAATTCTAGCTGAGACAACTAGAATTTGAGAGAAAACTGTGTCACAAGTGGGAAAGTCAACATTAATCAAGAACCAGCATCATCAAAATATGTATTATCGAAATCAAAGCTATGTATAACTTTGGATTTCTACAAGAGTTGTTATTCAACGCAGAACGCTTTACCCATTAATTATAACGATAAAAAGTAACTCCTATTCAACCCTAAATCTAAATTATGCCAGAGCTTTCTAGAATAATACAACTACTTCAGAATGTTATTGTGTATTTTAAAATTCTACATTCTAATAATTTTCAAAAATCTATTAAAGGTACTTCAAGTGGCTAAACTTTCCAGAACAGTAGCACAAATACAGTAATAAAATATCATCACTATATTCTTCAGAATCTTAAAAACAGCGATGACAAAGCACATCCTTTGTTCTTTTGAAACATTCTTCACAGGCAACTTTTCAGCTGTATCATTTTTGCTATTATAAGCTATTATTATGCTATATATTCTTTCACCAATCAGTTTTCTAATACCAGTAAGAGTTCATCAATAATTGTGGGCCATTCCAAAGCAAACATAAAAATTTTTCTAGATCCATTTTTCAAAAGAGAAGTGTGTATTTTCCTAAAGGGATGAAAGAGAAATGTCTGATTAACTGACACTCTGAAATCATTCCTGAGCAATCTGTTAGAATTTCTTTCCCTTTACAATGTTTTCTATTCTATGCTATCAAGAACTATGAATCATAATTTCTGGCAGCTAAATCCAAAAAGGGTGAGAGGTTCTATTAGCATCCTAAAAATATGCATGTCCTAATGCTCTCTTAAAATATGTCTGCTCAGAGAAGTTTCAGATTTTCTCAGCCAAGCAAAATGACATTAACTAAGACCCTGGCATGAAGATTTGCTTATTTTAGTTTGCTTAACATTGTAACCACAGCACAAAAATATTGCTACTCAATGGCAGATAAGTTATTCTCTCACATTTTCGCTTATTGTTTATTAACATCACATGATAAACTATCAAATCACTTATGATCACTAATTACTTTGATAATTCAATTATAAAGACAAACTAAAATGGTATTAGAATTAGTTCTTCTCAAGAGAAGATAGCATTCTTTCAGTTTTAAAGGAGTCTGGTTAAAATTATTCAGCTCAAGCTAGGAATAATTGAAGACAATTGACAATTTAAATCAAAACAGCATAATCTGTCTACATCAGTTGCTGATAAACTTCTGAAAAAAAGTCAAAAGTGATACTAACTTTTTTTTTTAATATTCAGCATTCCTCAAGGACATTTAACTTTATTTGCCTTTTTCCTGGGAAAGTTTACTACAGGATTCCAGGAAGAATTTCCTAAAAGGGAACAATATCCGACAGCGTATTTAGCTGACTTGCCATAAAGGATGAGTAGAGTGCAGAGAAGGTCAGAGCTAAGTCAAAGGAGGATGTCTTGTTATTTTGACTGTACACCTTTGAGGCAAAGGCCTAATACCTTTACAGAAAATAAAATGCAACAAACTTAATACTTTACTCTGCTAGAGACAAGAGGACAAGGGTCATGTAATTGCATATATTGCATATCTTGTTGTATTGTTTCGCTCATTTTCTCTTTTTAATAGAAAATAACAAATTAGTCAAGGAAACACTGCCAACTGCTTCATTTCATATGTTAACTAGTATATTTATATGCTTCCAAAAATATAGACTTTAAGCAAGATAAAATGGAAATGTTTAATGGATTCACTGGGAAAACCTGAAGAAATTTTTTAGTAGCAAAAGTACACAAAAACAGTAGCAAAGTACACAAAGAATTCTAGAAACAACTCTAACATTCTTTTTATGGTGGAATAGTACACCATTGTGTCTCATACTGGTATTTGATAATTTTTTTTTTCAATCTGGTCAAATCCCCTTTTTATTTTTATTGTTTCACTTAAAATTGTGTAAAATTTTACTTTTATTTGAATAGTTGCCTACCAATGCTATGATTTCAGCAACTTGATGAAAAAATCAATCAATCATTTGATTTTTAAGATTATTATTTTGTGGGCTTATTTTTTGTTCCACTTCATTTTTAAATTAATATAAATTAAAATTGACTTTTTGGAGATGTATATTGCTATGAATATTGAGACATGAAGAGATTAGTGTAAACACCATCACAATCAGGATACAGAACAGTTCCATCTCTTAAAAAACTCCCATGCTACCTCCTTGTAGTCCCCTTCCTAATCCCTAACAACTGCAGTTCTGTTCTTATTATTCTTTTGTTTTTGGAGAATGTCACACAGTTCTGTTCTTCATTATCATTCTTCTGCTTTTTGAGAATGTCATGTAAAGGGAATCAGACAGTATGTAAACTGTTGAGACTGAGTTTCTTAACATGGCATAATACTTTTGAGAATTATCTAAATTGTTCGGTTATCAATAATTCATTTCTTTGCGTTACTGAATAATATTTCATTGTATAGTTATACCATGATTTGTTTTTCCATTCACTTACTGAAAAAGACTGGGTTATTTCCAGTTTAGGGCCAATATAATTAAAGTTGCTATAAACATTCATGTACAGGTTTTGTGAAAACACAGGTTTTCGCTTTACTTAAAAAATAAAATAAAATAAAATAAAATAAAATAAAATAAAATAAAAATACCACGAGAGGAACTGCTGGGTTATGTAATAAGGACATGTTTAGCTTTACAATAAACTGCCAAACTGTTTTCAAAATGGCTGTCATATTTGGCATTGCCATCAGTGATGTATGAGCATTCCAGTTGCTCCACTTTCTTGTCAGCACTTGATATTGTCAGTATAGCCATTCTAATAAATGTATATTGGTATCTTTCACTATTAAGTATTATATTAGCTTATAGATGTCCTTTATCAGACTGAAGAACTTTCCTTCAATTCCTAATTTGCTGAGAGTTTTCATTATGTATGAATATTAAATATTTTAAAAACTTTTTGTATTAATAGATATTATATAATTTTTCTTCTTTAGACTATCAGATATATTTTATTGATTGTCAAATAGTAAACCAATCTTTCACTCATTAGATGACTACCACTTGGTAACATTATATTATTCTTTTATACATTGCTAGATTCAATTTGCTAGTATTTTGATGATTTTGCATTTATGTTCATGAGTGATACTGATCTGAAGTTTTGGGGTATTTTCTTCTTGTCACAGTAATGCTCATCTCATAAAATGATGTAGGAAATGTTCCCTCCTTTTCAAGAGATGGTGTAGACTTGGGTTTATTTCTTCTTTATATGTGTGGTAAATTTTAGCAATAAGGTCATCTAGTCCTGGAAATTTCTTTTTCACAATATTTCAATAATGGGTTAGGAAGTTTAATAATTACCAAACTATTAAGGTTATCTATTTCACTCTAAAAGAGTTTTTAGAGGTTTTTGGTTTTGGAATAATCGTTCATTTCACCTAACCTACTGAATTATGTATTATACATAGATTTATTCATAATATCCATTTTATCCTTTTTATATCTACAAAGAATGGGGTGATACTCATTTTTTAATCCTTGTTATTGATCACTGTATCTGCCCTCTTTTTCTGCCATAGGTATATCAATTTTAGTTTGCTTTTTTATGATTTTGCCTTTTGGTTTTATTGATTTTTCTGTTTTCTGTTTTCTGTTTCATTGATTTGTGCTCTTATATTTATTGCTTTTTATTTCTATTTGGTTTAGTCTACTTTGTACTTTTTCTGTTTTCTTAAGATGGAAGCTCACTTTGATTTGAAACCTTTCTTGTTTTCCAACATAGGCATTTAACGCTATAAATCTTCCTCTGAACATTGCATTAAGTGCATGCCATACATTTCAACATGTTATATATTTATTTTCCTTGAGTTCAAAATATTTACAAATTTCTCTTGAGACTTTCTCTTCAACGTAAAGATTTTATGGGCATGTATTGTTTAATTTCCAAGTGTTGAGATTTTCTAGTTATTTTTATGTTATTAATTTCTAATTTAATTCCATTGTTTTCAGAGAACATACTTTGTGTGATTTCAATTAGTTCAAATTTGTTAAAGTTTGTTTTATGACTCAGTATATGCCCATCTTTGTGAATTTGGTATGTTATACTTGAAGAGAAAGTGTGCTCTTCTGTTTTTTGGGGGAGTGCCCTGTTTATGTCAACTAGATCCAGTTAATTCATGATAAAAATCCTTGCTGATTCTATTAGTGTTGCTGATTCTATTACTACTTCTGATTCTAAGAAAGGAATGTTGACGTCTCCACTATAAGTGTGGATCTGTCTATCTCTCTTTCAGTTCTGTCAATTTTATCTTTTGACGTGCTGTTGTTTGCCAATACACTTTTAAGATGGTTGTGTCCTCTAAGTTGATTTGCCCCTCTATAATCATGTACTATGCCTCTTTATTCTAGGTAATTTTCTTTGCCCTGCAGTCTACTTTTTGTGACATTAACATGGTAACTCCTGGTTTCTGTCTTTTGATTAGTGTTTGCATAGTGTATCTGTTTTTACCCTCTTAATTTTCTGATACCAATATTATTATATTTGACATGAGTTTTTCATATGCAACATGTATTTGTGTCATTTTTAACTGATTCTGAAAATCTGTCTTTTAATTGATATGAGAGCTTTTACATTTGTTATAATTATTGATATATTTAGGTTTAGATTCTACCATTATATTATTTGCTTTCTGTTTTCTTCCCTCTGTTTTTTAATTCTCAGTTGTCCTTTTTCTGTTTTCTTATTATTTGATTTTTTAGTATTTCACTGCAATTAATTTTTTGAACTATTACTCTTTGTATGTTTTGCTTGTTTGGTTTTTAGTGGTTGCTCTGGGCATTACAATACATATTTAACTTTTAACTGCTTAGACTCAATATTTCACCACTTGAAGTAGAATGTAGATACAAGATCGGTCCACTTATTTTTGGCCTCCATGATTTTAGGTGAGAAAACTGCAGTCATTTGAATATCCTATTAAAAAAATTGTTTTTCTAGTTGTTTTTAAGATTTTTTTCTTTGTTGTTAGTGTTTGCAATTTGATTATGACATTTCTGAGTTGGGATTAAATGTTTATCTTTGTATGGCCTACTGAACTTCTTGAATTTGTAGGTTTATATCTTTCATCATATTTGAGAAACTTTCAGCTATCATTTCTTCAATTTTTTTTTTCTGTACTACTTTCTTGTCATGACCTTCTGGGTGGGTCTCCCATGGCATGAAAATTAGACTTGTTGGTATAGCACAAGAAGTTCCTAAAGCTGTTTATTTTTTCTCTTTTTTCTCTGTTCTTTAGATTAACTTCCATTGATTTATCCTCAGATTCATTGACTCTTTTCTCTTTCATCTCCAATATACTATTGCGTCCATCCAGTGAAGGTTGTGTTTGTTTGCTTAGAGTTTTTCTTTTTGTTTGCTTATTTTTGGAGAGTGTGGAAGTTATATTTTTATTTATAGAATTTCCACTTAATACTTCTTTATATCTTCTAATTATCTGCTTAGATTTTCTTTACATTTCTTTCAAGAGTGTACATACTTTGAACATTTTTACAATAACTGCTTTAAGTCTTTGTCAGATAATTCCAACATTTCAATACTGGAATTTATTTTTTATCTTTACCAGTGTGAGTTGAGGTTTTCCTGGGTTCTTGTTTGTCAATTAACTACGTATTGCCTTCTGGATGCTTTGGATACTTTCTTATGAGACAATGAGTCCTGTTTAAACCTTATAGAAAATGTCGATATTTTGCTTTAGCAATCAGCCCAGTTGGATTCAGTCCCTGCATCCTGATCAGTCTTCTGTGGTTGTGGTTTCAAAGTACATTCAGTTTTGTGGTTTCAAAGTACATTTCAGTTTTCAATGCCTTTGCAGTGCTAGTCACATCTGCCTTGTGTGTTTGTCACCTAGTGGCTAGTCCAAGAAGTGGGCAGAAGCCCATTTCAAAGTTCCATTCTCAAAATACATGGTATACTGTTTAGGATTAGATCCATGCACTTGCAGCTCAAGGGTGAATCCCAGAATTTATAAACAATTTTACAGAATTGATTTCTCAAGTTCCTATGCCTCCATTATCTCCCTTTCTGGTTTCCTTTTCAGTTCCCCAGAAAGTATGGTCTTTAGCCATGCTATACTGACACACACTTCCCATGAATGCATATGCATCCAGGAACAAGCAAAAGGGGAAGGAAGGAAGGAAGGAAGGAAGGAAGGAAGGAAGGAAGGAAGGAAGGAAGGAAGGAAAGAAAGATTAGATGTTCTTATTTCTCAAAGTTTAAAGCACACTGTAGGTTCCTGCTACCACAACTGTTGCTACCAGAAGTTCTGTATACTGCTCATGGAGCAAGAACTAAAAGGCTTTTCTCCAAGTTCTCTCTCTCAGTGTTGATGCTTACTTCTATATTTTGTACTACTTGAACCCAGGCTGGGGTAGACACCAGAAAATGGTAAATGCACTGTCCATTCAGTGATACTTCAAATTCTAGTCAGAGTCCTCAAATAACTGTTCCACCATTCTGATAAGGTTTTATAGCTGCATTCAGTGAGAATGACAGATTGGAGTGTGCTTACCCCATTTTACCCAGAACTGGAATCTTCGAGGGGTTTTTTTTTTAAAATTAAGCTTATAAATAGCACTGTTACTTTATAATTAGTCTACATAAAAAGCTCATCTGGATAAGTGTTAAAAACAGATGAATAAAGAAGAAAAGAGAAAGAAAGGACGGGATGGGGTGAGGGAGAGAAAGAAGAAAAGAGAGAAGGGAAAGAAGGAAAAAGAAAGGAAAAAGAGAAAGGAAAGGAAGAAGGAGAGGAGAGTGGTGAAAGAGAAATAAAGAAAGAGTAATAAAAAATAAGAAGGAGCTGGGTGCTTTATCTCAGGCCTGTAGTCCCAGCACTTTGGGAAGCTGAAGCAGATGAATCACTTGAACCCAGGAGTTTGAGAGCAGCCTGGGCAACATGGCAAAACCCCATCTCTACAAAAAATACAAAAATTAGCTGGGCATGGTGGCTTCTGCCTATGGTCCCAGTCACTCAGGAGGCTGAGGTGGGAGGATCACTTGAGCCCAGGAGGTGGAGGCTGCAGTGAGCTGTGTTCACACCACTGCACGCCAGGTGGGTGGCAAAGTGAGACTGTCTCTAAAAATGAAAAGAAAAGAAGGAAGACAGAAAAGGAAAGAATCAAGAAAGAAAGGGAAGAAGGAGAGAGAGAAGGAAAGAGGTGAAAAAGAAAAATGAGTGAAAAAAGCAAGAAAGAAGAAGAAACTGGAAAGGTAGGAAAAAAAGAAGAAAAGATCCAAGAGGGAGAGAAGAAGAGAGAAATAATAGAAAGACAGACATTAATATCAAACACCTGACTGAAGGTAGATAAAGCTGAAACAGGAAAGGTTCCCTTGTCCCCCTCACAGAGTGTGTTATGGGGGTGTGGCTCGCTTCTTCCATGCCCCCCTGCTCAAACCTCTAGGGAAGCATATAGACAGGCAGGCTGTGGGGTTCCAACCCCATGGCAGTGTCTAGGGGTGAATGTTGACAGCTCCTGAAGCCCTAGTGGGCGTGTGTTACAGGGTGCTCTGCTAGTTTGCCATCAATAAGCAGCTTGTGTTAACCAGCTGAATTAGATTCTCTACCATGCCACAAGGACAGAGGGCTTTCTGTATCCTGGGTGCTTGCCTTGGTGTACTGGAAGAATCATATCACACATGGGCTTTGGGAATGAGTGCAAAGTTTTATTGAGTAGCTCTCTGCTGATGGGGGAGCCAGAAGTGAGATGGTTTTCCCCTGGAGTTGGGCTGCTTGGAGACCCCGGCTATCCTTCTACTGCCCCACCAAAGTCCGCCTCGTCCTGGTTGATGGCCTGCCAGCATGCCAGCATCTGTTGGTGCCTGTCAGCATGCTCTTCCTCCCACAAGCTCTCAATGACCAGCCACTTGTGTCTTCTTCCACTGATGTGTTCCTCATGACGTCAAGCCACTTGTGTGTGTGTGTGTGCCAGCTAGGGTCTCGGGTTTTTATAGGCAGAGGGTGAGGGTGTGGTGGGACAGGGTGGTCTTGGAAAATGCAACATTTGGGAGCAAAGACAGAAGTGCCTGTCCTCACCTAGGTCCATGAGGATGGAGCCCTAGCCAGGGACTATGCCTTCCTCTACCCAGCACTTCCCTCCCCTCCTTCCACATCATTTAAAGGGACCACGCTCTTTCCCTCCCAGCACTTCCATATCAAAGTCACCTTTTTTAAATCTGACAAATTGTTTCCTTTGTCTGGGAAAAAGACCATTGTGAGCAAAACAAAATGTAGAAGTCATTTCCTCTTCACATAACTTTTGCTACCAAGTGGAGAAAAAATGGTACTCCTAAATTCACATGTAGAAGTCACAATCCTCACCATAGTCTTTGCCACCAAATAGGTCAGAAATATAACTTTAGTTTTTAAAAAATAAAAAGGCTAAAATGTAATTAAATGTTTATGCTGAAAACACTGAAGTTTGGGGTAGGAAAATCCTTCCTTGAAAACGTTTTCAAGAAGTAAATTTCAAATGCAAATCAAAACTACAGTGAGATATCATCTCACCCCAGTTAAAATGGCTTTTATCCAAAAGATAGGCAATGACAAATGCTAGTGAGGATGTGGAGAAAAGAGAACCCTTGTTCACCGTTGGTGGAAATGTAAATTAGTACAACTACTATGGAGAGTTTGGAGGTTTCTCAAAAAACTAAAAATAGAACCACTATACAATCCAGTAATCCCAGTGCTAGGTATATACCCAAATAAATCAGTATATCAAAGACATATTTGCACTCCCATGTCTACTGCAGCACTATTCACAAAAGCCAAGATTTGAAAACAACCGAAGTGTCCATCAACAGACAAATAAATAAAGAAAATGTGGTACATATACACAATGGAGTACTATTCCGCCATGAAAAAGAACGACATCCTGTCATTTGCAACAACATGAATGGAACTAGAGGCCATTACGTTAAGTGAAATAAGCCAGGCACAGAAAGACAAGCTTCACATGTTCTCACGTATTTGTGGGAGCTAAAAATGAAAACAACTGAACTCATGAAGGTAGAGTAGAAAGATGGTTACCAGAGGTTGGGAAGGGTAGTACAGGCAGGGAGTAGGGATGGTTAATGCATACAAAAACATAGAAAAAAAGAATGAGATCTAGTATTTGATAGTACAACAGGGTGACTATAGTCAATGATAATTTAATTGTACATGTTAAAATAAGTAAAATAGTATAACTGGATTGTAACAAAAAGGATAAATGCTTGAAGTGATGGATACCCCATTTACCCTGATATGATAATTTTGATATTCTGATGTGATTATTTTGATACCTCAATCCCATAAATATATAGAGCTGCTATGTGCCCACAAAAATTAAAAGACATTATCAGGTGTTATTAAATTGAATAACAAAACATAACATAACCTTGGGGCAAGGGTGCAGCTTGCATTTATTAAACATCAGCCTAGATTTTTGTGTTCAATTCCAACAGGCCTAGAGCAGAGGAGTTTTAACTTTAAGAAAAGTTTTGCTGGGCGCAGTGGATCACGCCTGTAATCCCAGCACTTTGGGAGGCCGAGGCAGGCGGATCATGAGGTCAGGAGATCAAGACCATCCTGGCTAACAAGGTGAAACAGCGTCTCTACTAAAAATACAAAAAATTAGCCAGGTGCAGTAGCAGGCGCCTGTAGTCCCAGCTACTTGGGAGGCTGAGGCAGGAGAATGGCGTGAACCCAGGAGGCACAACTTGCAGTGAGCCGAGATCGCGCCACTGCACTCCAGCCTGGGTGACAGAGCGAGACTCTGTCTCAAAAAAAAAAAAAAAAAAAAGAAAGAAAAAGAAAAAAGTTTTGACCTGAAGATGAATGAGAAGCTATCAAATGTATCTAGATGTTTATATATTTACATCTCATAATTTTATATAAAGGAAATAATGATTAGAAATACCTGTTCATTATGAATTAATCTTAAAAGCATATTGAAGTGGTAAACCAACCAAAGCCCCATTCATGTCTATGGGACTATTTTGAATAAATGACTCGATTTGCAAATTTGAAAGTTATCCCAGGTTTGTGCACATGGTTTCTCTTCCATTATCTCTTTCTCAAAACGGGCAAGTTAGAATCAAGTCCATAGTACTCCAGTCAGATACTAACTAAGGATAAAGTAAAACTTTTATTTCGTATACCATCTCTAGATGTTGTGGAGAGGAGGGCTTTTAAGGGACAGTATTAAGAGACAGTATATGTAAATCTTGTCTTTGCCAAGCCACCTCTCATCTCCACAAAACCCCCATGGAAATACAAGCATAAATAAAAATGTCAGAGTGAGGCAAATTAACCATCATTATTAACTTGGACTTTGGTCCCAATACCTAAGCAGAACCAGAACTGTAGTTGGCTGCACCAGTTAAACAAAACAAAACAAAACAAAACACTCCTTGGTCCTAATTAAAAGCAAAATAGAGGCATAAACAAAGCATACTGAGTGACCTACAATTTATTCTAAACCCATACTAACATCTCAGATTTTACCCCTGAATACACCGGCTGGTTCAGAGCCCAACTTTCTTTTCTGAAAGGAAAGGTGAGAGTATTTGTCCCAAGATTTAGCCACCCACCTAAATATTCCTAGGCCAAGACAAAATCCAGGGAGTTGTCTGCTTTGTGGAAGAAAAGAAGGCTTCTAACTGCAAAAACAGCTGCAAAATGGGAGAAGTAAAATGAGAGAGACATGCCCTGGGATGGCCTTAGGGTTCTGTCTTACAACCAGTTTTGACTTCTTGAAACTGACTAATCTTTTGAGAGAAGTATTAATTTAAAAATTAAATAAATAAATAATTTAAAAAGCAAAAAAGAGGACACCCTTCCCCTAGTGGACCATACCATTTTCTATGAATCACAGCAGTGTTTTTTTTATTTTTATTTTATTTTATTTATTTATTTTTTTTTTTTGAGACGGAGTCTCGCTCTGTCGCCCAGGCTGGAGTGCAGTGGCGCAATCTTGGCTCACTGCAAGCTCCGCCTCCTGGGTTCAGGCCATTCTCCTGCCTTAGCCTCCAGAGCAGCTGGGACTACAGGCGCCCGCCACCACGCCCAGCTAATTTTTTTATATATTTTTGTAGAGACGGGGTTTCACCGTGTTAGCCAGGATGGTCTCGATCTCCTGACCTCGTGATCGGCCTGCCTCAGCCTCCCGAAGTGCTAGGATTACAGGCATGAGCCACCGCGCCCAGCCTTTTTAAGCTTTTTATAGCACGGACAGCTTACACTCATCTTTCAGAGAAATGGCAACAGAGCAATTCTCAATTCCTATCCTTAATTATAACTGAATGCTCAATTTTCATCTTTTAAGGTAGAGATTTTGTAGTTTTAAATGATATGTACACCCTTGTGTTTGTTGGCAGTGAAATTAATCAGTCACTTTTCTGCCAACTTAAACAGCCAAGCAAGGCCTCTCACCCATTTCCTTTACAGTTTTGCATTTTGCCACTGTGTGGTCCTACTGCTCCTATAACAAATTGCCACACCCTTAATGGCTTCACATAATGCCAATTTGTTATCTTAAAGTTCTGGAGGTCAGAAGTCCAAAATCAGTCTCACTGGGCTAAAATCAAAATGTCATCAGGGCTGGTTGGTTCCTTCTGGAAGCTCCAGAGGGAACCCCCATTTCCTTTCTTTTTCTCGCTTCTAGAAGCTGTCTGCATTCCTTGATTCATGGGCCATACCTCCATCTTGAAAGTACATCACTCTAATTTCTGCTTCCACGGAGTCATCTTTTCTGCCCTTCTGCCTTCTTCCAACAAGAAACCTCGTGATTACATTGGGTCCACCAGATATTCCAAGATAATATTCCTATCTCAAGATTTTTAACTCACTCATCCTTCCTTTGCGTATAATGTAACATACTCACAGGTTCCAATAATTGGGATGTGAACATCTTCCGGAGGGACCATTAGTCAGCCTGCTACAATTTAAAAGGTTCTAATCTGCCAGGTGTGGTGGCTCACGCCTGTAATCCCAGCACTTTGGGAGGCTGAGGTGGGCAGATCACGAGATCGGGAGATTGAGAACATCCTGGCTAACACGGTGAAACCCTGTGTCTACTAAAAATACAAAAAATTAGCCTGGCATGGTGGCCGGCGCATGTAGTCCCAGCTACTTGCTGAGGCAGGATGGCGTGAACCCGGGAGGCGGAGCTTGCAGTGAGCTGAGATTGCAGGGGTGCACTCCAGGCTGAGTGACAGAGTGAGACTCTGTCTCAAATAAAATAAAATAAAATAAAATAAAATAAAATAAAATAAAATAGTACCTATCATCAGCATATTTGGAGAACTTTATTATGTGTACCCTTTACCAGAAAAATTCTCAAAAGTTTAAGACTGATTCTAGTTGTATGCATCAGTTACAATACAAAGAGTAACTGAAGAGAGTTTGACAGGGATTATTTACAAATATATGAGCAAGTTTCCCACAAAGGATAGAGAAACACTTGTAGAGTCATAATAATCCAAAACCCTGAGACTAAATCATTAAGAGGAAGAAGTAGCTACTAAAATTCCAAAATAACCATTGCTTTAAGAGAAGTTCTCCCTCTACATGACACTGTAGAGAGGAATATATCCATTGGTTCATGATCAGCAAGCAAGGAAGGAACAGGGGAAGTGAATATTTTCCCAGCCTCTCTCCTCCTGGCCATACATTGGCTGAACCCAACCAGAAGTCACATAGCAAAAGAGTGAGACTTATTCATGCAACCCATTGAGTTTAACCTTCTGGGGCGTGAAGAAGGGTGAAAAGTGAATATGATGGGACAAACAAATAATATCCTACTGGATAGGTCTTCTTGTTTGCCCTTCACCATCCACTATTGTCCTTTGTGCAAATGAAAAACATATTTCATTAACACAGGGGACCCACACACAAAATCCTATCTATTGCCATACTATTAGAGAATTATGTCAATTCAGCCATATGCCCAATAAAAACCTAAAACTTATAACATATAGCAGAAGAGAAAAAGTTGGGGATAAATAAACAGTTAATATAAAATATAGCTGCTGGCACTACTCACAATAGCAAAGACATGGAATCAACCCAAATGCCCATCAATGATAGACTGGATAAAGAAAATATGGTACATATACACATGGAATACTATCTAGCCATAAAAAGGAATGAGATCATGTCCTTTGCAGGGACATGGATGGAGCTGGAAGCCATCAACCTCAGCAAACTAATGCAGGAACAGAAAACCAAACACTGCATATGCTCACTTACAAGTGGGAACTGAACAATGAGAAGACATGGACACAGGGAGGGGAACAACACACACTGGGTCCTGTCAGGATAGGAGGGTTGCGGGGGGAGGGAGAGCACAGGATAAATAGCTAATGCATGCAGGGCTTAATACCTAAGTGATGGGTTGATAGGTGCAGCAAACCACCAAGGCATACATTTACCCATGTAACAAACCTGCACGTCCTGCAAGTGTATCCTGGAACTTTAAATTTTAAAAACTAAAAAATAAAAAATAAATTTAAAAAAATATAGCTGCTGCCAGAGCCTTGTCACAAAGTTGATAATCATGGCTTCCCTCATTTGCCACCATTGTTCCTTCTGTCAGCAACTGGGCTACTCTAGAATTTTCCTGATGGAGGACCCAACCCTTAATTCCAATGTGATCTGTGTTCTTAGTATTGTTTTCTTTACTGAATTGCCACAATTTCCCATTGAACACTATTACTGGACATAGAAGGATCATGACATATCCCAGTGAACCATCTAAGTTGCAGATATGATGCTCTTTTCCCTCCCTTGTGCAGCAACAACCTGATTTTCTCTGGGTAACCAGGACCATTCTTCCCTGATAGTAAAGTGAACACATTCTTTGCCAAAATGCCAGTGAGAAATCTTTTTCTAACTTAATGAAACCATGACTGTGGTGCCTGGAGGAAGCATTTATTTCATAAGGATTGGGACTTCCAAAGCTACCTAACTCAAGTTTATGGATTATGAACAAAAATTTCTCAAATGACTTTATTAGGTATGAGAGAGAGACCACAAGTGGAAGCACTTCTGCTCCTTGGCTCCTGGAAGCACACATTTTGGCTATGAGAAAGACAGCACCATATATTCGTCGTAACATTAAAGCATATGCCACATGTTGTAGTATAGCACTCCCACTTCCCAGAGTAAAGAAAATACAGAGGCAGATTCACCATATATCCTTACATCAGCATTGCAGGTTACCTCCTCAAGGGATCTGCTGCCCCACTCTCAATAAGGGACTCTGGATCTGTGAGTTGGATTAGGTCTAGGAATTGAATATGAAGCCATTAATTCTCACTTTGGCAACTGAAGTCAAATTCCTGCCCACTAAACATAGACTTTTTCCACACATGAGAAGCAACACCTCACTAAACTGCACATCTATTTTCATCTGTAGGGATTCCATGATCAATGAGTCATTGCCACAAGTCCCGGTGGGTCAAACATTCTGATTACCACTCCATCATTGCAGCTTATTAAGATAATTGCACTCATCTTGTTTCTTCTGGTTAAGCAGTGACATGTGGCCTCTACCACTCTGTGATCCCATTATTCCATTGAAATCTAGGACTCCAGTGCCAATGCATTATCTCCTACCATCATCTCAGCATGCAGAGAACAGCCATTGCAAACACTGTTGTTTTTCCCAGCCGATACATTTCTGAATGCTCAGGTGAAGGGATTTTCTTCTCAGGGACATGGCTGAATGAATTATATGTAATAGATTCATCCCAACATTTATATTTCCCTGATCTTAGGACTTCTTTCACTAAGATATTCCAGGGAGGCTCCAACATTTATTCATCATTGACTCTAGATAACCATTGAGTCTAGTCTTCCATTCAGTATTTTTACATCATTCCCAGATAGTTGACCCAACACATTAAATCTAAAACCCAAGTAAATGCAACATATAGATAAATTTACCCCAATGTAATCTTATATTTTTCCTCCTTGGCTCAATACTTTTTGAAGCTA
Organism: Theropithecus gelada; assembly: GCF_003255815.1. Taxonomy (NCBI): domain Eukaryota; kingdom Metazoa; phylum Chordata; class Mammalia; order Primates; family Cercopithecidae; genus Theropithecus; species Theropithecus gelada. Next base: position 23,854,230 of record NC_037680.1, on the reverse strand, counting down.
CTTACATGTGCTACATAAACTCCTACTGGCAAAACCTGGCAAGGTCGTGAAATTCTTTGAGTACAGTCTTTCCTTCATAACCAGGTATTGTACAGTCCCTGACTGTGTTCTCCTGTGTACCCCATTCTATTATTGAATGACTGTGTGGCTTTGGACAAGTCACTCCATGTTTTTGAGATTCTTCTTTAAAATGAAGGTAATACCTACCCATAGGGTTGGTGCAGGGATCAAATAGGCAATGTAAGTAGATAGTTAACAGCACACAGCCTAGGACAAAAGAAGCTAGCTTTTTACCGCCTCTAAGGAAAACTTTGAACCATATTCCCAGATACAGTTTAAAAAAAAAAAAAAAAAAAAAAAAAGTCAACAAAAATTCAACCAGTGTAAATTGCAAAGATTCCTGTTTACTTAGGACTAAGAAAATCTAAAATATTATAAAATGATTTCAGTTTAATTTACACTATCTCACCTATAGTAGGTACTCCAAAGTATTATTTCTGGAATTGGATTCTGATCCAAAGTTTGAAGCTGTATTCACTGTCCTTGGAATTTATTCTCCTTCAAGCATCTATGTCTGAAGAAAAAAAAAAAATCTATAGGATTTCCAGATTTACCAGTAAAAGACAAATGCATCATAAATTGATATTTTAATTACTCATGAGCGGGATTGGTGCTGAGCCTTGAGTATACTTAACGGGTTTTGTTTTTCATGAAAGCTTTCATTTCCGTTGACATTGGCAATCAGCTTATGAATCTTAGCTCCAATGCGGTAATTATGTCAAACTCAGCTTGGGAGGGTAAAATGTTCAGTGGAGAGCAGTTGCCCTTGTTCAGAAGGAAAAGCACAAAAAGGATAAATCATTACTTATCAAATTTATTCTACTTGGAAAATGACAAAGTTCTTATAAAGGCATAGAAATAAAACTACTCTTAGAAACCTGATTTCCACCTGGTATGAAACAAGTATATGGAGGAATAATAAAATTCCATAGAAAATTCACTTACTCACTAGCATACTTGACTCTCTATTGCTTTGGAAGAAAGTGTAAACATACTGCCTCTCTACATGCTTTAATTTATACTAATACTTTCCAATTAAGTTGTTGGGGAACGCCCTTTTAAAAGCTGATGCATTCAGGGCTTGCTTGCCATCTACTTGTGATGTCAATGCTAATTGCTTTAAGAACCTAAAGTTTGGAAAAATGACCATATTTCTGCATTGTAGAGGCCAAATCCATTCTTTTGGGAAGCAACTTTTTTAATAGCAAAACTGGTGCAATGTATAAACACATAATCTGGAGTCATCTATTAGAAATTCATTTGTTCCAAATACTTCTCCCGATGTGTAACATTGAGATACCAAATAACCGTTCCGTGATGTGCTTCAAAAATGTACCAGATGTATTCCTCCATTCTTGTGGAAACCTGTGGATTAGCCTTCCCACATGAGCTATCCCTATGCAAGAAGATAATTTCCTTCTACTTTTCCCATGGCTCTGTTGCAATTTGCAGGACATTATGGGAAATTTGCCACAATATGTGGGACATTTTGGTCTCCTGCTGGAATTTTGCAAGCATTCATTGCCATGGTTTGAAGTACAGATCAAGATATTTGTTTCATATGGTGAGACCTAACATAGCACTTCATGAGAGGACTAAGAGCTTGCCTGTCTTTTCCAAAGTCATTAGAACTTACAGTATAACCCATTTATTTAGGCAAAATGCAGAAGAAGAAAGCTTAACCACTAGCTACAGATTATCCCTGCTGATGTAACAGCGTTGGAGACTGCAACATCTTATTTTAGCACTGCCAGGGAGGGGAAGGAGCTGGACAAAACCCATTCAAAAATGGGTTCTCCTCTTAAGTTTAAACTCCGCCATTCTGTTTGCTCTGAGCACCACAGAAGTTTGAGCAGCAAATCATTGTTCTTGTATTTTATTCCTCCTGTAGGCCTGGTAGACCAGAAGCAGAAAATTAATTACTTTTAAACAAGAACGTGAATTGTTTATATAACCTAGGTTCTATTTAGTCAAGGGAGAACCTATTTTTAAATCAAATGTCTCTTGAAAAACAAAGACTCAGTTTAGGAGAAGAAATGTATTATGAACTTGAAAATATAGAAATCTCAATTTCATAAAGCCCAAAATTTGAAAATAAAAAGGTCATACAAGTTTTAAAAAACATTCATCATTCAAGTGTTTCTATAATTTTTGTTTGTTGATTTTTGCAAAATATAAAAACTATATCAACATGTAAGAAAGTCTCTTGTGTGTGTCCAAAAGAAAGTACCCAGTAAAGATACTGTAATTGATTTGACCAATTCCAAGTCATTACCCTGGGCCAGTCATTATATTGCCAGTACAGTGGCAACCCTAGAGACATCTATTATTAGAGATAATCACAATTTTAAAAAATGAAAATCCTGCCAAATTATCACAGTGGGCTTCACAATAGGAATGTCTTTGAAAAGAAGGGGAAAATCTACTGAAATTCCAACTGAGATTTTTTTTTAAATCTCAACAGTAAAGAAACAAAACCTTATACACATTGAAGGCAGCTCCAAATTTCTCTAAACCATTGTATAAAATAGTTATTTCTTCTTTTCCTCACCTCACTCTCCTCAGCCATCAACCCAGCCCAGTCTGTCTTTTGCAGCCCCTCTTCCCCTCCCTAACACACATACAAACACATATAGTATGTGGAAGCAGTTTCTGCTGAGGTAACCAATGACTAAAATGACATTAAATATAATTGGCACATTTTTAGTCCTCATCTCACTTGGCCTCTAAAACACCACAGGCAACCTTTTACTACTCTCTTCTTGAAACATTTGCTTCCCTTGGATTCCCTAACATGTCACTTTCTTGGTTTCCCTTCTACTCTGGCCACTCTTTGCTGGCTGATTCTCTTCTCCCTGGGCATTAGTGTTGAAGTTACATCATCTTCTCTTTTTACTATATATTCTCTTCCTAATCTCTTCAAAGCTCTTGCAATTTCTAAAAAGATAAATCACAAACTTTACTCTTCAGTCCAGATGTCCCATTTCAGCTCAACAACTGCCTTGAAATTTTCACTTGGCTGTCTTACAGAATTACATGTTTAAGATATGCAGAACTGATCTCATATTCTCAATCCTGAATTTGGTTTTCTCCAAATGCTTCATGATGGTACCACATTGACCCAGTTGTGCAAGCTAGAAATGTAGGAGCCATTTTTAACAGTTCTCTTCACCAATTTTTTCCTACTTAATCAATCCATCAGAAACTCCTATAAGATTTCCCCCAATTTTTCACTGAATTCATCCATTTCAGTTCATCTCTGATGTCACTACTCTCATTCAAGCTACTATTTTATCTTATCTGGACCATTGAAATAGTCTCAAAATTGAGCTTTTCACTTCTAAACTTGCCACATCCAAACTGAAGCCCCACTAAAACCACAGTAAAGTAAATTAAAGTAAAATAAATAAATAAATAAATAAATAAATAAATAAATGTGCTAATATCACCCAGTGCATAAAACACTTCAGTAGTTTGGCTCTTAGATGAAGACCAAGTCTGTTTATGGTTTCTCCTCTACACACCTCATTAGTATGTCTCCTGCATGCTCCCTCTCCTACTGTCTGCTTCTGCCATGCCTACCTTTCTTTCAGTTCCTCTAACATGCCATGTTCCCTCTTGTTTCACATGATGCTCCCTCTGTTGAACAGTTTTTCCCTCCTGCCTCTGTCAATTCTTCCTAATCTCACCTCCAATGTCACTTCCTCAGAGAAGGCTTCTGTGAATTTTCTGACTTGGCCAAATTCCCCATAACTTGATCTCATAACTCCCTGTACCTCTAATTTGTGGCACTTATTACAGTTATAATATGAAGGTTATCTGTGCAGTCATAAGATTTGTGTAAACAAGCAATAAGTTCCATTGAAGGGTCTCTTTTACTCACCATGGTATTCCTGCCTCCGCTTATTATAGATGTTAAATCAACAGAATTAATTAATTAATTAATGACATACTCTGGAAACTCTTACTAAATGTAGATACTCACTGAAAATATTGATCAGCCAAAGAACTACTACTTAGATGACCATAGACCCTGATATTCATAAACAATGAGGCTAATGATGTTGATAACAATTAAAGTGAAGATACGGACAATGATAATGCTTATGGTAATGGTGATATTAGCTAATACTCAATGAGCTTTGCTTGACACATAGACTAAGTGTCAGTGGAATCCTCATAACACCCTAAAAAGTAAATATTTCAGTCCCCTTTAAAATTCAGAGATGAAGGTGACGTGTGCAATTACAATCATTAAAATGTAATGACCCTCTCAAGTATGTTTTTATTATTTTTATCTGTGTGGTAGAAATGTATTTCTAACTTTCTTTCAATCCAATAATGCCAAATTTTATACATTTAGTACCCTTGGGGAAAATTGCCAGCCTTTAACAACAAGCTTATTAACAAACATTTCTGTAATTTAAGTGCATTGTTGCTCGTAATCAGTAAGTGAAACTTTGTTTTTTGGAATTGCAAACGTATTTAGAATGTAATGCATCCAGAAAAGTAAAATAGTCAGTTGACTTAAATTTTTGCTTTCTTACTACAGTGTTCTTTCTAAAAACATTACTAACTTCTTGCTCAGGTTAAACGAAACAAAAAATGAAAAACAACAAAAACAAATAAAAGAGGTTTAATTTTTTAACAACATTAAAATAGAAATTCTACTCCTGGTGTAGAAAATGGGACTGCACAAACTTTCGTAACAGATCTTCTACAAAGGAAAGGTGAATTTATCATGACTATTTTACTTATCTCTAATAAATGTTTTCATATTTATTCCAAAATAAACTAAAAACATAAATTCAAAACATCCTGCAACAATATAAAATGTACCAATAAAATAAACCACCACAAATAATAATTATTATCTTCTTATACACTCACCTTCATAGACCTCTTACACTTTATGGCAGAACTACCATACAGTAAAGCTGTATAAGTACTAATAAACTGAAGCCATGATTTCTTGATATAAAATAAACTCTAATGGTTATTATGCTTTTTCCATGTCAGAAAATATTTCTCCAACTCTGACCAATAGTCCATTATAATATTCATTTCTCTGAGATATTAGGCTCAAAATTGGGCTCAGGTATATAAATTATCTTACCTTCTGTCACCTACATTTTTAGAATATATAATTTACCATATAAACTATTTGGATAAACCTGTGAAAATGACAGCTGATCCTGTTTTAAGAAATGTGTCACTCTGTCTCACAAGAAGTCATGCAATACTGAGACCTAATGATGGTTTTACAACTGTTTTCCAGCATATTTTTACATTGCATGCATTTTCACTTCCAGCCATGAATCCAGTACTTAACAAGACATAAAATTAATAATTCAGCTGAACATGTTTAACCAGGTAATGCAATCGCATGCTAACTCCTCAGATGAATGAGCTGTATTTTATTTTGTAGGCAGAGCTTTTTAAGTCATCTGATACTATGACCAAGGCAACTGGGATCATAATGCACCAGAAAATACAAACGATACACACCTCAGAAGTGCTTTTTCTTCTGTGCCCTAAACAGAGGAAAGGGAGGAATCTGGGGCGGGGGGATGGCAAGCTGACACTCCATATACAACTTGTTCCATTGTATCTCGTTATTACAGCACATATGGCTTGTACCATACTGATCTGAGATCCCTCCAACACATAGGAATAAGCAGAAAAAGTGAGGAATTAAGTGTTAGCCTTCACTTTTAGTTTCCCAGCTTTGGAGGTTTCTCTAAGAGTATTATTTAGAAGTTGTTAATTTCCTTTTATAACAGTTTTTTTTTTTTTTAATGGAAGAAATTCCTCATAGAAGTGTAAAGAAGATGGGATGATAGACTGTAAAGGTTCTAAAGATGTGTAAATACATATTTGTGGACCTTTTGAAATCCAGATCCTACAAATACTCATCAAGGACTTTGAAACACATTATTGATCCAATTGTTTATACTTAAAATATATATTTTATTTTGTAATATTAGACTCTGCCTTTAAAACACAAATTGGATATTCTAAGTAATGCTATTTACCTAGTAGGTTATAATGATTTCACCAATCTAAATATCTATATAATTTGTGTATACATATTTAGAATATATTTTGAGATTTTGGCATAACAAAAATCTTTATGCAAAGCCCTTCCTAAGTGCAGGCAGAAATCAAATGGCAATTTCAAAATCAGATCTACCTTTAGCGACCCATCATCATATTTAGCACCTTTAGATATTCTCTAATTTTCTATAGTATCAGGTCACTAGTCATTCACCGCAAAAAGGTCTGGGATGCTCTCTTCCTTAGAAAAGTTCTAAATAGCAGGTCTCCCTATAGGCTACTAGTCAGCTGTCAGTTGTCTTCTGAGATAGTTTTGAGCTTCAACAGCAAGTTTTGACCAAGTTTAACAAGTTCCACAATCTTGAAATGCAAAAACAACTACACATACAACTTCAGGCCTTTTATTATATTAGCATGAATGTCAAAAGAAAAATGCATTTTCAATACTTCGAAGATGAAAAAGATAAAAATTATTTCATTCACCTAGAATAATTTAAGTGGGTAACTAAGCCTTATCTATCATGAACATGAACTACTTAACTTTTTCTCTTTTGACATACTTAAATAAATTTATAATTTTAAAATAGACATATTTCACAGTAAAAACTTCTTCCTTTTTACATTTCACATAATAACTACTTAATAGATATAGTTTAACAGTTCAAATAAAAGAATATTTTAGAGTTCTAAGTCTAGAGTAACAACTTTAAATAATTTACTTACATTCACTATGTATTTCTCATGCATTCTATATAATATATCGGTCTAACTGTGCATAGGGACTTTCAGGGAACTTAAAAGGCACAGGAATAAGGACAATATAAGGAGTACATTAGGAGAATATTTACTCCAGTTGTAATTGACCTCATAACTGGTCTGTGAAAGAGTGAAATAATCAGGAGTGGGTTACTTAAGGCCATTCCTAATCTGAACATGTTTCTAGTTTTATACTTATATATATCCAGATGGAAATGACACAGAGGAACACAGAGGAATAAAGAAGAAACTCAAAGCTAATTCTTCTCAAACTAAAAAAGAAGTGCTAGTTTTGACTATAACCCAAACTTTGGTTTACAAGGGAGATTATGCTGAATAGAAATTAACTTCCCATTTAATAGGGGAAAATACATTTTAAAAGTATATTTGGGGCCCTGCTTTTGAAAAGGGACAATATTATATGAATCTTACAAATAATAATTGACCCAATAAATATATTAGAAGCAAGCACATATGGGTAAAATTTACTTGACATCATTTAAAAATAATTAAGGGAGGAGAAATACTTGAGATAGAAAGCATTTGGGATTTTATTGAAAACAAGTCGTTTGTAAAATAACTGGAGATGCTTAATGAGCTTAAAATGTGGGTGTGTTGGCACATCTTCCTTTTGGATTAATAAACTGTTCATTCTAGAGCCTGGTGGGTATACATTCTTCAGATCTAGTATCACTATGATTCAAGAAAGAACTCTGGGATCAACCATGGATTGCATCCACAATGTGCTTAGGTACCGGGAAATCCTGGGAATACAGGAGTTGCAGGAATAAATGATCATAGCAAAAGCATCTTAATATAAAGATATGGTTTCTCTCATGAGTTGACTTGGCCTTAGAAATAATCAGTATGAGAGAAATGGCTTTGAACTTTGGACTTACAATCAAAGCTAAATTCTTTCTCTAGTGTTCCAAATGATTTTTAAATGTACCTATCCTGTTAGAATAATCCGTAATTATTAGAAAATAGTTTGAAGAGTTTAAAAATAGTGATACAGAAACCAAAGGCCACAGACTCTTGCCTACTTCTGTGCCAATAATTCTACAAAATGCTTGTGACTGCAGGAATTCTTTTCATGAACATGGGGTCCAAAGAGTTTACCCAGCAAAAACTGATTTAAAAAAAAAAAAACAAAGAAAATATAATAACTTCCCAGCACAAAAGACTAGTAATACAAACCTTCCTTTAGAACACACTTGAATATCAAATTTTCCATGCACAAAAAGCATTTTGTAGGTCTGAAGGTATGTCTGCAATAATAATTGTTTGGGGCAACCCTTAGAAATCATTTGGCATTTTACCTAATCTGACACCATTAAAATATTTTAAAACAACTAACTGTCCAACCCAAAACAAATACTAAATGCATTTGTAGTTGATAAAGTAAAGGGTCAGTGCAAGTGGGAGAAGGAAAATGTACAGCAAGAGGAGTAGGCCTTGAGAGATGGGTAGGATTTGGAGAGGCAAAAAGATGAAAAAGAAAGTAAGACACAGGACAAAGCGTGAAGAACAAGAATCAAAGCACAAGATTGAGCTTGCTGGGGGAGAGAGATTAACCTGACCAGGGTGAAGGGTGTTTTTGGGGAATCTGTGAGATACAAGGATGAATAAACTGTAAGCAGACTATATAAGGTCTTTGAAGCTGAGTGGATTACTCGCTGTTGGTGGGAATGTAAATTAGTTCAGCCACTGAGGAAAGTAGTTGCCAGATTTCTCAAAGAACTTAAAACAGAACTATCATTTGACCCAGCAATCCCATTACTGGATATATAACCAAAGGAAAATAAAGTCCTTCTATTAAAAAGGTATATGCACACACATGATCATCAGAGCACTATTCACAACAGCAAAGAGATGAAGTCAACCTAGGTGCCCATTAACAGTAGACTGGACAGAGAAAATGTAGTAGTAGTACATATATACCATGGAAAACTATGTAGCCATAAAAAAAAAATGAAATTGTGTCCTTTGCAACAACATGGATGCAGCCAGAGGCCATTATCCTAAGCGAATTAATGCAGAAACAGAAAACCAAATATCATGTGTTCTCACTTATAAGTGGGAGCTAGACACTGGGTACACAGGGACATAAAGATGGGCACGACAGATACGTGGGACAACTAGAGGGAGAAGAGACAGAGGAGAGCAAGGGCTGAAAAACGACCTATTGGGTGTTATACTCACCACTTGGGTGATAGAATCATTTACACCCCTAATCTCAGCACCATGCAATGTACTCATGTAGCAAACTTGTACATGTATCCCCCAAATCTAAAATAAAAGGTGAAATTACAGAAAAGAAAGCTGACTAGAAAAGGTATGAAATCAGGTAACAGAAGAAGATGACAGGTTTTGAGTTCAGAAATGTTATGATGGAATGATGTTTCAGAATTACTAGTGTAGAGGTACAAGTATGTGGAACAGATTACAGTAAATAAACACTTGAAGGAAAATGAACTAGGGTGTTATTGCAGAATTACACTCATAAGGTGATTAGGAACTGGGATGGTGTGCTAGCAGTCACCAAAGCCAATGGAGCAGGATATGTCACCAGAGTGTCAAAGGTCAACATAGTCAACTAATAGGGAATGATCAAAGCATTATATAATGGAAAAAACATAAATTGTGGATTCAGTTAAAAGTCACATAATCCCTTTGAAGTCTTTATTTCCCCATCTGTAAAACAGGCATAGAAATACCTACTATGTAGAGTAGTTGTGAGAAATAAGATAATGTGTATGAAGCACCTGACAAAAAATAATATAGTTTTATTAATAGTCTATAGATTAACAAAATGTGGGGTTTTTTAAAATTTCCCATCTTGGCCAGAAGTGATTGTAATGATCCTCTTTTGCTGACTCTAACAGGTATACTCCAGTAGAAAGAACTGAATTATGGGGTCCCCTTTGATGAATACTTTTAATTGTCACTTGCAAAAATGCACATTATTTTCTATTCTCTTGTTACCCCTTTCAAATCAATGGCTGCAAAGAAAGTAAGAAGTTGGCAGAATGAACCAAACAGATGCAATTTCAAGGACATCTGGACACAGACAATTGAAGAAAACTAATTTCTACAATGGATTAGTTTTTGCTCGAACTCCAAGTATTCTTGCTGTTTTATGTATTTCTTATAAAGATAATAGATACTGCTGCTTTTCTGTTGTCACTAAATTCTTTATGTTCATGTAAGTAGGCTGTGAACCACATACAGAAAACAGCCTACCAAAAAGTCAAGTTCAAGCTAATCTTTATTGTTGGGGAGCTCTGATCTCCCACTTTGTGAGAGGACTAATCCTTCAATAGTTAATATACAGATGTTTACTTTTACCTGAAATGCACACAGCTGAACCCCTAGTTCTGTCAGTGTTTCAGAAACCAATGTGATTGTCCTCCAAAAAATTTAAATGGAAAATATGGATTTCCTTATGTGTCAACATCTCTATCAGAAAGGCATACTAAAGTTGTCTCTTATAAAACTGGCAGTTCATTACCATCTGAATTTCAAGGAAGAGAGGAGAGAGAAGAGATGATATTGTAGATATGACAATGCCTTAAAATTTGCTTATGTTCATGTGGTTTTAAAATTTGCAATTGTGTTGTGTTTTTCAACAAGGTTTTTACGTGTAACTTTTATGAGTTACAGTTATGTTAACGACAGAATTGAAAATATAAAATATTTCCACTACCCCATAAGTTTCCTTGTGCCTCCTTCATACATCTTCCTCTGTTCCCAACCCCAAGCATACCCCTCAGTGATATTTGTCTCAACAGATTTTTCTTTTCTGAATATTATCTTAGTGTAATAATACAGTATTGTTTGCTTTTGGATCCGGCTTTTTTCACTGGACATGATGCTTCTGAGATTCATCCATGTCGTTGCATGAATTGGCAGTTTGTTCTCTTTTTTGCTATGCAATATTTCATTGTGTGGTTGTACCACAGTTTATTCATACTTTCAGCAGTTAATAGACATTTAGGTAGTTTACAGTTTGGGAGAGTTATGAATGAAGCTACTCTAAATATTCACATAGAGTTTTGTGTCAACATCTACTTCTGTTTCTTTGGGGTAAATACCTTGGAGTGGGATTGCTAAGTCAAGTAACAGGTAGAGGTGTAACATTATAAGAAAACGCAAAATATTTATAAGAAGCTCCAAAGTGGGGTATAACATTTTGAATTCCTACAAGCAATGTATTAGAGTTCCAATTGTTCTACATCCTTGTAAGCATCAGCACAATTTTTTAAAACTCTTATCCTTCTTTAATAGGCATATAGTGGTGTATCACTGGTCTTATTTTGCATTTGTCCATTGACTCATGATGCTGAACATCTATTCATATGTGTATTTACCATCTGTATTGCCTCTTTGGTGAATTGTTCAAAACATTTGCCTTGTTTATTTGGTTGATTTTTAAATTATTGAGTTGTAAGAGTTCTTGTACGTGAGAATTCTGGATACAAACCCATTACTAAATAAGAGTTTTAAAGGACCTTTTTCTCAGTGTGTGACTTGTCTTTTATTTTCTTGACATCATGTTTTGAACAGCAAAAGTTTTTAGTTTTTATGATTTCCACCTTTTCGGTATTGTCTAAGAAATATTTGGTTGGGTGCAGTGGTTCATGTCTGTAATCCCAAGCACATTGGGAGACTAAGGTGGAAGGAGTTCAAGACCAGCCTGGGCAACATAGTGAGACTCCATTTATAAATATAAAATATACATATATATTATATGTGTGTATATATATATGTGTACATATGTGTATATTTTATGTGTATATATACATTATATATATGTATATTTTATTATACTTTAAGTTCTAGGGTACATGTGGATAACGTGATTTGTTACATATGTATACCTGTGCCATGTTGGCGTGCTGCACCCATCAACTCGTCAGCACCCATCAACTTGTCATATACATCAGGTATAACTCTCAATGCAATCCCTCCCCCCTCCCCCCTCTCCCCTCCCCGTGATAGGCCCTGGTGTGTGATGTTCCCCTTCCCGAGTTCAAGTGATGTCATTGTTCAGTTCCCACCTATGAGTGAGAACATATTTATATATATATATATATATATATATATACACACACAAAAAAAAAAAAAAAAAAGAAACATTTACTTTGCCCAGCATCACAAAGATTTTTTTTTCTATGTTTTCTTCTAGAAATTTTATAGTTTTGGATTGTGCTCTTAGGTCTAGAATCATGTCTAGTTAATTTCTATAAATGAAGTAAGGAATGGGCTAACATTAATTTCCAGCACTTTATGGGGTGTTCCAGTGCCATATATTAAAAAGACTATCCTTTCTTCATGGCGTTATCTTGGCACCTATGTCTACAAACAATTGACTATATATATATGACCCTATTTCTGGAGTCTCCATAGTGTTCTATTGATCTATATGTCTGACTTTTCAACAAAACCATACTTGCTAATTTCTATAGCATTATGGTTAGATTTCATGTGAGGAAGTAAGAGTTATTCAGCTTTTAGGTTTATTGGCTTTATTGTTTCTCTGTTCTTATCTTTACTATTATATTTCTTCTGTTAACTTGGGTTTGATTTGCTCTTCTTTTCCTAGTTCCTTTAGGTGAAGCTTACATTTTTGTTTTGCAACTTCTCTCGATTTCTAATCCAAGCACTTAAGGCTACAAATTTCCCTCTTATCACTGCTTTGGTTCTGTCCCATAAATTCTGATATGTTGTTTTCATTTTCATTCAATTCATAACTTATTCAAAACTGCTTTGACTATTCTTAGTCCTTTACTTTTTCATAAACATTTTAGAATCAACCTGTTGTCTTTATGCAAATTCCTGTGAAGGTTTTTATTAGGATTGTTTTGAGCCGCTAGAGCAAGCTGGGGAGAATGACATGATAACAATATGAAGCCTTCCATCTATGAGCATGCTATAACTCTCCATTTATTTCTATCTTGCTTAAATTTTCTCAACTGTATTGTAATTTTCAGCATGCAAATAAACATGTTTTAGCTTTATCCATACATTTTCATGGTTGTCAACATTACTGTAAATGGTACTGCTTTAAAAAATTTTTAATTTCTAACTTTTTCTTCAGAGTATAAAGAAATACAATAAATTTTTGTATTCTGACACCTTGCTAAACTCACGGATTAGTTTTTATGGTTGGAAGTGTTGTTGATAGACTAATTGAAAATTGAGGGTTTTTTTATTTGAACAATATTTTCAAGTAGAAATGATTTTATTTCTTCTTATTTACTCTATATGTTACTTCTTTTACTTGCTTTATTGCACTGGCTAGGAATTCCAGTATCATGTTGAATATAAGTAATAAAAATGAGCATCCTTAACTTATTTCTGAACTTAAAGGTAAAGAATTCAGTCTTTCATTATTAGGTATTATATTAACTGTAGTTTTCATAGATGTCCATTAAGAGATTGAGGACATATCATTCTATTCCCAGTTTCCTGAGAGTTTTATAATGTGTGAATGTTGAATTTAATGAAACAGTTTTTCTGTATCTATTGAGATGAGCAGACTGTTTCTATTGTTCAAGCAGTTGATATGGTAAATTGATTGATGTTTGAAATGTGAAATGAACTTCCTTCCTACTGGATCATGATATATTATCATTTTTTATATGTGGCTAGATTTAATTTCCAAGTTTTGTTAAGGACTTCTGTGTTTATGTTGATATAAGATATATTCTGTAGTAGTGTGTTTTCTTGTTTTGTCCTTTTCAAGCATTATTGTCAAAGATAATGCTGGCCCCACAAAATGAGTTGGGAAGATTTCCCCTTCTTAAATTTTCTCAAAATTTTTAAGTAAACATTGTATTATATCTTCCTAAAATGTTTAGTAGATGATAGTTTGGCTGTGTCCACACCCAAATCTCATCTTGAACTGTAGCTCCCATAATCCCCACATGTCATGGGAGGGACACAGTGGGAGGTATTTGAATTGAATCATGGGGGCAGGTTTTTCTCATGCTGTTTTCATGATAGTGAATCAGTCTCACAAGATCTGATGCTTTATAAAAGGGAGTTCCCCTGCACATGCCACCTTGCCTGCCACCATGTAAGACGTGCCTTTGCTCCTCCTTTGTCTTCCACCATAATTATGAGACCTCCCCAGGCATGTGGAACTGTTAGTTCATTAAACCTCTTTTTCTTTATAAATTACTCAGTCTTGGGTATTTCTTCATAGCAGTATAAAAATGGACTAATACAGTAGACTTCAACAAAACTCTCAGAAATTTACATTTTCTTTTTGGGGCAGTTTTAGCAATAAATTTAATTTCTTTAATAGTTACAGACACATCAAAATTATCTCTTCTCAAGTAAACTTTGGCAGTTAATGTCTGAAAAAATTGTACATTTTATCACTTTATTTAAATTAACAAACTTACTGACATAAAATTGTTCATAATATCCCTTGCTGTCCTCTTAAAGTCTAAATTATCTATAGTGATGTTCCTTCATTCCTATTATTGGTAATTTTTCTCTTGTCTCTATATTTCTTGATAAGTCTGCCCACAGGTTTATAATATTTGTTCGCCTTTTCAGAAAACCAGCTTTTCAGTTTACTGGCATTCTTTATTGCTTTTCTGTTATCTTTATTATTTTCTTTCTTCTGTTAACGTTAGGTTTAATTTGCTCTTCTCTTCCTAGTTTCTTTAGGTCAAGCTTACATTTTTGTTTTGAAACTTCTCTTAGTTTCTAATCCAAGCCTTTAAGAATTATGTTTCCTTCTTATCACTGCTTTGGATCTGTCCCACAAATTTTGACATGTTCTGTTTTAATTTTCATTCAATTCATAATATTTTCTAATTTCCCTTGTGACTTCCTCTTTAAGACATTTCTTTAGACATGTGGTGTTTAATTTTCAAATACTTGGGGAATGTTCTATCTAACAATCTCTTGCTGATTTCTAGTTTAATTCCACTATGGTCAGAGAATCTGTTCTGTGTAATTTCAGCTCTTTTCAATTGATTAAAATTTGTTTTATGGCCCACAATATGGTCTATACATCCAGTTGTAAAGAATGCATATTCTGCTGTTATTAGGTACAATGTTCAAAAATGACTATTAAGCCAAATCAGTTGATAGTGTTCCTAATGTCTTCTATCTCTTTATTGATATCCTATTTTTCTATCAATTATTGGGGAAAGAGCATTGACATCTCCAAATGAATTATTTGCTTATTTCTCCTTTCAAGTCTATCAGTTTTTGTTTCATATGTTTAGACGCTCTACTATTAGGTAAATGTATATAGAGAATGGTGATGTCTTCTTAAAGAATTGACCCCTTTACCATTATACAATGTTCCTTTTAATCCCTAATATTCCCTGCCTTGAAAAATACTTTTTTTTTTTTTTTTTTTGAGACTGAGTCTGGCTCTGCTGCCCAGGCTGGAGTGCGGTGGCCGGATCTCAGCTCACTGCAAGCTCCGCCTCCCGGGTTCACGCCATTCTCCTGCCTCAGCCTCCCGAGTAGCTGGGACCACAGGCGCCCGCCACTTCGCCCGGCTAGTTTTTTGTATTTTTTAGTAGAGACGGGGTTTCACCGTGTTAGCCAGGATGGTCTCGATCTCCTGACCTCGTGATCTGCCCCTCTCGGCCTCCCAAAGTGCTGGGATTACAGGCTTGAGCCACCGCGCCCGGCCGAAAAATACTTTATCTGATATTATTATAGCCATTGCAGCTTTCTTTTGATTGGGTTTCTCATAGTATTTTTCAATTCTTTAACTTTTAAATTATTTGTATCATTATAATTAAAGTGAGTTGCCAATAGCATATAACTGAGTCCTGCTGTTTTAACAATGTCTTTTAATGGAGTGCTTAGAGGATTTTCTTTTGATGTAATTATTGATAAGGTTAGTTTAAAAACTGTCATTTTGTTAGTTGCATTGTTTGTCCAAATTGTTGTTTCCCTTTTCTCTCTCTTCCTGCTTTTTTGTACTAGCAAATTATTTTTCATAACTTTTTAAATCTCTATTAAATTCTTTGTCATGCCTGTTTTAGGAGTTGCCATAGAATATCAATACAAATTTCTAACTCATCACTATCTACCTTTAAGTAATAATATACCATTTTTTTCAGTGTAAGAAACTTACAACAATGTACTTTCAATTCCTCCTTCCCATTCTTTGTGTTACATTGTCAAACATTTGATTTTTATATAATTTACACATCCATCATACATTTTTAAATCATTACTATAGGCAGTCATTTATCTTCTAAAGTGAACAGATATTTTTAAAATCTTTTAAATTTACCTTGGTTTCTATCATTGCATCTGCTCTTTATTTTTTTGTGTAGACACAAGTTTCCATTTGGTATCATACTCTTAGAGAACTTATATACATTTCTGGTAGTACTGGCATGTTGGCAATAAATTCCTGAACTTCATCTTATTGGAAAGTGTCTTTATTTCACCTTCATTTTTGAATGATATCTTCTCTGGGTATAAAATTCTGTGTTGACAGTTTTGTGAGGTTTTTTTTTTAATTAGTACTTTAAAGATGTTAATCCATTGGCTTTTGGTTTCCATAGTTTCTGACAAACACTCTGGTGTAATCCTTATCTTTGTTCCTCTGAATGTAATGTTTCTTTTCTCTCTAGCTTCTACCAAGATTTTCTCTTTGGCTTTGGGCACATTCACTATAATGTGTCTGGGTATGGTTTGGTTTAGTTTCATTCTATTTTGGTATGTACCCTGCTTGGCATTATTTAAGCTTTTCTATTTGTGGTTTGATCTCTTACTTTTTAAAAAAAGAGTTCTTAGCCATTATCTTTTCAAATATACTTCCTTCCTCATTCCTTCTCTTTTCTCTGAGATGACAATTACACACACATTACACCACTTGATGTTGCGCAGACTTTAGATGCTCAGTTAAGTTTATTATTCATTCCTTTTTCTCTTTATGCTTCATTTTGAATACCTTCTATTGTTGTTTCTTCAACTTCAGTGTGTCTTCCCTTAGCTAGGTCCAGTCTAAAGATAAGTCCATCAAAGTCATTTCTCATCTTGAGTACCACGTGTTTTTTGTTTGTTTGTTTTCTCTCATTTTTTAGCATTCTCATTTGACCTTATTATTGATAGTTTCATTTTCTCTGCTAAAGTTCTCAACTATTCATGCATATTCTCCATGTGTTCTATGAGGCTTCTGACATATCGTCATTATTTTAAAATCCCTTTCTGATAGTTCAAACATCTGTGTTCTATCTAATTCTCGTTCTGTCAATTGTTTCCTCTCTTGACAATGGGTTGCTTTTTCTTGTTTTTGTGTGTGTGTGTGTGTGTGTCCTGTACTTTTTTGTTTTATTGAATGTCAAACATTGTATCAAGAAGAATAGTCAAGAGTGTAGTCAATAAGATTTATGTTTGGAAATGTGCATCTCCCTTCTGCTACAAAGTGACTAGTATGGGGAATTTCAGCCAATCTAGTCAAGATATGATTAGAGTTTGGGTGATTCTGTTCTCTCATGAACTTTCAGCCTACCGTGAAGACCTACACCACATATGGGTCTCTCTCCCTGCCCTTGTTCCCTCCCTCAGTAGTAAACTGCTTTGTCCCTTGTTATTCAACATCAAGCTGTGATTGGGATAGGGAAGTTCTCTCTTGTCCCCGTCTAGTCTCAGTTTTAGGCCCATGCCTGGGCCCTCTCAGTATTACTGCCCCACCTATCCATGGCAGCAACACTCTGCCTTGTATCTGTAGTTGGATGGGAGTTTTCCATCTCTCCCCTAAAAGTCACAGATCTCTGACTGTTATACATACAGGATTCTGAGCCCAAGGCAGGTTTCTGCTGCTTTCCTGGGGATAGGACGTTTTATGTTTGTTTGTTTGTTTGTTTCCATTATCTCATTTCTAACAGCAATGGAATTTTGCTTGTTTCCTAAGAGATCATCTCCTATCCCTCCGTTCTTCTGCCCCCTCCCCAAGAAGCAGACAAGTTTTGCTTCCTCTTCTCCGCAGAAGAAATACTTGAACCTGAAAGATGGGCTTTACTGCTTTTTCCTTGGCAGGTTCTTTTCTTCATAGTAGAAAAGTGTCCAGGAAAGGAGATTTATATCTCCCTACCCCTGGTAGCCAATCACCTCCTTCACACCTAAAGCATTGAGGGGACTCTCTCCAGTTCTCTTCCTTTTTACCAAATATTCTCTGAGCACCTAGCAGAGACCTATGTAGAAATGCTTCTGAATAGGTTAAATTCCCTTTGTGTGTCTGGGGCTCTATTGATTCCCAGATAAGGTTTTTCCAATGTGATAGTTTTTCTGATGTGTCAGTTTGGCAAGCATAGTCTCCAGTTATTTAACCAACACTAATCTAGATCTAACACTAATTTAGATGCTCATGTAAAGGGAGTTTACAGACATAAGTAAAATCTATAATCACTTAATTTAGATAAGAAAAAACATCTCAGATAATCTGGGTGGCCGACATGGTTCACTGGAAAGCCTTAAAAGCAAAACTGAGCTTCCCTGGAAAAAAAAGAAATTCTGCCTGTGGGCAGCAGCATAGGCCTCTGCCTGTGAGTTTCAGCCAGACCATAATCTCTCTTTCAGAAGGGCTGCCCTTTGGATTTTAGACTTGCTTAACTAGCTTCCTCAATCATACAATTCAGTTCATAGATAGGTAGACAGATAGATACAGACATACATACATGCATACATACATACATAGACTCCCATTGATTCTGTTTCTGTGGTTGAACCTTGAGTGAGATAGTCCCTGATCTCAATAATCTTACATTAGAGACAGATAATGAATAGTAAATATGTCAAGAGGTGATAAATAATATAAGGAAAAGCTAAGTAAAGTGAAACCACAGAGCAAGACATGGACCACCATTTTACACAGGGTGTCAAGGAAGGCTTCTGATGATGTGATCTTTGGGCAGAAACATGGATGAAGTGAGTAAGCAATGTCATATGTGTATTTGAGAGGAAAGCATTCCTAGCCTAGAGGACAGCAAGTGCAAACTCATGAAGTGATCAAATACTTAGTGCATTTGGGGATGAGAAGAAAGAGGATGATAATAGCATGGTTCAGATAAGACAAGCTCCTGGGGTGGATCATGAAGGGTTGGGAAGATGAGAGAAGGCTGTGGGTCTTCTTGTGAAATTCTGCAGGATTGTGAGAAGGCACCGGTTATAAGTACCTGGTGGCTGTGTCAAAAATAGAATAGTTTGGGAGAATGGAAGCAGGGAAACCAAATGGGAAGCTATAACAATGTTCCAGGAGAGGGGTGACGGCAGCTTGGGCAGAATAATAGGACTAAAGAATGCAAAAGTGGCCAGATTCTTGGTGTATCTCAAAAGTAGTTATGAGAAGTCTGCTGAGGGATTTGGATGAGGGTTGTGGGAAAAAGCAGAAACAAGGATGATGCTAACCATTTGGGTCCATGTCTTCCTTCCCTTGAGAGGCTTTTCCTGACTCCTCAAGTCTGGATTGGTTGTAAAGTGATCATCACATCATCCTGTATTTGCCTGTTAACTTTCTGAAATCCAACTAGAGATTCAAGCTTCTCCTGGCTGTGTACTATTTACATCTTGTTCACAGCTATATCCTCAGAACTTTGTACACTGCCTGGCAGAGACTCAAAAACATGTACCTAATAAATGACGGGCTTCTTTAAATGTTTACAGCTTGTAATTAAGAAATTTTATCTTATAATTATATTAATCTCAACCTATTCATTTTATAATATATTAAATACAGTCCATTTCATTATCTTATTTTCATAAATTTAACTTTTATTTTCACCATCTATTTTTTAACCCCTTCCTCTTTATCTACTAAGGTGTTAATTCTTGTATACATATTTAGATAAGATATTTTTATATTATAGATATTAACTCAACTGTGATATGTATAGAAATATTTCTTGTTGTTTGTATTTCAATTTTGGTATTTTTGATGTACACAAGGGGCTTTTTCTCTTCACTGCTTTGAAATCAAAAGTATTGATCATTTCTCTTAGGATTTTTAAATTAAAAGCATTTTTATACCTACACAACAAACACATATATGATGCTTTGAGTTTTATGTTTCAGGGTTTTTTTAATTATTCCTTTTGTTCTTCCTAGGATCTATTTTATATGTGATAGAAAAAGATTTACTAAGCTGATCTTTCTATAAAACAGCAAAGCAATTGGAAAGGACACTGAGTTTTAACCTGAGAAATCTCCTTAACAGTCTCTTAAGGCCAAGGGTTGTGTATTCTCTGTGATTTTTTTTTTTTAATGGTAACTCATGTTCTTATTGTTTCAGAAACTATAACAGCTATCCCTGCAGGCAATACTAAAATACGGAATAATGGCATTCTTTATTTTTAAAGTCATATCAATACATATAAGATGTTTACTTGAATTGGTCTACTGAACTAACACTCCTGAAAGATTTAGAGTTTAAGCACAAACAGTATGTTAGTCTTTCCAAGTAACCTTCCGCATTTCCAAGGACTTCCAAACTGACAGAGCTAAAAGCACAAACTTCGTTTTGGTGTAACTATGTTTTGGGAGTAGGCAATTTCCAGGCATTCTTCTGTGTTCAGCAAAGATTATACTCATTCTACCTGTGACTTAAATAAAGATTAATTCAATTATTTAATAGCATAACACTAGTCCACTGACATGTTCTTAATTTAGCACAGCCACAAATAAGTGAACAAGCTCGCCTACATTGTTTTACTGCCTGTCAAAAGTCAGCACAAATGAGCAAAGTAATAGTGGAGACAAAAAATACATAAACATAAGAAAATTTTTCAAACTTTAAAAACTAATAATAAATTGGAGGGCAAAGGTTGACTGCTATACCAAATGTGGAACTTTACATAGTTCACAGCCCTAAATCCCTAGGGTTACAGAAATCCCAAATACAACATAGTTTCTATTATTAGCATTTTCTATTTCTAATCCTGTTAAATTTCTGCCCTGTTAAAAATATGGAGATTTATAAAGCTAGTTTATAAGATCAGATGGTTTTCATGTGCCAGAATACTTTAAACTCCAACTCCAGGTTTTGGTTAAAAAAAATAAAATCCATAATCAACTTATCCTAATTTTTATCAAAATGAAAACATTTACTGAGGAAGGGAAGTGACTGAGAAATGTGCTGGAATTTCACCTTTGTCACTTTCATTTAAATCAAGTAAAAGAGCATCCATGTGGCTTTCAAAGGTACAAATAAAACTTGTTAAGAATTTTAGCTGACTTCTTAATGACTGGATTTCTTCTTACATAATATTAACTTTGAACCATAAATCTACCTTACATGTTAGAATCTTGGCATCAGGGCACTCAGCAAAAGTTTAAATGTTCCCGCTCAGAGAATATCCTTTGGTAAAAGATCTAAGGAATGTTAAGTAACCATCAAGTGACCAAGTAAATCATCTGAGTATTCTATCTTGTACATTTCATAAGTAAGTACCTTAGTGCTTGGTTTAACATGCACCAAAGCAAACAGAAGGCTTAAGAAATGAACACATATATTTCATCTGAGAGAGGATAAAATATAAATTTTTAAGTTTAATAACCTTTAATAAAAGCACTTGATTTGGAATATTTAAATAAAAAACTAACTTAGCCATGCATTAGAAGTGATCATTTATGTAGTAGTTCAAAAGCCCCTTGTCCTTTAAAGCAAAAATGGTATAATTTTTTTATGAGAACAGACTACAGGCTGTACGTGTTGTCACCAGAACGCATCAGGTATTTTTACTGAATACATATCTTTTTTATGCTTGGGCTAGAAGACAACAGTTCTTTTTCTTGCCGAATTTGAGCATTTGGCTTTAAAATCATGATCCTATTCAGGTCCTCAATGGGGAATATGTCAGTGAAAGTAAAATTCTGTTATGGTGCATTTTAGGTGGTTTATTTAAATGCATCTTCTGGTGCGCTAATACTATCTTTTGCATCTATAAAAGGAGTCATTTTAACAGTGAGCTTTAAAATGCACACAAGTGTCCAGAATTCTTATCACCTCTGTAACATCAGAGTGAAATGATAATTTTTAAATTATTTCTAGCTGCCAAAGTCCAGGTTCCCCTATCACTCACAAGCTGAAACACTCATGATAAATTTGAGATATTCTAATAACCTTAAATCATTGTGTACTGCACATGCTTAGAACCAATCACTTCCAAATTTGAGAGCATATAAAAATTTGAAGAGCTTCAATTATTTTAAATCACCATGTGCAGCGTAGAGAGAGATTTAAAATAGTTGTAGTGCCTCACATTTTTTAAGCACTTCAGTTTGGAAGAGAATCAAGCAGCATTCCAGCATGGAAGCTCAAGACACATCGGACTAGTTTAACACATCAGAACTAGAAATACATACCTAAAAACCAAGGAACTAGTTTTTTAAAATGAAGTTCTTGAAAGGTGGCGGGGCTGCGGGGGTTGGGGGGTGGTCTTTGAAAAGCCAAATAAACACCTCATTCCAATTAGAAACCAGTATAGTGATTACCAGGCCAGGCCAGGAGAGGAAGATTCAAATGATGTTTACAGAGCAAAGAGTGGTTTTCTTAAAACTAGAAGCAGTGTGATAGATAAAGGAGACACAAAGCTAAAGAAATGCAAGAAGGTTCTGAAAGCACAGCAGGCAAATTCATGTACTCCTACAGCTGAATTTTAACAGGAGTGGCATTTCCCTCACCGCGGTTTTCCTTGCCTCAATCTTCCCAGCAAAGCTAACTTTCTGGTTCCCTCTTGGATGAATGATTGTACGGCCTTGTGTTTTACCAACACTCTTGCGCCACTTTCTCTGTAATTCTCTTTGTTTGATTGTGGGAGAGGGTGAGCACTTTGACATTTTACACAGCTCAGAGTTCACTTTCGACATCCAAATCCTTAAAGAACTCAAAAATTATATCAGCACAATCAAGCTATTTAAAGATGGCCTTTCTTCAGCATTTTCCATCTTTTCATCTAAGTAAAAAGTGACGGTCTCCTCTGTTGCCTTTGGGTTTTCACGTATATTAGGCCTGGCACTGCCCAGAAAGCAGCATGCTCTTCATAATTCTGCGTCAGTGAAAACATAATGTCCTATAGTAAGGGAGAAAAGGGTAAAGGAAAAAAAAAAAAATGAAAGAAAAAGAGCCTGAAGGCACTGGAATAATTAAGCAAATGCAGTGACAGCTGTGGCAGGTCCTGGGCAGAACTGGCTCCACTGAGCTGAATTAATGACATCAACAGCCCAGTATCTCCATTAACAGTTGATCATTAATTATTACTCTGACAGTAAGAGCCTAAACCTTCTCAGGAGTGGCCTGTTATTAATCTACTTTACCTGCCCTGAACACCGGCACCTCAGTGCAGTTAGTGGGGCTGGTTTTTGTTTCTCTCTTTTTTTTTTTTTTTTTAACTTCAACAATTGCTTAATTTACTTGAATAGACAGTGATAACCATCAGATTATACAGTCTGTTTTGGATTACAGGGAGTTTTGTGTCCTTTCATCTAAGATAGGAGGTAATCAACTGGAATCTGCAGCATTGACTTTTCTTTGTCATGTTTAGAAGGGTCAGGAGATACCATCTACCTCAAGAAATATGCAATGCAGCAAGAAGTCCATCATCCACCATTGCCCCCTTACCTAGCTCTATGGGGACAAGAACTCAGATTTTCTCAGAATCCCATTCTTGGTTCTGTGATCAGGGGGCATAACTGTACTGTCTGTTCTAAAAGTTGTGCAATCAAAATGCTAACCCAAAACATAAAGAGGTTCAATTTTATGTATGTAGCATCAAATAGTTGTCTCTCCAGATTCCAGTCATCCTCCAGTCATTCTTTCTGTTTTACAATGAAAACTACTTGGAGTTTATCTTTTAAAAAGTAAAGATTCATCCTATTTGATATCTAAATATTTTTGATGAACCTTTAAAACTTGTCAGAGCCTAGACCAATTAATAAACACACACACACAGATAATCTATAAAATTTCAGGAGAAGGATTGGAATTTTTTTTTTAATTTAAACGGCTCTTAATGTCTAACAATGCCTCAATTTCCTCTCCAACAAAGATCTGTCCCTTCCCTGTGGCAGTATGTCTCGCTCACTGGTGAGGAAAAAAAAATGGGACATGCAAACACAGCTCATGTGTTAAGTACTCTCCTCACGGCAGCAGACCTTACAGTATTAGAGTGATAATTAACCTTTACCAAAGAAGACTTCATAGAAGTCCAATACATTAATTTGCTGATTGTTCTTTTCCTGCTAGAGACATAATCCAGAGTTCACTTCCTAGTCATAAACATAGACACAATATAACTTAATAGAGTGCCTGCTCTGGCTAATGGCCCTCAATGCACTAAAAATCCCAGAGCTCCCAGGACTGTATAGTGTATTTCCCAGGATACAGAGAGACTCTATGTATCCCTCCTCTTCAACAAGGAAACAATGATAGAATCAGACCGGACTAAGTTTCCATGGGTTCTGTTTTCTGTAAGTCTCTGAGTTGGTACCAGTGTAGGCAGCTGAAAATTTTTCTAAAGTTATTGTGGTGAGAAATAAATAATAACAGATTAATATATACTCCACTCACTATGCACCACTTAATTATATTATAAGGACCCAATATTTATTTGTTTGTTGTTCCCTGCTTGCTATCCTAACCCTCAAAAGAGACTTTCTCCCACTCAGGTACAAACCTCTGTTCTCCTCCCCATATACACAACATCTTATAGGTGAGTCCTCCACAGAAATCTTCCTAGATTCTTTAGAAAACTCACATGGCTCACCAGGCCCCTTTATTGGAAACCATTACTCAGGAATCACCATTACTCAGAAATCACAGCATGTGCAATGAAGCCTTTGATTAATACAAGTTCTTGGTTATGCAGTACAATAAAATTATAAAAGGAAAGAAAAAGTGATTTAACTCTATGGACTTCAGTTCTCTTATCTGCAAAAGTACTACTAAAAAGTAACAGCATAGTTCCTTGTAAGTCTAAAGTTGAGACGTTTGTTAAGAAATGTGTATTTGCATAGCTAAGCCCAGAGTGGTGAAGAAATGACAAAGTAACCAAGACTAAATTCCATTTAATAAAAATTAAAACAAGACAAAACAATGAAAATCTTTGATGCACAAGGCAATTTTGAGATGAAGGAAAAACTCAGGGTTTCCTCGCCATATACTACCACTTTCTTTTTTGCCTCATGGGAATTATCATCATATGGCATCAATCTTTCCCATCAATTGACTAAGTAGCTCAGTTTCTTAGATTTTTCTCACTATATATACTTTGTAGTAATTTCCAGGATTTAACCCAATTTCACTTCATTTCAGTAATATGCTAGTCCCTATAATCACCCCAACCAATGGCTCAAATACTCCCCCCATGGATTTTTCTGGTTTGATCGATTCAGATGTGCTCAATTTTGCAATAACTTTGTTATGACTTAACTCAAGCCATCTCTTTTAGTATCACTCTAAATAGATTCAAATCTAGATAATATATTTTTTAAATCCCTTTTTCTCTTTTTCCCTTTTCCAAACAGTAACATTGTTGGCTTGGATACTTAAAACCTATTCTAGCAAACTGTCTTTAGCTGGTTACAGATATTACCTGTTGCCACTGCATACTAATTTTCTCTACCTGGTATCATTTGTTTCAGTTTTTTAATAATGTTCCTGACTCATAAGTCAAACTAAGTCACCCAAGCTCACTTAGGATCTCTAAATACTGGCTTCCAACAATTCTCTCACCATACAAAATCAACTCATATTTGAAAACCCTTAGTAAAAAGGAAATTAATGAACACAAAGCATTAATGTGCCTTCTGCATGATATTTATAGCAAAAGGAACCACATTTTCCATGGATGATCCTTAAAGGAAAAAGTTGCTATATTAAACACTCCCCTATTATAGTTTCTTATTAAATATTTTCCTGAATTTTTTTCATCTTATGCCACATTCACAATGACTCTTTAAAGAATTAAAATCTTGCATTTTGATTACCTCCTTTTTTACATTTAGCAAGAGATTACAGAGCAGATATTGTTTGACATTGAATCTCTGTTAACCATGTCCTCCACTGGAGCATAGTTGTACACATTGTTTCGGAGCTAACATAATGGGGAATATTTTCAAAGAGGGCTGTGTTTCAAGCCAGATGGTTTATCTGCTGAAACAATTCTCCCAGTAGAGAAATAGTGGCTGCACAGTTGCAGTAGTGTTCATAAGCCTAGTGCAGTAGATTCATTTGGCACCCACATTTTGGAGTCTAACAAAAGTGTGGTTTGTGTGAATCTCAGACTCAGACGTTCATAAGTGAAAAGGAGTTTTCTGCAATTGCACATTGTGCTTTATTGTAAAGGCAGCAGTGTGCTGTATCAGAAACACAATATGTAAATATGATATACTTTTAAATATATATTACTGGTTTCATGCATACAATGCAAAGGAATAATACGAGGATAATTGCTTCAGAGATGATCACAGATTGGCACAAAAGAGCCAAGTTGCTATTACTTGTGTTGAAAGCAAATGTATTATCAAAATTCAGGTCTGCCAAATCTATTAAAACTTGAAAGACAGAAAAAGACTAGACATCTATTGTATCTTGGGCTCTTGGCAAAGATCTACTGTTACCTATGAACATTCTATGAACTAGAACTAGGTTTTCTATTGATGCTGTGATATATGGCTCTGCCCACCTTCTCAGAAAGCTCTTGACTTAAAATCTTGATTAAAATCTCTTGATTTTGAAGGAGGCCTTGGTGAGTCACGGTGTCAACTTCTCTACCCGATAGTGATCTTTAGCGGTATTCCCATGCACGCTAGGAATCTCACCCTCCTTTGTCATAGGAACAGTCACTTCCCTGTATACTAATACTGCCCACATTTTAAAAATAAAACAGAAGAATTAGAGTTAGATTCCAACAGGGGGTTACCATGCTCTGAAACGTCTCAAGCATGTACAGGGATGGGAAAATCCCTGAGATTCCAGAGATTAAAAAAAAAAAAAAATAGCACATGGGAGGTTCTAAATAAAGACAGTCTTGGGTATGTTGGGGAAGTTGGCACCATTCTTGCAGTTCTTTCCCTCAGAGACTATTTTTGCTTAAGTTAGCGAGCAAGCGAGTGCGAGAATGTATGTGCATGGATGTGCCCTTTTGTGTTTAAAAAACTCAATGAATGTTAGTGACATTTTATTTTCTTGCAGAATAAGACATCTTTTTAAAAATATATTACTTTTCTCTGAATCATTTTTATCCCCAGTATATCTCATATCTCATTAATTTTATTTAAACAAACTATGCTATCCACTTCAAAACTTCTGGAGGAAAAAAGGAAGGGATTTTTTTCAACAAAACAGTGAAAATAAGATTAGAACTACGAGTCACAAAGTGAGTTAACACTTTCTTCACACATACACACACACATGCCATTTAGGCCCCACAATAACACAGGAAGAGAAAAAGATCAAGGTGAAGACTAGAAGCCTAACATCCTGAAATCAACAGGTTAACCTGAAAACCCCAAGACCTTGTAAATAGTCACATATTAGCTTTAAAGGCCATCAAGTTTGAAAAATCCAGATCAGAAGACTTCAATCCAAATTAATGTGTATATTAAATCAAAGCAAATGTTAGAGATACAAGCTAAGATGAAAATTTTTACATCACTTTTTTCTTTCTTTTTTTTTTTTTTTTTTTTTTTTTTTTTTTTTGAGACAAAGTCTCGCTCTTTTGCCCANTCCAGATCAGAAGACTTCAATCCAAATTAATGTGTATATTAAATCAAAGCAAATGTTAGAGATACAAGCTAAGATGAAAATTTTTACATCACTTTTTTCTTTTTTTTTTTTTTTTTTTTTTGAGACAAAGTCTCGCTCTTTTGCCCACGCTAGAGTGCAGTGGCACAATCTCAGCTCACTGCAACCTCCGCTTCCCAGGTTCAAGCAATTCTCCTGCCTCAGCCTCCCAAATAGCTGGGACTACAAGTGTGCGCCACCACGCCCGGCTATTTTTTGTACTTTTAATAGAGACAGGGTTTCATCACATTGGCCAGGCTGGTCTCGAACTCCTGACCTAATGATCCGCCCACCTTGGCTTCCCAACGTGCTAGGAGTATAGGTGTGAGCCACCATCCCCAGACCTACATTACTATTTTCAAAACATTACCTGTGGGCAAATCAACATGAAAAATATAAACACCTGCTAATTACCTGCATTGCTTTGGAGGCTACCCAAGCTATTTCAACACTTTGCTTCATCCTCAGTCTTGTATATGCTGCATCTTGATATCCTGGAGTGAAGATTTGCCGATACGACATTTAGTACAGGCATTGAATGTGCTCAAACTGGCAGAATTGTGGGATTTTTTTTTAAGTGACTGCTTTGGGGGATTTCTCAGTTTTCTACTTTTCTTTTTTTAATTTCATGACTGTTGTCAATTACAGGCAGGCAACTGGTGGGACATTGTGGTGTAAGATATGCAGATCTCATAGCATTCACAATAGAAATTTGGAAATATTTGCTAGAGTCTAACACTACATATTTGAAAACAAACAAAGAAAAATCTTATGAAGTTAGATATTTGATGCTTCAAGTGTTTGTGAGTAATTAATGCCACATATCTTTAAATACTCCCATGTCCCAAATACCAGGAAATCTGCCAGGTGTTTCGACATATCATTGGAATGGTGTCCTTGTTTGCTACTGACATTTTATATCACTTTGAATAACTTTACCAAGCAGAAACCATAGCGTATATTTTTCCTACTTTTTTGATAGACGGTGTCATCAAAATTATATATATGAAATCCAGGAGAGGGGAAAAAAATCTGAGAGACAAGTTGAATCCAATTCAAATATTTGTGTATCAAGAGCAAATTGGGTACTTCCAGAAAGTGAGCAAATTTAATTATTCATGAGGCTCTGGTTAAGTCAGTACATCTCTATCTCAACCAGATCCTTTCCAGAAGTTTGCATAGTAATAATATAAAGTACAATTAAGATTTAAAAATATATGTCAACAGGGACAAAAAGACTGGTAATTTGGTAAATCAATATATTTGCAAAATAATTTTCCTGATGCAATAATTCTCATATTTTCAAAATGGATAAACAAAATTGTTCAACAATATTGTGAGGCCTTCAAGAATATTCAGAAAATCAAGAATCAGAGGAAAACAAGGGGATTCCTCCCAACTGTGTCCACTGGAGTAGTTACAAGGGTCTAAGGTAATCTTTTTCTTCTCTCCATCTTACCATCTTTTAATTATACTGATTTTCAAAGAAAGAACATCTATCTTTGCTTACATGAGGACAGTGGTTGCATCATCCCTTACTTCAGTATATTTTTTCCTCTCAAAACCATGACTCAATTTATCACAAGTTTGAATCTGAACTTCCAAGCAAAATAAGTCAGGAAAAAAAAAAAAAAAAAAAAAAGAGCGAGCTACCCAATTCTTTAATATTGGAGTGATTTTTTGGAATGCACACATTGTGTGCTCTGCATGAGCTCTGTGGGTCTCCCTCCACACTCAATAAAAGAGAAAACCACCAAATGTTCTCTCCAATATCATATCTATGATACCCTTCCTACATAGTAATTCTAGAACAAACCTGGTTTCCAACAGGGATGTCTCCAGGCTATACCAGTCTGCCAGGATCTTTCTGGTTAGAATCTTCAGACTCTGATTTAACTCTGCACTCTCCAAGCATGCAAAAATATAGCCACAAAGACATGGGCCATACTTCTCCATGTGGATTGAAGTTTCCAGGTGGCCTGTGTATGTTATGATTGTGCCTGGCCTCAAAATAAAAACAAATTGACAATCCCTTACCTCCACCAAGACAGTGCCAATTTTTAAATAAAATGTCTACTGGTGATTTATTGCCAATGCAAACTGCCAGACTGGCAGCCCCATTTACCTACTAAACAGACAAATCAGTAAAAGCTTTGTCAACCTTGCCAGTTTCCCCATGTATGTTCTAGAAGGCATTCCAAATTTCATGTGTGTTCTGTTACCAGCTTTCTTATTTGTGTGCACTGAAAAACAAAATATCTAGATGACCTTAATGGCTTAAGGAAATGGGCGTTCTTTCCCTGGGTACTTTCTAGGATTATCCAAGTTCATTTTCCATAGATCACACACTCCTCATGAAGGCAGAATTGTTGATCATTTATTAGCTGGCTTGAATATCAAACAGAGACACAGAACTGAAAGAATTTCTTTCCTGCATGTAATATCATCTTAGAGGCACATTTCCTATCACTTCCCCAGGGAGCAAACACCTGCCTTGGTTTCTCTCAAGAGACTTCTCTTCCTTATTCCTCTCAAACTTATAAATAACAGAACCTGTTGGCTAAGGTATAATTTTTTTAATGTCAATTTAGGTCATGTTTGGTTGTATCCATACCTTTTATTCCCTATTAAGCTGATCTATTCCTGCCAGAATAATGTGCATGAGATTTTTGTAATGTTCTGGTCAAAAGCATTTCCTCCTATTTAGGAGTAGCAGTTCAAAGAAGACTGCTACATATAATGTACTTCAAAAGAAAAGAAAAAAAATCCAATGTCATCAATTCCTATTTATTTAACATTACAGACAGGCTGGCCTGAAGAATGAGTCTTACTTAAGCTGCCCAAAGCGACTAGTTATCAAGTCATTGAGAAGAAATTTTTTATGCCTCATCTCAATGCCTCTGCCATTTGTACACAGACCTCAGAATCGTCTATACTTCATCAACCATTTTCTTCATGTATTATTTAATAAACTGTTTAAAGCATGTCTAATTACAAACATTTATTATAGAATTCAACCCTAGAAATGTGTGAGAATATGCTAAATTGTTTGCTACCTAAAGTTTTAATGAGAGTATAATACCTCCGGCCCATATGCTTCAAGAACGTTATCCTTAATTATGTAACATGGGTATTTTACTGATATCTGTTAACTGCTCAAGCAGCTGTGGTTTTCTGCTTTTTTACACAGCTCAGGAGGAGCAGCAAGTTCAGTTTCCCCTTTTTGAGGGGTTGCAAAATCCATGCCCCAAACAGGTGTGTGCAATCACGAACCACAGTGATGAACCCAAACTGCTCCTTTCTAAAAATTCCACCAGCCGGTGACACACGCTAGTCAAGGTTGCACAACCTTGTTTTCCACCAGTTATTTTGATGATTCATTCCCCCGTGGGGAGGTAACTTGCAGCCATTGTTTCTTTGCTCCTTTTTCTGATAATTAGAGGAATTACTTCCTCATTTTGATGATTTCTCTTTCTCCCTCTCTTGCTCTTGCTCTCATTCGCTCTCTCCTTTTCTTTTCTTTTTTCTTTTTTTTTTTTTTTTGGTAATGAATCCTGATCTTTTGGAAGGTGCTACTTCAAATGGCTGCTCTCTTCTTCCTGGACCAGGATTATGAGAGGTGACACTGAAAGAAGCACACACACACGCACGTATACACACACCAGAACACTTCGGTTGTGAACACTTCAAGTTGTTACTGCCTTGCAGGAAATCTGCCTGGATGATACATAATATAATCAATCACTCATTGAAAACATAAGAAAGCAAACCAATAATCAAGTGTTGCCCACTTCCAAGCAATGACTTTGGAAAACCGTACATTGATTCTACTGATCGCTCAAGAAATTTTTATGGAATTGCCATCAGAGCCTTCCTCATACTGTAAAATGTCAAATATAGACACTAGTCCTCTTTAAATGGTGGATTTTATTTTTGCAAACATCCAAAGTTTATTCAGAGCCAAGTTTGATGTTAAATTGATCAAGTCTTCTTTTAAATAAAAATAATTTTGATCATAAAACAATATAATTTAGTTATGTGAATAAAAAAAAAACAAAGAAAATTACAATAAATGGGGACAAAAAGGTTTTGAACAGCGGCAAATATCACTGGGTTAAATGTGGTCTTCTCAACATGACTACCCTGGAGAAGATGGCATCCTTTGGTAAGTTTCAGATGCTTGCTAAAATTATATGTTATTTGCCCTCCAATCTCAGTTTCCTAGAAAACTGAACTTATTTTATCTCATGTTAAACAACAATCAAAACAATATAATCACGATACTGTGTGGAAATTTTTTTCCTAATTTATGGCACCTAAATAAACACAAAAGCACATCAACCCATTTCACATTGCTCCCAACATACGGATTTTCTTTGTATTTGAAAGTAATTTGTCACAAGAGCACAAGACATGGAATGTGATAATCTGAATATTAGACCCTAATTTATCACTTACTGCCTGTCATTTTGAGCCAGTGACGAGACCTCCATGAACCTCAGTTTTCTCATCTGTTAAATTTGAAAAACCATTTACAACCTTGCACAAGCATTGTGAGGAGCGGGTAAATGTCAAAAACAACAACAACAACAACAAAACAAACAAACAAAAAAAGAAAATCAACTCAAACAGAGTGCCTGGCACCTAATGGAAACCTAAAACACTAAAACATGGTGACTTCTGTGATAGTTGTTACCATTGCACACAAATGTGCTTCACTGAAGCATGACTTCCTGCAGGACAAGTGTCATGTCTCAATCATGTCCTCCTGCTGAATACAACTAAAATTCAAAATTGGAAATAAAATGTTGAAGATTTTAAATTGAGTTTATTATAAAAATAGTCCAGGGGCAAGCATGATCTGGTTTAATTTATACTATACCCCAGGTTCACAAGCAATCAGGAAAAAAAAAAAAAATATATATATATATATATATATATATATATATATATATATATATAATGACATATTTTTAAATACCTGATTTCTTGATCTAACCTTTTCTTGCTCTCTTCAGTGTTTAAAGAAGCTTGTTATCAATGCAAAATTATTTGTAATTTTGTAATCACAAACAAACCTTAATTATGTGACTCTAGCCAAACTAGGTAGATTGAGTGGATAATGTAGCAGAAGTCATAGGGTAGCTCCAGATGGGGAGGTGGTGGGAGGAGAACTTTGGATAGGAAGAACACTAAGCCACTACTTCTATAATTCTTGGTAGCTGCAGGGGTGTGGGCTTGGTAAGGGTGGTGGAACACTGAAGCAAAGTCACACTTCCCCAAACACAAACTCAGTGGGGCGAAGTCTCCTCTTAACCTGCCCGAGACATAAACCTAATGGCTGGTCCTCACAAATCAACCATGAAAAATGACTTGCACAGCTACTTAAAAATCATATAAATAAATTAATAAATATCATTTAATTATCATTTTATTTTCCCATGAATTTCCTTATTTTCCTTATACTCTACATTTTTCAGAAATCAGAAGACTCTGAAAAGAAAGTAGCTCAAAGATGAAACAATCTTAGGCTTAGTAGACAATTGTACAAGCTGTCCTTTATGAATCAGAAGCAATTGCTATAGCTGTATAAATTTAAAGGCAGAAAGATGGATTGTTCCTTTCAATGAATCTTTTACTACCAAACCTGAGAAGCTTATCACCACCCTATAACAACCAACAGTCAAGTCTACTGAACCTTGTTGGATGTCTAGTCTACACCAAAAACAGAAAAGGAAATTGCTACAAGTACAAAGTACATGCTCCACAGAATGAATGATGGTGCTTATGGAGCCCTTCAAAAGGATAAACAACAAAATACAACATATGCAGATATCTTCAACGCTTCACCATCAGAAAAAGTTCTTGAACTGCTCACTGCTGCAAATTACTAGTCATACTTCTCAAGCACACAATTACAAAGAACACAAACAGCACCTTCAAGTTACACATAGGTACCCCATTTTTAGAAAACTTTGCCTTGTCATGGCACTTAGAGAAGAAGTTAGATAATCGGATTTAAGAGAATTACAAACAAGGAACAGAAACTTTGGACTTTTTTTAAATTTTAGGTTGGAATCCCATGACCCGAGATTTTGCAAGTCCTGAAGGAAATTCAGCTCAGGCAACATAGAGTCTTATGATACATTACCCTGCAAACTCTTAGTAGTTAAACCCCTGATTCATAAAGAAAAATAAGAATACCAATAAAACAGAATCCCAGAATTAAATAGCAAAGGAGAAATACACAGCCCAGCCCATCTGATAGTTCATCGCCCTCTATTTTCCAATCTTATAGTTTGGGACCACGCTCTTGTAATAATACCTCTCATCTTTTATTTATGTATCTCTGCCCTACAGGCTGTGAACTGCTTTAGACCAAGGACCAAATCTTCCTCTTCCCTGTTAACCCCAATTCCTGGCACAGAAATTGGCCCAGAATAGATAGTTGGTAAGTGTTTATTGTATAAATAAATAAAATGGTGACTAAAGCTTAGTCTTTATAAAGGGTTTATCTGTGAATAATAACACATTCTGCAATTTGGCAACAAATGCCATCATGATAAGTAAATTTAGTTAAATCTCTCACACAGAAGCAGATGGCCAGGCTCTCTTTCCTTTCCCCTGACCATTTTGATATTTTCCTTCAATGCCACCCATTCATCAGTGGATTGCCATTGTGGGGGTCTTAAGGGTCAGTTCTGAGGAAGGAATGGAGGGGTAAATCCCTGTAAGACTCATCTGCCTATCCTTAAAGTTCTACTGCTCTAATTGTACTACTGAGCTCTTAATAACCAACCCCTCCATCCAAAATAAAAATACAATTTCTCCCACTGTCTACCCTATCTTGCTTAAGAGCAGTTCTATCCTTTGTTACTCAAGCCAAAAACCTTGGTGCATCCTTAACTTCTCTTTTCTCATATCTCATATTTAATCATTTGGCAAAGCCTGTTGATTCTACTTTCAAAATACATATACAGTCTAACCACTTCTCATCATGTCCACTGCTACCAACTTGACCTGAGCCACCATTATCTCTTGTTTGGTCTATTGAAACAGGTCTTAACAGATCTCTTTGCCTTCCTGCAGTCCATTCTTAATAGAGCAGGCAGAGTGACCCTCTTCAGTCATAAGTCACATCCTATTATTCCTTCAATTCTACCTATGGCTTTTGATATCACTCAGAGGAAAGACCAATGTCCTTACTATGACCTACAAGGCCTTGCATTATCTGTCCCCAATCTCACCGCTCATATTCATTACATCTCCGAGTTCTTTGATTACTCACCCATCTCTCTGTTCCAAGCACACAGACCACAGCACATTCCTAGAACAGACCAGACCCTTCCTGCCATTGCATTGAGCATGCCCCCTTACCTGGAATTGCCTCCCAGAAGGCCAGATGGTGTGTCCCTCATCTACTTCTTGTCTAACCTGTTATCTTTTCAGTGTTATCAATGATAACAGATAAACTGTTATCTTTTCATTGAGGCCTACACTTGCCATGGCATCTAAAATGTTGTCATTCCTCCCTGACAATTTTTACTCCCCTCCCCTACTATCTTTTGATCCTTAGCACCTATCACTATCTAACAAATCATGTTTTCTTTATTTGTCTTGGTTATTTTCTGTTCTTCCCCACTAAAATATACGTTCCATCATGGCAGAGAGTTTTAAATGGTTTTTTTGTTGTTGTTGTTTGTTTATTTTACTGCTATATCCTCAGAACATAGAAAATAGTTCCTGGTATGTACCAGGCTCTCAGTAAATATTTATGAATGAATTAATGTATGAATATGCCTTCAGGCATTGGCAAAATTTGCAGGATCCATAGTCCTATTATTTATCTTTGATTTTTCTTAATGTGGTGTCACAACGATAAACTTTGAGAGAAATAATTTTTGAAACTTGTCTTTCTAAAGGAATTTACAATGAAATGGAATGTAACTTCGTTCTACTACAAAGTTGTATGCTGGTTTACCTAGGGAAAGAAGTTCATCAGAATTTTTGAAATTCAGTCACGAGAATGATTAAATGATATATGTTCGAAAGTATTTTTAATAAAAAGTAATGAGGCAAGTTTATCTTTATTTTCAAATGATGAAATCTATAAGTAAAAGAATCTAGAAAATTGATCGAAAATCTATTAGAAAAATATGAATATTAAGTAGCTGATTGCAGTAATTTTAAATAAATAATAAATAGTAACCCATTAGAGAACATGATGAGGAGTAGAATCCCATTTGAACAACAAAAGAGATGAAACAATATAGAAAAAAATTATGAACTGTGTAAAACCTACTTGGGTAAAATGTCAAATGCTATTAAGAAAGATAAAGTGACTTAAATAATCAGAAAGATCTTCATTTAATTACTTTTAAAACGTGTTAATTTAGTACCTACTGAAATGCAGGACAACACTCTAGGCACTGAGTGACAAGATAAGGTTCCTGTCTTCTTGGTGTCTCAAAGGCACTGAGAGTTAAATTTGTCCAAAACCAAACTCATAATGCTCATCACCCAAACGCAGTTATATCCTGTAACTGAGAATGGCACCACCAAGAATATAAGCCAGGGACCTGGAATCATCTTTGACACTGCTCCTTTCCTTACCACCCAAATCAATGCCATCAATAAGTCCTGCTGACTTACTCTCCTAAACGTTTCTTGAGTGTGTTCCCCTTTATTTCTATTACCAACATCTGAACTTCAGCCATTACTATCTCTCTCTCTAGACTATGACAATCACTCTCCCAGCACTATCTGTCATGTCTTCAGCCAGGTTGTCTATGGGGAACAAATGTGATCCTCTCTCAAAGGAAACTTTTTAAGGATTCCTCATCATTCAGGCCTTAATGCAAACATCATTCCCTTGTGGAAGAAATTTATGACTATTCATAGGCTCTTACAGTATTGTGTACTACTCCCGCTTGTCTCTTGGCTCAACTGACATTTGCTTGTACGTTAATTTAATTAATGTTCTGTCCCTTTCATCAAACTATAAGCTCCGTGACAGTAGAGACAGTGCCTCTTTTAGTTCTCTTTTCTAGTGTTTAGCATAGGATCTGGTATACAGTAGTTGCTCAATAAACAATTGTTAACTTCAGCACTGCCCTCAGACTTGGTTAAGATGGGCCCTTGCCATGATCCTCTTCTCTAAATCCTCCCTCCATACCATCCAACCACCCACTCAACCACCCCCACACACACACACAGAAATGAATAGATCATGCCTTTGCCATGTGGCTTTCAGGAGAGCAGCACAGAGCAACCCATAACCCTGAATATCTACTTTCATAATTAACACTTTTCAGAATCCAGGGAAATGCTATTTCTTATTCTGTGCTAAATCTTCAAAGCAAAAGATAACCGAATGGTCAACAGTGGTGTTGATGCTGACACTGGAAAGGAACTCTGCTTCAAATGAGTGACAAATGCACAATTAGGTAAGAGAAACGACAGATTAATCACCTTGTCAAATCCTTTCACTTAGTATGAATACAAGAGATTCTTGTAAAACAAGTAGAATGTCCCAGAAGTGTCTAGCATCCTTCTTGTTTCTTTTCATGTTCCAGTTCATGGCTCTGAAGGTACTCACAAACCAACACAGCATTTAAAAGGAGAATTTTTCACATGTCAAGATGACAAAGTTTAAACCACCTCAAGATTAAGGTGTAGGGAAACAGGCACTCTTCATCATATTATGGTGTCAAAATTTTGGAGAGGACTTTTGAAATATGCATCAAAATTTAAAGTCTCACTTCTCAAAAGAAGACATGTAAGGAGCTAAGAAATATGAAAAAAATGCTCAACATCACTAATCATCAGAGAAATACACATCAAAACTACAATGAGATACCATCTCACACCAATCAGGATGGCTATTAACTAAAAAGTCAAAAAATAATAGATGCTGGTAAGGCTGGGGGAAAACAAGGGAATGTTTATACACTGTTGGTGGGAATGTAAATTAGTGCAGCCACTGTGGAAAGCAGTTTGGACATTCTTCGAAGACATTAAAATGGAACTGCCATTTGATCCAACAATCCCATTACTGGATATGTATTCAAAAGAAAGCAAATCTTTCTACCGAAAAGACACATGCACTTGCATGGCCACTGCAGCACTATTCACAATAGCAAACACATGCAATCAACCTAGGTGCCCATCAATGGTGGATTGGATAAAGAAAATGTAGTACATTACATATACACCATGGAATACTACACACAGCCATGAATAAGAATGAAATAATGTCCTTTGGATGGATGCTGTTGGAGGTAATTATCCTAGGTAAATTAATACAGGAACAGAAAGCCAAATACCACATGTTCTCACTTATAAGTGGAAGCTAAATATTGGGTACTCATGGACATAAAGATGGCAATGATAGACACTGGGAACTACTAGAGGCAAGAGGGAGGGAAGGGAGCAAGGGCTGAAAAACTACCTATTGGGTACTATGCCCACTACTTGGGTGATGGAATCAATCATACCCCAAAGCTCAGCACCACACAATATACTATGTGACATTTTTGACCCAGCAATTCCGTTACTGGATATATATCCAAAAGAAGACAAATCATTCTACCAAAAAGACACGTGCACTTGCATGATCACCATAGCACCATTCACAGAAGCAAAGACATGGTATCAATTTAGATGCCCATCCATGGTGAACTGGATAAAATTTGGTGTATATATACCATGGACTACCACACAGCCATAAATAAGAATGAAATACATGTAACAAGCCTGTATGTGTACCCCCTAAATCTAAAATAAAAGTTGAAATTATATTTAGAAATAAATAAATAAAGCTTTTTTTAAACTTAAGTCTCATACCCTGGAGAGGAAATATACCTTTCATATCCTGTTCTGTCACCTCCTTGCTATGCGATTTTGAGCAATTTTTTTAATCTCACTATGCCTCAGTTTCCTTCTCTGGGAAATGGTGATAATAATAGTACCTAACTTGCACATACTAAAGTTGTGAGGAGTGAAAAGGATACTGCTCATAAAGTGCTTAGCACAGAGCCTGCCCCACAGCAATAGCACTGGTCTGATATCAGACATCACCCACTTTCTTCTTCTCCAGCTGCTCCTCCTCCTCCTCCTCCTCCTCCTCCTCCTCATCATCATCATCATCACTTTTAGACCAACACTCTCTATATAATTTTGTGTCTTTAAAAATGGAAAACCATGCAGTTAGGAGTCATAAAAATAAGACATATCAATATATGCTAATAGAGAAAGATGCTCATTATACTTTATTTGAATAGAGAATGTTCCAGAAAAAAAAAAACTATGGTATAATTATATTTTTGTATCATCTATAGTATGATTATATATATGTGTATAATATGTGTTTATACATAATTAAAATAGAAAATTTCCAGAATTATACATAAAAACTGTTAAAAGCAGCTATATTCGGGATATCTGAATTAGGGGAAGGATTTTTATGAATCACTTTATACTATTTTATACTGTTTGAATTTTTTATCATCATCATTTATCCATTTATCACCTTCATAATTTAAATTGTTAATTCATTTAAAGCTATTTTTTCATTTTTAGTTTTTGAAGTTATTAATGTTCACCAACTTCAGGACTTGTCCTTCTTTGGCACATGAAAGATTTCTCATTCTCACTTAACTCTGGTTGGAGCCATGTGACCATTTCTGGCCAATGAGCTATGAGTGGATGTAACATGTCACTTTCAGAATGAGGGTATTAAGACTTTATTTGATATCTCCATGCTCTATCTTTCTGTGCCCCAGCAACCCCCGAAGACATGTAATGCTATTGATGTGGCTACCAGATAAAACAGCACAATCCCTTAACACAATTTAGGAAATGCTGTTTTTCCACTTAGACTCTTCATTCCTTAAGGTCTGTTCTCTTACTTGTATGTTAAGGGGACAGCAAACTGCCCTGCACTATCAAAAGGTTCCAGTAAGTATTATTAATGGTAGTATTCATTATTTTCTTTCCTCAATTGCAGGCATGGAACATTCTCATTTAACCTGCAAATTGTAGTGCATCTTATTGAAATTTTGAGAAAAGGGGCATTGTATTTGCCATCTTTGAAAATAGACAAGAACTTAAAAATAAAAACTAAATAGCCACAGAGCATTTTTTTTTTTTTTTGAAATCAGGTGCATTTAGATACCTTGATAGTTTACTAAACTGCAAACCTCTGTATGTAGCATGCATTAAATAAGCAAGGTTCAAATATCTATTTGTACCAAGAGCTTAGAAAACAGGGACAGCTAAGACTCAGAGCCAGACTTTG
Organism: Theropithecus gelada; assembly: GCF_003255815.1. NCBI lineage: Eukaryota > Metazoa > Chordata > Mammalia > Primates > Cercopithecidae > Theropithecus > Theropithecus gelada. Next base: position 23,814,286 of record NC_037680.1, on the reverse strand, counting down.
CCAAATCCACAACCTCATTGGAAAGGAATACCTGCAAACAGTAACCAAATGATTAACAGCACTAATGCTACATATATGGTATTGAGGCTGGATGGAGAAGTGAATGACTATCTATTCCTTGTGATGTAGGACACCATCAAAAGAACACGCTGTTCCAGGGGAGTTTGTATCATGTAAATGATAACTTTAGTTTTGAAATTGGACAATGTCCCAGATAAAGGTGTTTAAATTATAACTTTTCCTCTTTTTAACTGAATAGAACAGAGCGAGTATTTCTGAGGTATGTTTGAACATATTTTCTCATAAGAAAGATGTACTTCTATTTAATTTGGCTCTATCTACAGTTAAATATAAGTATTCATACTGTTGTTTGAATTATTTGATTACTTCTCATTAGGGATTGTTAAATAGTGCTTTAACATTTTAAACACATAAAATTCAGTCCAAAATCAGATTTATGACAGTGTGGTAATTTAATTGAAAGCCATGGCTACAGCTCACAGAGCTGGAGGTGTGATCGGATTGCATATGGAGCAGTAAATGGTGGAATGATGCTTACACAGCATTTTTGACTCATCATGTTTCACCAGTGAAGGTGTAGGTAGAAAAACTGCAGGTCAAAATCACACAACAAAATAAGACATAAATTACTTGAAACCTGATATTTGACATGCATTTCACCCCCAGTCACTCTTTTAATAGAGCCCTCCTCATCAACTGAACTCAGAGTGAAAAACTGCCTCCACCAACACCACAAAACTTCTTATTTTCTGTGAAACACACAAAAACTCAGCAGGTGCAACCTGAAATTTCTTAGGCATAGATAAATTGAATGCCATGTAATCAATACTATGTAACTAATCTTGTGTCTACCTTGTTGGACTACTCTATTTATTCTGAAGTAGTTCTTAATCCTGTAAATATAGATAGTACCACTAAATGTGATCGTCTATGTCATCATTTTCCAACCTCACTGCAAGCACTAGCAAGTCAATATTCTCCTGCTCTCCCACATTCCTATCTCGTCACACTGATGATACAGCTCAGTTCTTTATTCTTTCCCCCATATAATTCCTTTTCTTGGACTCCTAGGATTTCCAGCAGAATATATAAATGTTTTCTGGCCATCCATCTAGTCTGGATTGTGATTTATGCCTCAAAAACAGGATCTTAATTTTATTGTTCCCTCCCACAAAATGTTGAAAGATTTCTCCAGCTCTTTAAAACATGCACACCCTTCAATCCAGAAGTAGGATATTCATTATACTTCTTGGAAGCCATTCTAAGAAAAAAAAACCAAGTGTGAATATGAGGATACTCATTAAAACATTATTTGCTAGTATGAAACATTGGAAACAAACTAAATATCCAAAAAGATGGAAACACAAGAAAGAATATTATGCAGCCATTAAAACTCTTGTTGCTGGAGATCAATAAAGGATATAAAGCAATATTCACTACATGTTGTTAAATAGCAAAAATAGATCAGATTACAAAATATTATATACAGTATGATCCCAAGTGTTTAAACAGATGCACAAAGTAGACCAGAAGAGCGTGTAACAAAACATTAACAGTTGTCATTTCTTGGAATAGGAGTGTAAACTCTTCATTTAATTTTTCACTTGTTTCTAAATTTTCTCATTAGACATCTAATTTAAAATATGTAATGCAAATATATATGCAGAGTTTTACATCTTTCTCCTGGGTTCATTAAGTCTAACCAGTAAGTATAATCATTTCATAAGTAAAATGAAATAACTCATCCAGTAATACTCAACCACAGGATAATACGTAAAGAAAAACTGTCTTGAAATACTCAGGGACTCATTCACGTCAGGAAATAAGAATTACTCAAAACCCTGACACTAACACTAAAATGTGTCTACCCTACAACAAGGCAGTCAAATGCTGACACTTCAGCTACAAAAGCCATGTCAGTTCCTGTTGGTTCAGATCCTCTTTGGGCTTGCTGTTCTAGTCAAATTTAACTATTTTCTTTTTTTCCTTTAAAATACTACATATGAACCCTAACCCTTGCAATACCATTTGACTAGGCTGGGATAGGACAGATGATGATACTGAGCCTTACCAAGACAATCAACCCCTGAAATCAGAAGGGAGGAATCTGGCTGCACTTGGAATAGAAGACCTCTTTCCAGGTTTAATGTTGTTCAGTTCACTGGTTCCTAGACTTTTAAATTTTGTGAACTGACCTATTTCGAGCAAAAAATAAGGAACCTACATGGTGAAAAACTTTACTTTGCTACATTCTATTCTCATCATTATTTTATAAAAGAAACCACATTGTTATATGAAAAAAATAAAGAGCATGATCTCAAAGCAAAATATTCAGCTTCTCAAGAAAAATAATGTGTCAACCACACACTAAAGCATATGTGTAACACTATCCAGCAAAAATATTACCAGCAAACAGAGGCGACCCAGTGATTCTTCTGCTAGGCTTTCCCTTGCAGGTGAAAGGTGGTTTCATTTTTGAACTGAGGTTATTATAAAATTAAAAACTTATTATAAAATGAGCCAAAGCACAAAGAACTATTTGTTCCTCCAACCAACATACTCCAAAGAACAATCAAGCGATTGGTTATACAATCATCCATTTTAGATCTTTTGTAAAGGGCAAAAATAGCATCAGAGATCGAGATCTACCTTTCTTAAGAACACTTACTGTTCTCTGTCCATCATTACAGACTTTGGGGATTTTAGAATGCTAAAAATAGAACTTTTCTCACAGTAAACTCAGTTTCCTAACTGGGCACCAGAATATTCTTAGTCTTGCTGGAATCCTCTAGCCTGGATAAGAGCCAAAGCCAAGATAAACCTATTGTTCTACACATGAACAGGAACCCATGAAAAAATAAGGGGCAGGGCAGCGAGTTTGCCTTGAGCATCAATTCAGATACATTTTCCTCCATATGACAAAGAGTGCCAAACAACCATAAAAGATCAAAATCTCAACTCTAAGTATTACTTAAACAGCAGCAAAATCTGCTCATGTGGGACTGAGAAATCTTTCCTGATTGTCCTCATTACTTCCAAAGCCACTGAGATCATTCAAGATTATTTCTTAGCAAAGTCCTGGCGTACTTACTATAGCCTATATATGATTAAAACACAAACTAATCACTTGCTTTTCTTTGTTTCAAAATCATGTAGTAGAGTTTGAAGGCAATAAAAATTTTAACAAGAACCAAGGAACAAAAATAAAGGTAAAGTACAAGTTGATTCCCTGCAGACAGTTGGTTTCAGCTAATGGGCTTTAGGTAGTAGTTACCGCAAGGGTCAACTTTCATAACCATGTTTTCTTCATAGTTTCTTAATCCAAATTCAAAGGTAGTGGTTTCTTTTATGAATATTTTATCAGATGAGAATAAATGCAACATTTTATTTGGATTACACCACTCAGAGAAAAGGGGAAATAGAGAAAGGCCAATAAATCTTAAAGAGTTAATTATTTATACAGAGAAAATTTACTTTCTATGTTGTGACTTGTTTTATTGGTACACTGCAGTTCAATTTAGATTAAGAAGCAGAAAGATTATTGTTTCTCAACAGAGAAGTATCATAAATAAATACAGCAGAGAAATTTTTTTGTATTTATGCTGAACCATTTACAAATATTCAAAATAAAAATGTGTCCCTAAAATTTCTCAAGTTTTAAACTCTTGATATGACATTTAACTACACTTAGCACCAAAAATTTAGTGGTGGTGCTAATCAGGCCGGAGCCCTTATCCACAGGTGATGACAACAGGAGGGTGAGCATCATAATCACTCAATCTGCTAGAAAATTCACTGGATTTCTAGTTCAGTTTAGTTCACCCACAAAGCTGTACAAAATATATAACCATTCTATGGGAAAGAATGCACTGTCATATAATAGGACACTTGGGTTGCCAAAAGGGTTCTGTGGTAATCTGAACTATGAATCTTTGTCATTACTTCAAATACTAAAGTTAAAATCTCTGTTATCCTATCAGAAAATGAAATCACAATCAGAAGAAACTCTGGAGGAAAGTTTCACTCCATGGAACAATGTAGGTATTCGATAAATATTTGTTGAATATTGAATTCAATGGATGGATAGATGGATGGTCAGATGATTTAAGAAGGAGTTATCAAACCTGAAACTACAGATGTCAACCCCATGGCCCTCGGAGAAGTCTCAACTGGAAGCGACTCTATTCCAGTTTGTCTTAACACCAAGAAAAGCAACAAAATTATGCCGGACAGTTGCAAAACAATGCCAGTCACAAGAATGTCCCAGATTTCTGGAAGTTCTCTAGGATACAAATACATTTCTTGAATTTGAAATCAAATTGGAGCTCCAAACACATCACACAGTTTACTTAACTTTGGCTCTTCCCTGCAATATATCTTGCTATAAACAGACCTAGGAAAGATTTCTCCTATTATCTGCAAACCTCAACCTATCTCTTCATTTTCTTCTAGAATTGTAAAAAAATAATAGTTACCATCTATTGATTCCTAAATATGTACCAGTCACTGTAATGGATTTCAGATATATGACCTCATTCGATGCTCATAAAAACCCTCTGCTTTTATTTATTTATTCAGCAAAAATTAAGCACCTTTTATATATTAGACAATGTTCTAATAACTTAGCAATTAATCAGTGGCAAAAATAGACAAAAATCCCTGCCTTCATAAAGCTTACACTTTTGTCAATGTGGGTAAAGGAGTGAACAATAAACATGATATTTACTGATACTATAATTATCCCCAATTTAAAGATGAAGAAATTAATATTCAGAGAATTAGATAACCCTCCAAAGAAGACATGGACAGTAAATGGTAGATCTGAAGCTTCAAATCCAGGACTCTCTAGCTCAAAAGCCTATGTTTAACATCTGTCTCCACTAAAAACAGTGCTGCATGCTTGGAGTCCAAATCACAAATATAAGGCATGGTAGAGATTCACTGGCTATAGGGCAGACTCTACCAGATGCCAGTCATCTTCAGAGCTGCCGAACAAAGCCAAGCTTCTTGCTATGCTTCTACCTGAGACTCAGGACCTCTAAGTAACATCAAGGTATCACAGCAATCTCCCTGCTATAGAACTTCATGCAGTTCCAGTACACCCCAATCCAAGCACATGGTGGAACTGTACTTCCGGGCTCTCCTGAGTTATACAGGAATATGTGAGTAGTTCTGTGTAATGTGTTGTAAATATGAGCTGTGCCACTTATAGGGTGGCCCATATAATTTCTAGTTCAGAACCTCTCAGAACTCTCTTTTTCCCTCTTGTAGGAAGCCTGAAAATGTTCAAGATGATTATGGGATCCTGAGTGATTACAATGAGCAGAACACCTCTGCTGATCTATGACTGGCAAGGAGCATAAGTGACAACAAAACCTTGTTTTTTTCTTTTTTTTTTCTTTTTTTTTTTTTCTTTTTTGAGACAGATTCTTGCTCTGTCACCCAGGCTGGAGGGCAGTGGCATGATCTCAGCTAACTGCAACCTCTGTCTCCCAGGTTCAAGGGATTCTTCTGCCTCAATCTCTGAGTAGCTGGGACTACAGGCGTGCCACCATGCCCATCTAATTTTTATATTTTTAGTAGAGACAGGGTTGCACCATATTGAGCAGGCTAACTATCGAACTCCCAACCTCGTGATCCGCTCGCCTCGGCCTCCCAAAGTGCTGGGATTACAGGTGTGAGTCACCACACCCAGCCAACCTTGCAATTTAACACATGAGAACTGTCAAGGTTTTTGCTAAACAGCACAGCCTAGCTGATCCTTCTTTTACTAGGACACAAGAAATCCCTAGTTTTTTTTTTTTTTTTTTTTTTCCTTAATTATAATGATGTTGCAGTAAAGGTAAACTAAATAAAATTGTGAAGCCCACAGTCTGGGAAGTAACCATATGGTGTCTGGTAGAAAATATATTAGAAAGCAAAGAGAAAATACATACAGAGGGTTTTGAGAAAAAGAAAAAAACATGAAAAATGTGTATCTTAAAAACACTAGTGGGCAAAAAAGAAGTGTATGCGATCAAAAAAAATGGTAGACTTCTCTGCCTCATGATCAGGAATTATCACCATGCACAATCTTAAAAGAAAAAAAGTATAAATTTCAATATTTCATCTATTAACATATTTTTTCTTGACACTTTTTCTCATCAGTTCACCTCTTCCCTAATTTAAAAAACCTCTGCAAAGACAAGATATGTCTGCCATGTGCCTGAATGTCAAAATATTTGAATAAAATTGAAAAGTTGACACTGAAATCCGATATGACTTCTTCAACATATAAAGTCTGAGGGAGATGGCCCCAAGAACACCAGGCACCACCTGCATTTAAATCGTCGAAATGAAAACGTGAAAAAGGAACAAATGTGGTCTCATTACTTTCCATAAAGGGAAAGCTCTTTACCACAACAATGCCTATTATACCAGATTATCAAACACAGAATCACATTGTAACTTCTGGAAATGAAGGGATATGTATACACAGAACAGAACCAAAAGAACTCCAGACAGGCATGCCTCACCCTCGGGGACTCATGTGTTACAGAAAATGTTGGGAAAACTGAATTATAGGGACAAAAGAAACTTACCATGTTAAGATTTTCTAAACTGAAATTATTCTTACTTGTTTTGATTTACTTTTCTTACAGTGCTTAATTCTCATATTTTTTAAGTAAGTTGCATTTATGCCTTTATTAAATGTGGGCCTTTTGATATAAGAAGTCAGTTTGGCAGAATTGCATTGATACCTATTTGATGATGTTCATTCAACTATTTTCATTATTCCAAATAGGGGGAGGATTCTATAATAGCCCCTGGTTTATAAAAAATCCTAGGTTTACATCCATGGATGAGAATGAGCAAAAGTACCTAAAACCTACTATTTTCACGATCCATGGGAAACCTGTTTTATATGTATCAACAAGTCACAGGTGTCATTTAACATCTTTAAACTGTCATCTAATTATGTATGATGTGGCCAATGCGTGCTTGCAGTGATTGTCCCCACAGAATTGGTGTTGACAGTAAAATACAGACTGATATTGATCAGCCAAAAAAGAGAGACTGGGCTAATTTGTGGAGTTATGGAAACCCAAATTCACCCAAAATTGTTCCCATTACCATAATCCATTTGAATCGAATCAATGTTTTTCTATACAAGTTCCTTAAAGTTTGAGAGTAAATAGGACCCTTCCCACAATTCATATGTCCTTATGCACACTTTTCCAATTAGCAAGAAGCAAGAATTAGCATATCAACCACAGAATACTCATACATATACTTCATAGACGTTAAGTGCTCATAAAGCTGACTATTCTATAAAAGTAATCCATGTACTTGGAATCATTAAATTTCACCTTCTGGATACATAATGTAGTACTTATGGCATGCTCTGCAGATAGATCTTGGCTAAGTACTTGTGTCATGCTCTGCAAATAATTTTTGGCTAAAATAAAAGATCAATCAAACATCTCTCTCCACAACACTTAGTCTAGTTCTTTGGACCAAAAATTAACTTGGTGAAGCTTGTATACTTCTAGCTAGATGGCCCAGTCATTCTCACTCTTTAGTGCCGCTACAGAATATACTTTTGATCTTGGACAATTCTCTGCACTGTTTCTGTAATAGTCCCAGCACCAATATAGCGACTGTCTCATGTTATACAGTTGATATATATTTGTTAATATATCTCACATACATTATTTGATATATACTTCACATTTGATATATATTTCTTAGAATTGTATGCCATGCATTAGAGAGAAACCAATGGAAGGCAGAAGGTAAAGAGGCATGTTTACTGGATTATGCGGGAGGCCCTCTGAACACTTCATACATTATCTTGACACAGCTCTGTAGGTATCATGTTCATTATACAGAAGAGGAAACCAAAGCTCAGAGTGTTTAGTAACTTGTTCAAAGTTGCCAAATTGTTAAATGACAGATGCAGCTTTAAATTCAGGTGTATCTGGCTCTGAAGTCTGTGATCTTCCCAACACACCATATGGTTCAATCTCACTTGTCTCTACACATCAAAACCAGTTTTCCTTTTTCCAAACCCCTGGCTACTGCCCAGCCAGTAGTGCAATAGGCCCATTGACAGTATACATACTTTCACATCAGGTTTTTCCCCCTAATTGGATATCCTTCTTCCTCCCCAACTATGCAAACATTACTGTCCCTTCAAAAGCCATTTTCTACATTAAGTCTCACTTCCCCACCAGCCCTTTCCTTTCTCAATGTGAATTGCACAATTTGGTTTCTGTGAGCGTAAGTTAGTTTGGGGTATGTCCTTTCTTGTACTGCTTTCTAACTGGAGTATTATTTCAATCTCAGTCACATTATAAATTCTTTTTAGTTTTCCTTGAATTTCCCAGTCCTCCTCCTCCTCAGTGTTGACAGGTAATAAGTATAGCACAAAGGCTACCTTGCTATTGAAAATGCTATCATTTGACTATTTCATAATAAGCTGAGAGGAAATGTCATGTGCTGAAAATTGCAATGGACTGGGAATGAGGAGACCTCAGTTGACATTTTATGCCATAAACTATTAGTGCTATTTTGGGCAAGTAACAGAACTTCCTTACATCTCACTCTCCTCACCTGTAAAAGAAAGGGCTCAGACTAGATGATACATAAACAGAATGTGTATCCTTACTTATTTTAAATTGCATTCCTGACAAAAAGAAATTATAATTGTAGTCATGCACTTTTGTAGCCAGATTTACCAGAGTTTCCCCATTCAGAAACAATTCTCCCCTCTGTGTCTTCCACTTCACTGATAAGGTCTAGTAGATGTATTATATAAAACATAGACATTAACAGGAAGCTCTTTTCAAATTATAGCCAGTTTTCCAAACCAAACTGCCAACCTTCTACCCTCATACATTTAACATATGTGCTTCTGTAAAGGTGATTCATTAGTGAAAATCGTAGTGTTCCCTATTATGAAACCCAGACTACCACCTGTGCATAACATTCCAGGAGTAAAATAACATGTTTACATGTAAAACTCAGACCAGTTACTTTCATCTCACCAACTATCCTGTCTTTCCTTTTCCTTCTTGTTTTGTTTGTTTGTTTTGAGACAGGGTCTTGCTCCATCTGCAATGCAGTAGTACTATCATGGCTCACTGCAGACTCGATCTCCTGGGCTCCTGGGTGATCCTCCCACCTCAGCCTCCTAGGTAGCTGGGACTACAGGCACGCACCACCATGCCCAGCCAATTTCTACCCCCCTCCCCCCCGCACCCGAGATGGAGTCTTGCCCTGTCTGCCCAGGCTGGAGTGCAGTGGTGTGATCATGGCTCACTGCAACCTCCGCCTCCCGGGTTCAAGCAATTTTCCTGCCTCAGCCTCCCATGTAGATGGGATTACAGCCTTCTGCCACCATATCCAGCTGATTTTTATACTTTTAGTAGAGACAGGGTTTCACCATGTTAGCCAGGCTGGTCTCGAACTCCTGACCTCATGATCCTCCCGCTTTGGCCTCCCAAAGTGCTGGGCCAGCTAATTTTTTATAGAAACAGGGTTTCACCATGTTGCCCACGCTGGTCTTGAACTCCTGGGCTCAAGCGACCCACTCTCCTCGGCTTCCCAGAGTGCTGGGATTACAGGAGTGAGCTCCCGTGCCCAGCCAAATTCACATTTTTTAAGTGAAGGCTTTTATCAGGTTTATTATTAATCTAGGAAATGTATACATTAATGGAAGGCTGCATGTCACAAGAAAAACTCAAAGCAGCATAACAATAACTGTGAGAAATACAATAATTACAATGGCATACAGCATTCATTACAAACCATATTTTTCTTTCATACTGCTTTCCTTAATTCATTGCTTCATTTTCTCATCCATTCATCCACTCAATATGAAGTTACTGAACATCTACTATGAATCAGCTACCAAGCCAGCTGCTTAGTTCCAATTTTGTCAAATTAGATGAAGTGCAGTAAACTATTTTGTTTCTAGAACATACTATGTTTCTAGAACATACTATATTATTTTTACTATATAAAAGGTTTAAAAAAAAAAAAGGAACTCAAAGAAAATGTAAATATGGAGAGAAAGCAGAAAAACCTTATATTTAACTTGAGAAAAGTCCCCCAAAAGTCAAAGGGAAAAAAAAGAAAACTACTAAGAGCAGGGAAAATGTGAACTTCATCCGCACATGAGAAAATAATGGTTCATAATAATGATAAAGTTACAGCCTCAGAAATGACTGAAAAATATTCCATATCACCTTTATTCTTATATTCTTATTTGAAGGAAAGAACCGTAACTGTTAAGTTAGTTATATCTTTTTTCTAGGGGCAAAGAGTAAATTTTCCAATACAGTAGCCATTTTCCCATTCAACTTTATGTTAACTATCAACCAAATCCAACCCACTAGATTTGTGTTTTTGCTATGTTACATCTATGCTCCACCTAATATGGACGTATCTTGGTACAAATGCACTTTCCGAATGATAATCATTAATAGGTACTCTACTGAGAAATAATTACCTTTCTTAATAGGCTCAATTAACCTAGTATTTTTTTCTTCAGTGAGCCAAACAGTATTGGAGATCTTGGCAACACTGGGCTAAAACTGTATACATTACATCATGAAAATTAATGTCTCAAGTAAGCAAATGTTTTATTTCTTCTCTTTGCTGTGACACTTTGTCTTCTGGTCTTTCACATTTTCAAATACTTAGATTAAAAATAAAGGAAAATGGAAACAAAAGCTCTAAAACCCAAAACAAGATTTCTCAGAAAATAAGTGCCCAGAAGAATTGACTTAAACGATACACTGGGGCCTCAAACATGTCTAGAAAAAAAGAAACAAAGGAGATCTTAGAGTTTCTTGTAAATGTGTAGATTTATCTTACTCAGATTACTTAAGAGTAGTTGTTGGTTTAATCTTTCTGTATTTGAACTTAACAAAGCTAATGGCAACTCACTTGCTTTGAATGCCTCCTATATATCAAGCATCCTACAGGGCACTTCACATAATTGAGCTAACTTCCTCTTTACAGCCATCCCACAGTATGCATAATGTTATTGTTTCATTTTTTAGATGACGAGAAAGCTCAGAGAGGTTAAGTGATTTGCACTAGGTTGCCCAGCTGGTACATGCTGGAACTACAACTGGGATTTGAGCAGTATGCTCAACTCCCAGACTTGTGCTTGCTCACTGTGCTCAGATCTCTTTTCCATGCCATACAACTGGCTAAATGCCTCACTTGGTAAGAGCATGATGCTGGAGAAACCAGGACTATATATATATGTTAGATCTCGTTTAGGTTAGTTTGCTTAATAAGAAGAATTCTGCTCCAAATGGTGCTACCAATGTGTTCCTTTGGTCACTGAATGAACCAGTGGCTCAATACAAAATTTCATCACTGTTGACCAAACACTTCAAGGTGAATTCAGGACAAATGGTGCCCTCTGTTCTCACACACGAGGGATAAAAATATTGGTAAAAATAGTGTGCATTCCTATGAGGGTTGTTTGCTGGGACAGAGTAACTTTTCATTATTTTTACGTTTAGCTTGATAAGAAATATAATCATCAACTTGCTAGAATCCAAGCAGCAGCAAGCTAATAATCATATGACTGGGTCCCCTCTCTAGGACTCTTATTATGTGAAGTAAAGTTCTTTTTTGTGACTTCCACAAAGTAGATTTTTTAAAGGAGGCACCGTTCTATCAAATTATGTAAATAATTTAAAACTTCCTCTTATGCATCCCTCCCTGCTCTTTGTAAGTCACCCAACGATTTGCAAAAATAACCATGGGAAATGTTTTGGGTGGGCTTTTGAAGATATTTTTAGCTAAACTGGTGGAGGTTTAAAATACAAGCATGCGAGTGTCTGCCATTTAGAGAAATCACCTGCTCACACAGTTCCGTGGAGAAGTGGAATGTTTTAATGTGTGTCATTCAGTACAACATGTGGACTGCATTAAGGCAGGTTATAGCAGGTCATGCCACGTGACACAGCTGAGCCACATATAATCGCAAGCAATACAACTTGCTCAATGCAACATAAATTTAAACAGGAGTAGGTTTTTCACCCTCAAAAAGAGGCAACAGCTGCTGTAGATAACAAAATGCCCACACTACCCCACACTGAGAGGGGTTTGTGCTTTGACATGATCTGAATTATATGTAGGTAGTTCAGTACATCTATATTTAGGGGCATCTCTAAATATGAACAATGGGTGTTTTGGTGCATAGAATACATTCTCTAAGTGGCGCAAACCTCATGTTTTTTTAATAGTGCATTTTGTAATTTTCTCACTAGTGAATAAGAAGCATTTTAAAATATAGCCTTAAAAATTAGACAGTAGAGACAATTTCTGGCTTAGATAAACTGGCTTCTGAGCCAGTGGGCCAAATATTTAGTGTTCTTATTTAGACAAAAGATAAAATACTCTGCAAGTACAGCACTGAGAAGGCCCAGAAGAAAGAAAACACCATTGAATTATTGTAAAACAAGAAATCAGAGAAAGTAGAGAAATGTGCTGCTAAAATCAACAATGGTTAATTTCCAAGAAAAGTCAGTACATGTGGCATCACTGGCAAGCACAACAGTCCTGAAAACTTTAAGATGTTTGTTGGGTTGTTTTGCTTACTCCTTCTTCCTTGAAATAGGGTGTCACATTGTAACTTGAATTATCTTGACTTTGGATCCACTGCTGACATTTAGATCTAGCTTCTCATTAAAGCCTCAGAAGTGTTCCAGGAGTAGGCAAAGAACAAGTCTCTTCAGATAACCCCACCCAGTCTGGTCACTCCCACCACGACAGCACAAACCCGCCCAGGCAATGCTTACATATCCATCTCTGCACAGCTATAATTAACCACGCGCTAGCTCATAAATCTATTTGAAGTGCAAATGTCATATGATAAGAACATGGGAATATTTTTACAATGTCTCTTTTGTATTCATCAATAAATATGAATCTGTTCCATCGAACTCAAATGTGGACAGTATAAAAACAAATGAAGCATCTAATTAAAGAGGAGAAATTTAAGCTTCAGAAGTCATTTTGGGGCTAGAGAAAGTGTAAGAAAGCTCAATTCTGTAGGGCAAAACAAGTATGTCTTAGAAATGAATTACATGTATTGACTGCTTACTATGTGTGAAGCACATTACCTGCCTGACCTAATGTGATCCATGAGAAAACTGTAACAAAAAGAGAAAAGCTTTCAGGGGTTAAGAAATTTGGCTGAATTTACAGTAGCCAGTGTGTGGCAGAACAAGAATTCAAAGCTAGATCTCACTGGTAACAGAGCCACCATCTTTCAACCAAATACCTATCCTTTAAACTGGTTTCACCTAACCTCACCCACATTGAGTTCAGGCTAAACATATTTTCCCTGGCACTCATATTTGGTCCACTGGTTCATTTTTGTCAACCTATGATATCTCCACAAATAAACTGAAAACTTCTTATGGACAAAGACTTTATAAATTATTTCTTTCTAAGCTTCACATGACTACCTATATGTTTGATACCAAGTAGATACACAACATTTGCTGAATGTGTTCTCATCCATGGCTTCATACTCGTTAGCCCTATCTTCTCCACTCAGCTCTGACAATAGCAGAAAGACAGGTGGGGTTCCTGAAAACAGGACTAGGCTTGCAAAATACCTGAGTTTTGCACCCAGCTTTGCCTCACTTTGGTTGTGTGACATTGCGAATTTCATTAGCTTATTCTTTCAATTTCCTTATCTGTAAAATTGACATACATAAAATCTATTTCATAAAGATAAAATAGTGTCATATTTTCCTGCAGATCTTTTCATACTCTATAAAGAAGGCAGGGCCGGGCGCGGTGGCTCAAGCCTGTAATCCCAGCACTTTGGGAGGCCGAGACGGGCGGATCACGAGGTCAGGAGATCGAGACCATCCTGGCTGACACGGTGAAACCCCGTCTCTACTAAAAAAATACAAAAAACTAGCCGGGCGAGGTGGCGGGCGCCTGTAGTCCCAGCTACTCGGGAGGCTGAGGCAGGAGAATGGCGTGAACCCAGGAGGCAGAGCTTGCAGTGAGCTGAGATCCGGCCACTGCACTCCAGCCTGGGCAACAGAGCGAGACTCCGTCTGAAAAAAAAAAAAAAAAAAAAGAAGGCAGGAAAGTTTAACTGACAAAACTCCCAAGTATCTGCTATGGATATCAGTGAAATTTTCCTAGAGGTAGTTATCATTCAGTCATTCACAGGACATCTCTTTTGTGCAGGCATTCTTCTGGGGAATGACCAGACAGTGGTGAGCAAAAACAGACTCAGTCTCCGCTCTTCCCGGGATTCATGATCTACTGGAAGGCCGCATGTTACAGCTGCAATCATTTTATTTTAAAACCTTTTTTTAAAATATACCTACATTTCCATTTTTATTAGTGGAACTTTCAAGAGTCAATTTACTATCCATTAGATCTGTGATCCTAATAATTGAAATTTCTTACAAAGTAACAAAAGTTATACATGACACTAGAAGTGGAGCTACCCACACATTTCTGAAATATTACTGTTTATGAGTAGAACACTCAGGAATTACAGGGACTGTCAAAAAATCACATAGATTTTTTCAGTGTGAAAGTGTTGTGTTCAAAGTCTCCCAGTATAAGTCTAATACTGCAATTCAGGTCCTAATTCAATGAGATAAACTATCAGACCAATGTGGTAATATGTCTTCAGTCATCACCACTGTACTATTTGAGATAAGATGAAAACAAAAAGAAACATTTCAATACTCACATATTGATATTTGATATCATATTAAATATTCTGGAAGACTAAATTCTCAACACAAAATATTACATGACATTTTATGATCACTATTGGCAGAATTCATCACACAAAAGATGACAGTTATACCAATAGGTCACTTAAACCTGGTGTCATCTCTGAAAATGTGTTTGTGTTAAAATACATTTCCAGTCTGTGGGATTACACTTTTATTTACTTTTATTTCTCACAAAAAGATGTGATGTGTTTAATGTTAATAATTCCATAACAACCAATTAACAGAAATGTGAAGAACAGATTTTCATAAGAAAGGAGTTGTTGGCAATAGATTTCAACAAATTCCTCGGCTGGCTAAAGATACATCATGCTGGGCAATGGAGTAGGTAAAACCTTTCCATGGCAAACTTTCAAGGACCCATCGTTTATGGCCGCACTCCCTGTCCTCTCTTGTCTTCTTTTAAAATGCCAGTCTTGTATGGATGAGGCACATGTTTCTTCTGCCAGTGCCTGCTCAAGCAGACAGTTTACTAATTTGTAGCTCAGTAAACCTTTCACTGCACTGAGCACCTTGAGGTTAGCACATCTCTAATCATTATTTGATAACAGAAATCTGCAAGCATCACATCCCTGGTAACAAGAACATTGTATCTTAGCAACCAGCCTTGATATTCAAACAATTTCATTAAAGCGTAGCACCTCTTAGCAGGTGGGTGAGTGCGGGTGTTGATAAACATTTATAACATGATCAGCCATTGTGTTTGCCAACACTATAATCAGCATGACAAATTTATGAATTTGTTTACAAGCTCCTAGATAGCCAATCTATGTAGGTAAACTACATTTCAGACTGGTTAGGAGATCCAAATATCAGATCCTTATTTTAAATGGAGAGTTTCTTTAGAAATCTATCAATTTAAAAGACTGCCAACCTGCTCTCAGTACAGAGACATCATATTTCCATTGTGGTCTAATCTTCAAATAGTAGAGTTGAATTTAAATGCTTCAGGAGCAAAATCTGAGTGGGAACTTCAGCTGCATTGAGATTCATAAGGATCACATTATAAGGTTGAATTTTTTTCTTCTTCAGATGGATAGAGCCAGTTGATATGCCTTTCATGCCCACTGATCTATTGCATCAATGACTTAAAGGAAACAAATGTGATAAAACTCCCCTTTCTAAAAAGAAGAAAATTTTTCAGTAAATAATTTACTACAAATTTTAAAATGTAGTATAAATGTGTTTTATAGACATTCATTTTTAGGTATTATTGATCTGTCACCATTGTGAATTGGCCCAGACATGAACAGCCTTTTCTCATCTATTTACTTCAATCTAATACTTACCTATAGTGTTTATAAATTTGTCTGGAATTTAACATTTCACCTGAGAGTTTAATCTTTTTCCTAGCGAATGATCAGGAATACATGCATATTTTTTAAACCCCCACCAACCCCATGTTCTTCAAAATTGAAAAGTCTTCCAATCTGGAAAGTACTAACAGGGTACATCTCTTCCTTAATTATATAACACAGCTTCTAATATGACTATAAGGTACCAAACCTGTGATTGTTCAAGTGTTACCAAGTATAAAAGTTCACTGAGGCATGCACTGGCAAATAGGTAGAAGACAAACAAGGACTTTTATACTTTCTGAAGTTTGAACCTTGAACCTACAGCACATGGTTACAACAGGGCCCCTGGGCTCCTCATCCCTGAACAAGCTATTAATCTACCTGAAATAGGTGAACCTCAGTGAAGCATTATCAAATAGGTAACAAGCTTCCTTTCAAATTAAAACCAGCCATGATGAAAAACAAGTTTGTTGACCTAGCTTGTTCACCATGAACCATGACACGTCAGTTAATAACTACCACCTGGGCAACTCCAAACTTCAGCAACTAGCATTGCAATGTTAGAAAGATTCAGAGACAACAATATAGAATACAGTCTGAAAGACCAACTGCTCTATATGCAAATAGTGTTGGGGAAAAAAAAATCTTCAAGGAGAAAGTAAAACACTTCAAAAGTTGTAGTCAGAAAAAGGATCATCATCTGTGGGTACCCTAAAGCAAAGACAACAAAAATACTCTGCATTTGTGTCTATGATTCCAGGTGGAGTGAGGGACAGGACAAGGAGATGTGAGGGGGAGACTGGGGCAGTATTTGCCATATACTACATATTAGGTTAACTGTTATACTTACAGTAATTATTCTTTCTGGTTTCCTGAAGCTTCCCAATACCTATTTCTTGTATTTTGACCACATGTATGGAAACTCTTTTTGTCTGAAGGAGAAAATAATTCTGTTTCTGAGGTGGGGTGGGGAGAAGGGTGCAATGCCTGAAACAGGGACACAGTTGGAATTGGTATTTACGTTTTGGGAAAGTCTTTAAACCTCTATATCTAGGCAAGCACTATTAACTTATCAGTTACTTATTAATATCAGCTCATTATTGTCTTTAACTTTTAAAAAATTAGTCCCTTCTCATAAGAATTTTAAACTTTGTTTTCTATGTGAAGTTTGGGGCAAGAACCAGTATGTTTGTGAATGTGTAAGACTGTGTGTGCGTGAGAGAGAGAGAAAGAATGTTATTAGTTTATTTTTTACTTACTGAAGTGGGTAATGCTACATCCTATTTCTATGAGACAGCTATCAAAATTCACTGCTTCAGTGTTTGACGGGCTACTTCCTAAACTGTTGAACTGTGGTCATTAGAATGCTGGATTTCTAAAAATATATAATAGACCATAACTAATGCAACTGTTGCAGAAGAAAGATTTCTTCTGTACTATTTTGCCTTCTGAGCTGTGTTTGTACATTATGGATTATCTTCCAGTTAAACAACAAAAAAAATGTAAATAAATAAACACCTCTTTCCACAATACCACCGGCTCACAAAGGTTCTTTAGAGCAGCCTCCCCTTGCCTGAGCTCGACAGGTAAAGAAAGGCCTGATGCACATCTCAGAGACCCACCTTAGAGAGGCAGCTACTGCTAGAGTCAGGCACTAGCAGCAAGACCAAACCTTGAGTTTTATGTAACCAATGCCAGGTGGTATAGACTCTATTTACAGAATTCACGGAACTTTACTACAAACAATTTTTTACTCAGGTTACTCATACCTAAAGTTTCTGCCAAAATATTCTGAAGGGAAAAAATAGTTTACATCACTGGTGATATAAAACTTCAGCTATAGTCTGCGAAAGAAAACAGGTAAGAACTGTCACCAGCATAAACCAGTGCTGTTGTGATTCTGCACAAGCCGCCCCCTCTCCAACAAGCCCTTGGGTAGTTTCCTGCTAGAAAACTGTAAGTATTGAAAATTCCACAGAGTCTACAGGGCTTGCTATTTGCGTAGTACTTTTCATCTGAAGGTATCAAGGTGCAGGATAAATATTAACTCACAAATCTTGTCAGGTTTGCTGATGTGTGGAGTTTGAAAACTCCAACTTTGCGTCAGAATTCCTCCCTAATTCCATTTTACTCCATTCCCAAGATAAGAATAAGATTTACTTTTCCACAAAAGTTTGAATATAAATAGAAAATTGAAACACTCATGGAACTGAAACTTCTAACCCTCTTTCTTTCACTCATAATCTATTCTTTCTTTAGACTGAAAAAAATAAAAACACATTAATGCTTGATTTATCTGGCAGCATCAAATAAAGATCTATTTCTTTAAAAAATAAACCCTCTATCACATTTTAAAAATAATTTGCATAGAAATGTTTTAAGACTATATAGTAAATGTCCTAATTCCCAAAATAGGAATAAATCATAGACAAGTTTAGCCTGTCTTAACTATTCTAGACCACTATTATGGCCATTAATGATTGAACTGTATTGTAATATAGCCCTGATATATAGCCAGCCTTTTGCCTCCAGAGCAAATACTTAAGATTACAACTTCTTTTTCCATTTTTGTGTCTTTTTGCAGGCTTTTCAAAAAAACCTTCTCCCTTTCCAGAAGCTGCCATGTTACTCATAAAGCAAGCTACTCTAAAAGCAATCTTTATTCTCTTTCAACTTGTTGCTTCTAAGATGTTAGCCAGGAAACCAGATACCCAAAGTAGAAAACTAAACTTTTAATGAGTGAAGGTCTACGGTTGCTGTCAATGAATGAGTTACATAAGTCTATTACATGCATGAGACATATGCATTGTAGCTGATTCCTTATTTAAGACAATCTTCTGATTATATTTGATCCACATCCTGGGATAATAAGCTGTTAGCATAGTGAAAAATACACAGGTGATAGGAAAATCTAGATCTCTATCATTGTCATTTGAAATAATTAGCTGGTGGGGGGGAGCTGGTCATAGAATAATATATTTAAGGTAAATTTAAGGATATGACACTCAGGAAAAAGGTAGTAATGCTGCTGGATTTTTTTATCTTTATCTTTGCAATCTTGTTTGTTTGTTTGTTTTTCCAGAAGGGAATCATTCTAAAATCTTAATTTCCACCTGGATTTTCTCTATCGTCATTGATCATTAGAGACGCAGGATCAGACCAAAAAAATGCTGTTGTTTCACAAGTTTTATTTGGTTTGCTTTTCCAAATTAAGTTGTCCCTATATTAGCAACCAGTACAATCAAGCTGGTGCTACAGAGAATCGAGTGAAACAGAAACTACAATGCAAGAAAAGATGCTAAATCAGAGTGATAAGTTCCTACTGATATCTAAGGATATGTGCAACACAGTAAGAAAAACGGATGAAAATCTTGTAGAGAGAAAAGCCTTGTGCATAATATTCACAACTGAGTACCTGAAATAAACAATATAGGCAACACAGCTTGTGCCAGGATGAATAACAGTGCAATCAATGTTCCTGCAGCTACCTATTGCTGATCAGGGAGAGCACCTGGATCTCACTAAATACCTTCCCTGCAGTAAAATCCTTAAGAGGTTTCTCAGAGAGGTACCAATTAGGCTTCATTGTGAACACTTTCTTTTAATAAAACCAGAATTTGCCAAAACCAAATATGGTTTTTGAATTTACAAAACAAATTTTTACTCTTACAAAGCACCCATTTCTCCCAAGTACCTCAACAGTTCCCAAAGGATAATAAGAATCACCTGGAGGGTTGGTGGGGTTATGGGGTAGACTTTAGATCATGGATTACACATTACAGTTATTCTTATGCTGCATCAAATAATCCTTAAGATTGCAAATGAGTTTATGGTCAAGAAACATATAAAATAATATTATGTAACTTTTCATACATAGGCCTCTAGACCATTAGTATAAGACAACCATGACCCAATCAGAACTATAACCTTACAGACTTAATGACACTGTTGTAAACTAAACCACCAGGTAAGTCACTACCTAAATGGTTGCCATTCATGGGTGAGGTCTCCCGGGTGCTTATTAGAAACCCAGCATCTCGGAGCCCACCCCAGACCTACTGGCTTAATATCTGCATTTTAACAAGATCCCCAGATCAGTCTTATGAATATTAAAATTTGAGAAGCACTGAACTTAGAAAAAAGGAAGGAAGGGAGGGAAGGAGTGAAGGAGAAGGGAAGGAAGGAAGAAAGAAAATATAGAGTGTTTTTCCCTGCACTCTTCTAAGAGCTTATATGTATTTATGCAATTAACACCCACAATAAATTCAATGAGGTAGGTATAAAGACCACAAGTGTAAACCTACGAATTAAAACCTAGTTTATCTAATACATGAAGATGTTTAAATGGTATTTTTGAGTGGAAATTGTTTTCCTTTTTGACACTCCCTAGTAGGCCCTAGTGGTTCTTTAGGAAATCTCTGTGGGCAGCCATGGTAACTTTGGTCTGTAACCTCTTTTTATAACCTTCTATTCTTGGCAAAGAAGCAGCTGACACAGAAATCAAGCCAGATGTTCATCCTGGAATCATGGCATGGGACGGGGGGTAGGGGAGAAGGTGAAGGAGTATCTTTTGAGGAGACTGGAGCTCTACCAAGAGCAGACAAATTTTCTGCCTCAGCTTTTCTTTCCTCCCAAAGTATGTCTTACCTTAAATTTGGGAACATCCTAAGGAAAAGCTAATATTATATATATTCTTTGCATTACTAAGCATATTGAATAGCTAGAAGGGGAGATGTTTTGGTCTGTTATTCTTGGTAATGGTCCAAGATTAAAATAATTTTACTAATAAAATAAAAATCACCTTTGTGACTCCATCATGAGAGACTAAGCAAGGGGCGGGAGGAAAGAGAGTGGGAGGGAGGAAGGAAAACGGGGTGAGAGGGAGGCAGGAAAGAAGGAAAAAGAGAGAAAATTCCAAATCAGATGGACTTTAAAATCCTTACTTTGTAAAATTGTAAAAAACCATCACCTTTTAGGAGTCAATGAAAGAAAAAAAAATCTACTTTGCTTATTGTTTCTATGTTCATCTAGACCACAGAATATTGCATATCCTGTGATAGGACAGAATTCTAATAAAACTCAAATAGTCCCTTGGACACAGACCTCACTTGTAGTTCGTTTTCTTTTGACGTAAGTCATATACTATGGAATGTATTCAGTTAAAACAATGACCAGTATCTGTTTTGTAATCCCACTGCATAATACTTACTAACAGAAAGTATATTTTATTCCCTAGAATATAAATACTAAAAGTCCCTCCATTATTAGAACTGACACTACAGATATGATGTATTTTTATTTTTATTTTTTTTTACCACTTACTTCAATAACACTGAGATTCATTTTAGAATGCCTGAGAGGATTGTCAGAGTACTTTGACTGATAAATTACAAAAGGTACAAACACTCTGCAATTTTCTCAATTATCCTCAAGTTACCATTTATAAACATCTTATCTATTGCTATAAAAACCATGGGGTATGTGTAGAAAGATTCAACAAATGGCTTACATTTTTATGTCTTATGGTAATCTTCACATTAAGAGAATATTCTTTATATCATTGTAACTCCTAAATTTGAAGCAGAAAACCTCCATTGTGATTTCCATTTTGTGCCCATTCTAAGTTTCACATTAAATTCTAAGCATCAACCATGATTACTGCTGACATCTTTATATCAATGAGTCTCTGAGATTGTATGCAAAGCCCTGAAAACTTCACCCAAGGTGTCATCAAATTAGGCAAGCCTAGTTTTCCTCAGTGTTTACTAACTGAAGCACACAGTCTCTGAACTTACAAGTACATGGCTGGCTAGGCAGTCGCGCCCAGTTTTCACAATTTATTATTCCTTTTAATGGCTCCCTTTTCATCCCAAAGAAATACTCTGTCTCTTAATTTCACATGAATATCCTTTACCTGGGAACGTGGAAGAAAAACGGTAACACTTGTTTCAAATTAATTTCTTACTTTTCCCTCAGTGAAGTGTATCTAAAGAAGCAAAACTTACTGAATCAAGTTTAATGACATAATAAATTCTTCCTTTCTGACAATGCTATGGCTTAATTCACTAGTGCACTTTAAGCTTTTGCCTTTAGCGTCTGATGGGTCATTAGTCTGTATGTAATCCAGCAATCGGACTCCTTGGAGTCTAAACTCAATCAGCAAGCACCAAATCAGTAGTTTCTGAAATACGACTGGTAGGTCAAGTGTCCTCAAAAAGAGTGCCTGGGGCATCCCAGATGGAGAATAGGACATGACAAGCAACAAACTAGGACAGAATTTGATGCCGGCATTCACTAAAGACTTCATTCATTCTAACTCACTAAACAACTATTCTTCAAATGATTTGACCTCCACTTTTGATGTTTTCTAGCAATAGGTCATGCAATAAAATTGGTTGGTATGTGCCAATAGCTTTAATATACATGTCATCAAGCTGAACATATTCTGATCACATTTTTGCCCCAAGAACCTTTGCCTAATATCAGGAAAATGGGCCATGGAATTGCTATCAGTCATCCTAGACCAAAACAGGCTAATTACTACACATTAATCCCACATATGAAATGTGCTCTCTGCTGGGTCAAATTTGTCTTCTTTCTTTGACAGCATATTCTATGGCTGAAAAACACAAATGAGATACTACTAATATGTTCCCTGGATTTCACATAAGATTTGGGAAAACTATTTCTACTCTATCTTCAGTGGCTAAAATAGCCAACCTATCCAATCTACTTAGTTCTGCTATAGTGCTTCATTCATTCATTCATTTATTCATTCAGATGATTCTAGATACTGGAAACAGAGACAAAGGTTGCAGTCACTACCATCAGGAGTAAAAAACTAATTTTAGATATGTGATATGATGGTGTACTTTAGCCTGCATCATCATCATCATTCTCATCATCTTATCTTTTAAAGTAATTTAACATAAAACACACAACACTAGATATAATTCAGATCTGACATTATGCATAGAGAAACAGAGAAAAAAAAATCCTCCCCCCACCTTCTAAAACAGGATTTTCAACGTTCTATAAAAAACACTTTGTCTCACTTCATCATGGTGTCATCTTCCTAGAGGAACTTGGTAGAAAGACTAGACCCAAGAGTTGAATTGAATCATTTTCTTTAGAAACTTAAGAGCCAGCATCTAAAATTGCTGGTTGGCCATGGTCCCTGTGAGCAGATGGAGGAGCAACAAGGGCCATGGTAGCAGGAACAGATACAGAGAATTTGGATTCTGAAAGGAAGGTGACCGTGAGAGCATGAGAAGGGAGGAGAGAGAAAACAGGGAGCTTGAAAGAGAAGTGAGTAGAGTTAGAAGCAGGAGGACAGAGGAAGCAAGAAAGGAAGAGCAAAAGGAGAAGAGAAATTGAAGAGTGGGTGGGAGGAAGAACAAGTGAGAAGCGCATTAAACTACAGCACATATGCCTAAACCCATGAAATTAACATATTGAAAATAATCCAGTGCTTCCTTATACAGAAAACAGTGGTTGGATCAAGTTGCAGGGCCCTGTAGATGAGGAAGCCAAGTGACACACTGCAATAGGCAGCCTCTAAAATGGCTTCCAGGACACCCTGGCTCCTGGTATGCATGTCCCTGTGTAATACCCTCCCATTGAGTGTGGGCTGGACCTAGTGACTCACTTCTTACCAAGAGAATACAGCAAAATTGATGGGCTCTCACTTCCAAGATCAAGTAACAGAAATGCTCTGAATTCCACCTTGCTCACCTTTTCTTTCCCTTGCCTGCTCACTTTGTAGAATGTCAGCTGCTGTATTGTGAGCTGTCCTATGGAAAGAGTCACATGCCAGGGAACTAAGGAAGGCCTCTGGCCAGTAACCAGTGAGGAAAAGGAGCCTGCAGTCCAAAAGCTCCCAAGGAATCAAATCCTTCTAACAATTAGGTGAGCTAGAAGCTAGTCTCTCCTCAGCTAAGCCTTTAAATGAGACCACAACCCTGGCCAACACCTTGGTTGTAGCTATGTGGAGAGCCCTTGAGATAGAGACACTTAAGCTACCTATTGATTCTGGACCCACAGAAATTATGAGATAATAAGTGTTTATTGTCTTAAACTGCTAAGTTTTAAGATAATCTGTTATGTAACAATGGATAATACACACATGTAATAGGAAAATGACAACTTTGACCAAGATTAAGTCTAGGTCAGTAGGTATATCACAAGTGCAACCTTTATAGACATAATAACAGAATTATGAAAACTCCATCTATGATAAAGGTAAGAATTTGGTTTAATCAGCAAATCTTCCCTCATATTTCTCACAGAAACCTGGGTTTGAGCACCAGCTATGGACTAGGTACTTAATAACTGTGAGACATGGTCAAGCCATGTAACCTTTCTGGGACACAATCTTGGTATGTGGAAAATGCAGCTAATAAGTATCCCTGTTTGTCATTATTGTCATGAGATTGACTCAGGGTCATGAAATTGAAACTTACTTTGGAAACTATAAAACCAGTCATAATGTAAGTAATAAGGAGACTGCTGCAGTCCCACTCATGGATTTTCTCCAGGTTAATATCATTTTAAATATTTGCAACTCTTCAAAATGTATTTCCCTTTTTAATGAGCCAAAAGATAATATTTCTTTAGTTCTTAAGTTTTGCTATGAAATATCTTAAGTTTTTGTGCCATTTTTGCCAAATCTAACGCTTTGGATCAATACCAATTCCATCTTTGGTCACTTCACGTATATTAAGATTTAGCCAAATAATTCCAAGGTTTTCTTTTCAATTTAAAAAATATATATGTCTTTGGGTGAGATTCCTTAGAAACAGGGCCTGAGGTAAAAATTTTGGTTCAAGTGATTTACTAAGGGAGTGTTCTAAAGAGAAGGGGAGGAGATGAGAGGGAAAGAATGTTGACCAAGTGTGAGCTCAGCAGGAGGCTAGCTTCAGTAGATCCGGAAGTTCTGGAGCACAAATCACATCACAGCATTACATCTACCTTGAGGTAAAGAGGCTGGCATTTTGTCAGCTCCCCCCTACCTTCACCCCTATCCCTGTCAGTCATTGGCCAGAGGACAAGTCTCCAGGGAAGAAGGCAGCTATGAGGTCACCAGCCACACTCAAAGCAGCTTGGGCAGGAGGCGGGGGAAGCAAGTACCAGCCACTGAAGGGTATCTAAGCAGGGTAACAATAGCATCTCCTATAGGGGATATATTTCTTGCCTTTTTTATGGTATTTTCTCATCATTTTTGCAAATAGGTCTTGTTATGCTAAATAGTTCTAGCATTTTATACCAGCTGTGTTAAATGAGACAGCAGAAAGAGCAACAGTGTGGAAAAAGAAAGATTTGTCTCTAATCAGAGTTGTACAGCTTAATTCAAGTCAGACAACAAATGAAAGGGGGTCACTGGGAGACTTTTTTGCTCCTAACATATAGCCACTAAGAAATATACACCAGAGGTACCTAGGCAAAGCTAAGGCACTAAGGGTGCCTGGGGAGCAGTGGTTCCTCAACAAGCCCAATTGGGAGAAGGGTAGGGGAAGCAGTTTGGGAAGAGGAGAAGGCGAGTGTGACACAGCTGTCAACTCAGGTCCCAGAGAAAAGCAAAGGTAAGAGAGGTCCACGCCCATGCCCAAGAAAGAATGAGAAGGGAAGGGAAGAAAGGGTAAGAAAAGGTGATACTTATAACCCGAGAGGAAGGATGAATACAAGAATCTACCCAAACTGTGTGCAATCATAGGCATGTCCTAACTCTATCTCCTGACAAAGAATGCCTCTGATTTTTCCCACCAAACTTTTCTCTGTTTCTCATATCTGACACGGCCCACTTTTTTCCTTATAAATTGTTTACATATGAAAAAAGCTCAATCATGAAACAGAAGATGGTAAAACTTCTGTTTATTTGATGGTTATTACTAACACTTCAGCTGGAGCTTCCTGAAACATTATTGCTCTTGGTTGTATTGAGGGAGGGGTTGGTATCTGTCAAAAATTATATTTGACTTTAGTTGCCCAGAAGAAATTCTGAAGCTTCCAAATGCACAGGAGGCTTTACAGAGGTGTTCAGTGGGGAAGCAGAATCTGGAGTTTATACCACACAGAACGCCCAGCCTTCCCTCCCCCAGTATGGATGGATGATCATTGCCAATCGTCATTTGTGTTTCTGACATTAATTAATTTTGGCTTTTTTAGTATATATGAAAAAAGATTGGAAATTCTCATGAATAAAACACTACAGTGGCAATACTATTTCAACCAGAATTCCGTCTCTTTCCATCATTCTCAAGCATAGATTACCACTTTTTAAAACTATTCCAACTAGGAAATGTTTATGTTTGATAAAACTAAAATGTAAACATGGGTTTAAGGTGCTTGCCTAGCTTGCTTTCTATAACAAAATATCTGCTGGTTTTCAAAGTTATATTGAAACAGTATGTTAAATTCAGTTCTGACAGCATATAAAGATACTGGCTTTCCTAGACACATAAGCAAAGTCTTTTTTATGAGCTCATAAAGGCTAGACTTAAGGAATATTTAAGTAGTGGATAATTCATAGAACAATACGATATCTTTAGTCATTCAGCTAACATAGAGGGCAACCACAATTTATTCTTCTTAGATCTTCCTCTCATGTTTTATATTCTTAGGAGGTGAAAGGTATTTAGAAAAGACCTAAATACATTTTTTTTTATTATTATTGAACTATCAAAGATGTGCTCTCTTTGGGACTCCCTCCACTTCCTCATTCTGTGTATGTTAACCCACTTCAGAGACCATGGTGAAATGAACCCAAAACACCAACTTACTATTTGCATTATAAATGGAGACACAAAAGGATATTTTAAAACTTTTGGTTGATCTGGCATATCAAAGATTTCTTTCTAAGCTTACTTCAGTGAGTGCATTGAAGTAAACTGAAAGCAATAGCTTAAAAGTGGCTTTAAAAAGTCATAAAAAAAAAAAAACGGCTATTTCCATGGAAATTTTCAGTTTACTCTCCGACCCCCCTTTCAGAATTACGTCTTTCTTACTCTCCTCTTTATTTGCAGTACTCAACAAGGAGGAACTCTAGAGTTTTATGAATTCAAGTGTTAAACCAGTTCTCACTGGAGCGCAATCCATTTTCCTTGCCTTGTCAAATTTGCACTCAAACTTCCAGCAAGCAGCCTGACTCTCTCGCCCCCCCACCCTTGAGCTAATTACCAACACTGCAGCTTAGACGCTAACCAAGCACTTCACCATGTCTGCCATTTTCCTCTGCTTTATAAAGTTCGCAGGAAAATTACAAATCAATACAGTGCTTACCTGAGAGTTCATAGAAGTGAGTCTGATGAAATTTAAACAAGTCGCCAGATCTCAACAATCGATACAGCTTTTCTTATCTTCCCCTTTGACCTTCATAGGTCTGCCGTTTTTATTTCTTCCGTTTTCAAGATGGAGCCAGGGTCTTCCTAAGAATCATGGGAAACTTGAAATGGGCCACAGATGGATGGCATTTCAAAGCTATTAAATAACCACTGAACATGGGCTCCTGTGAACTGAGCCTGGGAACAGGCTCAGGTTGCCACGTTATTAGCAGTGCCTGTGTAAGAACCGGGACACCTCCTTTTTAGCATTAGCTGGGGGTAGTTAAGAACTCTTCATGAAATCAGAGGATTAAAGAGTGTAGGCCAGACGCAGTGGCTCACACCTGTCATCTCAACACTTTGGGAAGCCGAGGCCAGCAGATTACTTGGGGTCAGGAGTTTGAGACCAGCCTGGCCAACATGGTGAAAGTGTGTCTACTAAAAATACAAAAATTAGCCAGGCGTGGTGGCAGGTGCCTGTAATCCCAGCTACTCAGGAGGCTGACACAGGAGAATTGCTTGAACCCAGGAGGCGTAGGTTACAGTGAGCCGAGATGGCGCCACTCTACTCCAGCCTGGACACCACAGGAAGACTCCATCTCAAAAGAAAAAAGTGTAAAATGTTCACAGAATATGAGCTTTTATTATCAGAACCTGATGGGGAAGGCACTGTACTTTGGTCACTAAATTCTTAGAACTAATATACACACTACTACTACATTTGTCTAGGCAATAAGATTTCTCTAATATGAAAAAGTTATGCCCATATTTGACTATTTGGCATTTCAAAGTGTTGTTTTCACTATGTCCTTTTTGGAGACAATATCCTATCTGCCTCTCATTTTACAGTGCTTGACTATTTAAGCTAATTTTATATAATATCTGACATGTGTCCACCTACAAAAGTATCCTGAATTTTGCTTTTTTCATATTTTATCATAGTTTATACTTATCAAAAAATAGTTCATGTGGGAAAAAGTGTCTGTCTCTGTTTAATCAAATAGATGTTAATAGTGTTGATAGAGTCGTATTATATTCCTGTCATAATTCTTTTTTTAAAACTTCTGGTCTTTCTTTGAAATGGCAAAACTTCTTGAATATAAAGAGTTGAAGATGTAGAACTCTGGTTATAATTTCACAAACTATTTCAGTATTACTCTTTGGAAATACATACAATCTCAACACCAAACTTTGAAACACTATCCCTCCACACACCCCAACCTCCAAAAATAAAAAGAAAGAAAGAAAAGAAAAATAGTAAAATCTCTTCACAGATTCAGTAAAATAATATTAGCATTAAATTTTGGATAACACTGATGAAGAGAGATGCTAACATTGACATTTAACAATGTGGAGCTTATTAGACCGAGGTACATTTCTCTCTCATTAAGTTAAGGAATATAGTATATAATTATTTTAGCATTACAACAAAATTCATTTCTTTAGTGTGGTTAGACTTCTTGATTTGGGTTTGCAGTTACTCTCTATTCCTGAACTATAATGCAAAATTTGCTTTCTAGTTAAGCCTAGAATACTTAAAGTTATCTCTCAGATTGTTTTAGTATAATGTTTTAACAAATCTGACCTTTGGAAAGACATCCAAGTGTCACTAAATATCTCACCTAGCTAAACTGAGGCCATAATATGAATGTCACCTTTGAATTCTAAATGCGTTTATTCATTGTCTATCAATTTGCCAACCTTTCCAAAGTGCAAGTTTATAAAAATCATAGAAATTGATATTTTCTTGGGGCTGCATAAAGCCTCAAATTATATTTGTCAATGACTCATTCTAGAGGAGAACTTTAGTAATGTTCTATTATTGCCACATATTCCTGTGCTCGTGTTAGAAACACCTCAGTATCTTTCCCTTTCTGCCACCACCTCCTACCTACTTCCTCCTGAGTTATGAGACTCAAGGCCATGTTATAATGACCTCGGCTGTCATTTCACTAAGATTTTTCCAATATCACCACTAAGTCCTCCTGAAAACACACCTCCCTTAAATCGTCCATCTAAACTTCTCAGGGGAAGCCTGCCCAAAAGTAAAAAGAAAACAAACAGAAATCCGTAATAATGTAAAGAAAGCCAGCAGCTTTATATTGGAACAACCCTGTTCTAAGGTTAACCCCAGCTGGAATTTCTGCAAATTGTCCATTTACATGACCATTCACTGAGGTCGTAAATGATGTTGAATACTGAATGCTTCCTGCCAGTTTTAAAAAATAATTATGACAGGAATATAATAAGAATCTATCAACACTATTAAGATCTATTTGGTTAAACAGTTTAATTGACTCTGCGAATTAAAGAAAAGGAAAAAAAAAAAGAAGAAGAAAAATCCCTGTCACTGTTAAAAGCAAATAACAAGCAGCAAAGTAAGCTATTGACCTGCCAGGGAAATGAGGTTTCCCAGGAATTATCTCTGTATTCGTTTTTAGGATAAGAAATGTAAAAATATAGAGTTACTACAAGTTAGCATTTTACTTAATCTCTTTACTGCCATGAGACTGAGGCACTGCCAAACACAAAAACATGTTTTTAAAAGAATTGAAAATATTTATTTTTCTTTTGAGAAGGAAAACTTAATCAGACTTCTTAATCAGTATAATTGAAGAGTTTATTGGGCATAACTTATTAAGATTCCATATAAATCAGAAGTCAAAATGTCACTTAGAAATCTTTGTATTTAAACGAAATTGTTCAGCGAATACAGAAGTTCTAGAAAATGTCGGTCTGTGAAATTTTATTCATATAAACATGATGGAAGAAAAAAAAAATTAGAAAAAGATTCACTCCTCCCCATCCCTTCACCCAGGGGAAAAAAACCTATGTTATGAATAGAGACATTTAGTGAGATGGGTATTAACAGATAAGTGCTAAACCCTATGAAATATAACAAGGAGAGTCTGATTCTAATGATAAACATGTTATTGTTCATTTCTTACTGTCTGAAATAATCCTGGATTTTACTTAAATTCTGTCAAAAGCTTATTTAAATTGTGTACCAAAAATTTCACAAAGCAACAAAATCTAGAACAGTCCATCTTGCAAGAATGAACGGCTGCTTTTAGTGTGCCTGATAAAAATGGTATCCCCTCCCCCTCTTCAGGTGCAAACACACCAGAGCAGGTTTTCCTGTTATTCTGATGCATGCCTTTTTTCCCATATTAACAATAAAAGTTTGGTATGCTATCTGCCTGCAGAAGTTCCTTCCTGAGCACAAGTGTGTCTTATCTGTTGAGAAATTCTGACACCAGGTAGACCGTTGTTTATGTGAAAAGGCATCTTTCTTAGGCAAATAATGAGTATTTTTAAGAACCTCGATAAATGAGCAAGTTCTCTGTGCAAATATACAAAACACTCCACTAATAGCAAATGGCTTTTTCTTGGACAGACTACTATGCATTCGTAAGATGGACATTTCTACATGTAACCTTGTCACGTGGCCGTGTTTCCAAAGCTCCCCAGCAATCATCCAGGCCCATCTGACCTCTATGTGGTTTGCATCTGCTCAGTTTCCACAATCTACTCAAGAAAATCCAAAAGACTAATTGCTGTTCCCTAAACATTTCTTGCTTTCTCCCACTTTTCACCAAGGGCAGTACTAGGAAAATAAGACTAAGAATAATACAATCTAGGCCATTCACCTTTGCTCTTTCAAACCTGCCTCTCAACCAGGGCTGAAAGCCAGCCTGTTCTGCCTACCTGCCCCCAAACCAGCTTGCTGGGCCATACTAACTCACCACCACTCTGTTCCTGCCCCTATACAGGAGTCAACCAGATAACTCGTTTAGGTTCGTGTGTTAACACATTACTGGTCTACACTTCTCGGTAACTTGTCCAAATTTAAATGTACAAATAAACAGGTAAAATTTCCATCACCCATTTATTCTTTCTTTCTTTCTTTTTTTTTTTTTTTTTTTGAGACAGGGTCTCCCTCTGTGCCCAGGCTGGAGTACAGTGGCACAATCATAGCTACAGCCTTCAACTCCTGTGCTCCTGTGCTCAAGTGATCCTCCTGCCTCAGCCTCCCAAGTCGCTGGGACTACAGGCACGAGCCACAGTGCCTAGCTGATTTTTTTTTTTTTATTTTTAGTAGAGATGGGGTCCTGCTATGTTGCCCAGGCTGCTCTCAAACTCCTGAGCTCAAGCACTCCTCCTGCCTCTGTCTCCCAAAGTGCTGGGATTATAGGCAAGAGCCACTGCACCCAGCTACACATTTATTGTATTTATTATTTCTTAAGCATACACATGTGCTGGCCACTGTGCTGAGGTTACAGAGAAGATTAAGAGAGTCTCTACCCTTGTGGTGCTTGGAGCCCAGAGAAGTCAGTGGATATGAACAGTATGATGAATGCTGTGATGGGAACGTGTGCAGGATACAATGGGAAAACGTCACTGAGGCCCTACACCAATGGTGGAGTAAAGGAAGAGGCTGAGAAAGACCCTGTAAAGCCCTGACTCCTGGCATGGTGTAAAATAAGTGGGAGTAAGCAGGTGAAGAAGGCAAACAAGGACATTCCTGAGGAAGGATAAGCCTGGGCAAGATTCCGGAGGTGGAACACGGAACGGTGTGCAGCAGGAACAAGCTACGCTTCTGGTTCTGGCTTTAGGACTTCAAGCCCATGGAAGAGATATTTTTAGTCAAGTGAGTATTGTCAGGGTATTTAGTCAACCCTCCTAAAGCAACAACTTCCTTTTTTTGAGAAGGAGACCAACCCTAACTTCAGGATTTCCCTTCCACTCACAAAGACTCCTCCAAAGTAGATTTTTCCTCCGCTTTTGAATCCAATGTACCTAGACACCCTTCCCTAACGTAAGCAAGTCCATCCATCCCATCAGATTTAATTGTGCATGTAATTATTTGTACTTATTTTTATTTATAGTTCTCAATTATTACCATGTCTCCCCCATAACACCTTGGGACAAGACTCTTGAATACTGTTTCTTTCTCTTCCATCTTTCAGAACATTTTAGGGCTCTGTAAATACTGATAATTTGCCATGTGACATTGTGTCTTCATAAACAGAAGTAGACAAATATTTTTCATAATTGTTTCTCCAACAGTACTTTCAAGATAGAGATAATAGCAAAGTAATTCACCACAGGAGTTAAGTGTCCAAAGTTGTTAGATGCAAAATAACAATAAAATTGGAGACCTTTGAATGCCTATAATGGGAGTTCTGTACTCACTGTCTCACTTAACCTTCACAACTATGTCAGATGGCATCAGTAGTATGGCCCCTATTTTATAGATGAGAAAACTGAGTCTCAGAGAGATTCATTTGCCCTTCTCAGGAAAGTTAAGAAAAGCTTCCCTGCAGAAGACCCATGAGAGCCCAGAGTGTCTAGGCTTTGGCCATGAGAAGAAAAGGAAAGACTCTCTGAGGTGCCAGGCAGGGCCAGAGCTCAAACCTATATTCATCTGACTCGAAAGTTTCCAGACTAAATATTTTAAGTCCATGCATTCAAAAAAATACAATTTAAAACACATACAACTATCATTGGTCATTTTTGAAGAAGGCTACAAAATAAGCTGAAAGTGGAAATAAAGGGTTAAATCCAGTATTTATCCTGGGTTTTATATACAGATAATATAATGAACACATATTTCCTCAGTGTAATCAAACAGGAAAAGTTTCTCCTAGAAATATTACAACTACTAGGTTAAAAGGAATTATATTCATAGAATTAATATACTGTATTGCAGCCTCTAATGAATTAAGGGATCTGGACAATGATCAATAATGGCTACTGATACCACAAAAAAAGAGACAATCATCAAGCATTGTTTGCCTCCTAATAGAATACATGACACATATATGAAATATATTTGCCAAAAAAAAAAAAAAAAAACCTCACTGAATCTAATCATACATTTAGATATCAATTTACATGAAATAAAAAAGACTAAGGAACATATGAAAAGATAACACAGAAATGTAATCATCAAAATCAGAAAATTCACCAGAAAAAAATGGCCTGGTTTCTTCACCAAATAGTTGAAAGCAAGTAAGCAAGCAAGCAAGCAAGAAAGGTGGAAGTAAACCTACAGAGTAAAAGAGACTTAAGACACATGTTCACCAATAGCTTTCTATGGACCTTATTAGGATCTAGATTCAGACAAATTGTTAAAAAATATGTGTATGAGGCAATTGGAGAAATCTAAACATTGACTTGTTAGTGAATACAATTAAAATTTTTTGTTAATTTTTAAGTGTGTTAACATTATTGCATTTGCCTTTTAAATTAAAAAGGCCCTTAATTTTAGAGATAAATTTAGAAATATTTACAGATGAAATCGAACAAGATTTGTCTCAAAAGAATTTTGTTAAAACAAGATTAAATGAAGATACAGATTAGACTAGATTGGCCATGAATTGATGGTTGACTCTTGACAGGAGTGTAGAGATCCATTATACACTTCACTCTATTTTGGTATATTTTTTAAATATATATACATATTTCAATAGTAAATTTGACATAATTTATTACTAATATAATAGCAGTAAGTCTTTTAAACCACTTCCTTTCCCTGGCTCCTCTCGGCCTCCTCAGCTGTGGACTCTTGACCCTTTGTTAAGCCTAGCATTCTCTTTTAAAGGCTCAATAGAAAAACAACCATCCAAGGATATCCTTCATCAGGAAAAAGGGATCATCTGAGCTCTGGGGCTACCCAAGCTTTGAGTATCATCCCCTCTCTTTCTGGACAAGGTAGTCCCTAACCAAAATGTAGTTCGGCTGACTCTGAAATATGCTAGCAGAAGGCATATATTTCAATTCTGCCCTTAGGCAGCCTAAAAAGTGCACACCCTGCAAAACGATTAAGATCACTCCCTGTCACACCCCTTCCTCATTTTTCAACTTCACTTTTTATCATCCTGCATTTTGACATCAGGGACATTTACAACGATCAGCAAGGACACAGACATTCTCCATGGTAACTGTAAGTTTACTTGTTTATTTAGAAAAGTCCAGAGTCAATGGCATGCAAACTCAAACAGGGCCTTAGAGAACACTAAGTTCAGTTCCCTTACTTGGCTGGGGTGGTAAGTTAGGCTCCTAAAGGTAAGGGGCTTGCCCAAAACACATACAAAAAGGAAGTGCCTGACCTGGACACTCTAAAATCACAAACACAGCTTTCCTCTCCATTCTCTATATTCAAGAACAGAGGAGGACTCAGAACTATAATTGTATGACTCACATCAGTCAGTGTCTCTGAAATATACAATACTAAGCAATGTAGTTAAGCCTCCTAAGTCCACCTCCTCTCATCTACCTGGGGAGATCAGCATTAATAATGGGCTGAGGTAGAAGAGCTTAGAGGCTTGAAGGGGCCACAAAGGGATTTGCAGTACAGGGAGGACCACATTTCCTCTCCTAGAAGATGCCTGGCATGCTTCGAGCCTACAACATCGATCGCTTCTTTTCCTTTGACCTTCTCTTAGTTCTTGCATAGTTTTCTTAACTTTATTCATAGTTTTAAAAAGTCTCAGGGTGTAGGGGGGATTACTAACTCGTATTTAAACCCTCTCTTCCTCCAACTTGACTAAACAGATACAAAGATGAATAAAATTACCATCCTTAATTAGTGCCTTTGCCTCAGTCATTCCTAAGCTGAAGCCATTGGCTTAGTGACCACTAAAAATAATGTTTAAACAAGGTCTTCTGTGTTAATTTCCCATAAATGTATTTTAAAATGCTCCCATCCCATTCTATAAGTGTTATGATTTTCAAAGAAAGCCACGTCCAAGAACAATAAGTCAGTTGCCCAAGGTCTCAAAGGTGTTGGAAACATAACCAAGACCTAGCCCAGGGTCTAGCTGACCCAAAGCCCATGCCTTCCAAGCAGCACAAGAGAGAAAGGCACCATCTAGGTGTCTTTCTTAGCTCTGAGCGAATAAAAGTTTTCCCAGGAAGGGACCAGCAGGACCTGAAGGTTGTTCTTTCAGTCCCCTTCAGGATCCCCCATTTGTGAAAAGGTCAAAATATGTTCTGTGCTTTTCAGAGACAGAGTTGTAAAATGGCTCTGAGAGAACAGCCTCGGAGTGAACCTGACATTGGGTGTGTGTAAGCGGTTCATGACTCTGCGGTTGAGTGTACATGAGTCACCCAGAACACCGCGAGGCTCCAACATAAACCATGTCCTCAGACCTCACCCTCAGCCCCTGCCACAAGCTTATTCACACATGATGTGCTAGCCTGGCACCCAAAACCCCCAAATCATCCATGAGTCACAGCTCATTACGTGGAACACTGCAGGCTTGCTATCCTGATGTTGGACCATGATTTGCTTAATTGAACCAAGAAAAGGAGCGTGGGAAGTGAGGGAGCCAAGCTGTTACCTATGCATTAAAGAATATGAAGCAGGACCAAATGCACCAAGAAGAAAACATTCCAAGTTTAACTCTCTCTCAAGGAGGTCAAGAGCTTCAGAGCCACACTGCTGAGTTTTAAGCCCAGCTCTGCCCCTTAGCATCCGTATGATCTGGAGCATGTGATTTCTGCCTCAGCTTCCTCATCAGTGAAATGCAAGTAAAAGAGCGTCTACCACATAGGGCTTACCCCTGTTAAAACAATAACACCTAAAATGTGTATATAAATAAATGCAGGTTGAATATCCCTTATCCAAAATGCTTAGAACCAGAAGAGTTTCAGATTTTGGACCTTTTTTTTTTTTCCTTTATTTGCATTATGCTGGTTCAGCATCCCCAGTCCAAAAATTGAAAATCCAAAATGTTTCAATAAGCATTTCCTTTCAGTGTCCTATCAGTGCTCAAAAGTTTCAGACTCTGGAGCATTTCAGATTTCAGACATTCAAATTAGGGATACCCAATTGTACTACTATTAGTATGCCATCAGAATACTTTTACTTAAAACCTTCTATGTCATTGGTATATAAACCATGAAGTTGAACTCCTCAACTCATTGCAACAAATATGATCATGGAACTGTAATTGGAGAGCTTTGTTTATAACAAGCTTGCTCAATGATTGATATCTGGAGATGGAAAACAAAATAAGTGAGAAACTATAAACAATATAAACTTTAATATTATCTTCAGGGAGTTTAAAATTATAATCTTTAATAAGTGATATTTTCAAATCATTCTAACTTAGTACTATGTCTAGGTATCTTTTCTTTAACATTTAGGTGCATGAGCTTATTTATCTTCCTGCTAAAGTTCAAAATCTAATTTCTAACACAGGTTACTTGCTGTAATAAACTCTACAAGCTTTAAAATGACAGGTTGAAAGATACAATTTTTTAGAGTTATGAATTAATAGCTATATATGTCAAAGACTTTGAAAGGGCCAACTTTTTCATATTTATAGATATATTATTGAAATGATAAAAAATGAACTGTGGAAAGAGGAAAGAACTGAGAACCACATATAATGAATCAAACATACTTAACAAGACATGTACAGACACTTTGGTGTGCATCTCTTTTATTACGTTACATTAATCAAATACTGCTAAAGACATCCATCTGAGCAAAGTATCATGATGATATTCTATAAAAACATTCTTTTGAAAAGAGTCTGTCCTGACAGCCATATCAACTATATTGTTTTAAATGATTGTCAGAACCACACTTCTCAGAAATTAACACAATTCATGTATGTGCCTCTTGAATTCTCTCAGCCCCACTGAGGCTAGCTTTTTAAAAGAAAATAATTTAATTGGAGAAAATGCACAAAATCTGACTAAGGAGTCACGAGACTCTGGGTGCAATAATTTAAAAAATATATTTTAGAAGCCTAATATCAATTCATCTAGTTTTAAAGTTTTCACATATGATAATAGGAAATTCTGCTTATTTCACAAAATAATTATCAGACCTTAAGAGGATTTTTCCTAACATCACATAAACCTGATGGCTTTACATAGTGATGATGAGCTATTGTTTGATTTTCATCCTGATAAACTACATAAGAATTGCAATTTTTATATGCAACTGTTCATAATGTGTGTTTGGATTTCCCTGTTTAAATTCTATTAGAGTCCTACTTTATGAAAAATCTATCACTTAATATTCTATTTAATACTGAGATGAACATACATAAAAGCAAACAGATGAAGAAGATGAGTAATATCTCAGGATCTGTAGCCATCCGACTATGAGCAAATCATAATATATTATTATAAGTCCCTTCTGTTACAGTCAGATATTTCAGAAAAATAACAATAATGTATTAAAAACGGAACTTCTCTTGTCTTTAAATAGCACAAGTAATTCAACTGATAAATCTGGATAATACTTCTAGGTCTCTATACCTATGGTTTGGTTTTGCCTTTTCTAAATTAAACTAGATCTTCAAATTATTTAGGTGCCACATTCATTTTACCCTGAGAAAAGATATGACAAAGAACTTTATGGCTAGAAGTTTGTCTTAATTAGCATGCAACTGAACAATCGAAGTCTAAAAACTGAAAGTCAGCAGCTGAATGTAAGACTGATTTTAATATCCTTATTTTTAGAGAGAATTTATTGTACAAAATTGATGGCAGGTAGAAAGAGGATAAAGCTGTCCATAAGCTGCTTAATCACCTATACATAAAATTTATTTGAAAAGAAGGACAAATGGGGCCAGTTGCACCTTTGCCTTCACATAGATTCAATTTTCTATGTCAGTTTGAGAGAACAGTTTTTAGTTTTTCTACTACCTGCCTTCTGTGGTGGGGGACGGGGTTGGGGTGAGCCGACTAAGAAATAAACAAATAATTTTGCACCGGGCATGGTAGCTCACACCTGTAATCCCAGCACTTTGGGAGGCTGAGGTGGGCAGATTACCTGAGGTCAGAAGTTCGAGACCAGCCTGGCCAACATGGCAAAACCCCGTCTCTACTAAAATACAAAAATTAGCCAGGCATGGTGGCGAGCGCCTGTAATCCCAGCTACTCAGGAGGCTGAGGCAGGAGAATCGCTTGAACCCAGGAG
Source organism: Theropithecus gelada (assembly GCF_003255815.1). NCBI lineage: Eukaryota > Metazoa > Chordata > Mammalia > Primates > Cercopithecidae > Theropithecus > Theropithecus gelada. Next base: position 23,775,915 of record NC_037680.1, on the reverse strand, counting down.
GAGGAAGTTGCAATGAGCCAAGATCACACCATTGCACTCCAACTTGGATGACAAGAGTGAAACTCTCTCTCAAAAAAAGAAAAAAAAAAACACTTTTCAGTTTGATGTAATGTAACTAGAAACCTCTCCTCTACAATTACTATAAGTGCATAGAAAGAAAATCTAAAGTATAGCCATAATTATTTTTTAGAATGCGTTGAGCCACCTTAGAATTTGGCCCTCTTGCCGGAAGACATCTATTCTTATTGTTCCAGAATGACCAGCCTCACTTATTGTTGCCACTCCCATACAAACCTAAGAAATTTCCTTTATGCATGACTAACCCCTACTAACCATCAGCTAGATTATTTCTTATCTGTATGTGAAAAAATAATAACCTGGTTATTTAAAAAATTACTCTCATCACGTTGTCCAATAGACCAAGTCCAAAAATCAGATGATGGCAAAGTTTTCCGTTCAGATTTTACATTGAGGAGCTAGATTTATTTTTCTCTATTTAACTTTAGAACATTTTTTTAAAAACTTACCATATAGTTGTATTAGTGTTCCAGATGTCAAAATACGATTTTATTTGATGCTGTTTAAACTGAAAATGAGCTTTACAAAGAAGGCTTACTAACTTTTTAAATAATTCTGGAAAAGCATAGGAGGGTTTGGATTCACATAAACATAAAATGTATTTATGGTTTGGATTTTAACCAATGTAAAGTATGTATCTGAGTATTGAGTCCCATGACTGCAATCTATTCTTCTATGTTATATGGAAGATGAATAAAAGAAATAACTTAAGCATTTTTCTCTAATCCTGGCCACAGACCTACAAGATGGGTACATTGCTCTTATTTTACCAGTGAGGAAATGGAGGTTTAGTTGGATGGAGTGTCTTGCCCAAGGTCACAGTGGTAGTAAGTAGGCAGAACCCAAATTGAAAGAAACCCAGGTTCCTAAACTGTGTTCCTTCGAGCCTATGGGACTGCTAACCTAAGAGAAGCCCAGGTTAGTTGATTCCCCTTAACAATGACTTGTTAGACTCAGTCAGTCCCTGTCCAGAGAGGTTCTTCTTTAAAAGTAGGTTTTGAAAGGACCCGACAGCATTGGCCCAAGAAAGCCCTCAGTATTTAGGGAAAACTCAAAGCCAAGCAGACATTATGGAGGACAATTTCCTAAGAGATCTTTTTCCAAGCTTTTGGACATAGCAATCTCAAGAAGCATAAAGGCACAGTAACACTTGTTGCATGGATAAGTCTTCCTCTGTTTTGTTTGTTTTTTTGTTTATGTTTTTGTTTTTTCTTTACTGGTCTAAAGAGATTACAAAAAGAAAAGGTGATAAAAAAATAGAACAATACAATTTAAAAGAGAGATTGTCATCCTCTAGCAGACTGTAGCCTGAAATCAGGCCACTGGTTTTGTTTCACCCACACTAAGATTTAATGTTTTTTAAATCAGTTTTCAATGCTAATCAGAATATTTTTACATAAAATTCCCAGATTTATAGTTCCTTTTAAGAATTTAGGAAATCTAGCCACCCTGTACCTATATTCTAGCAATTGCCTGGAGCAGAATAGATGTCGTTCAAGTTTAGAAAGACCAACTACCGTCCAGCTGGCCACTACTTCCACCCTCCCTACCCACCTCCCATACAGATGCTCCTTGACTTACAAAAGAGCTATGGCCTGAAAAAACACATAAATTGAAAATATCACAAGTCAAAACAATGTATTCAATACACCTAACCTACCAAACATCATAGCTTAGCCTAGCCTATTAAACATATCCAACACAGGCTTACATTAGCCTACAGTTGGGCAAAATCATCTAACGCAAAGCCTGTTTTATAGCAAAGTGTTGAATGTCTCATGTGATTTATCAAATACTGTACTGAAAGTGAAAACAGTTGCCTGGGTACACTGTCAAGTATTACTTATTTACCCTAGTGATCGCATGGCTGACTGACACAGAGTTGGGACTCATGGCCACCGCCTAGCATCTCGAGGTATTGTCGCACTGCCTATCACTAGCCTCCGAAAAGATCAAATTCCAAACCCCGAAGTATGCCTTCTACAGAATGTGGATCGCCTTTGCACCACTGTAAAGTTGAAACATCTGAAGTCAAACCATAGTAAGTCAGGGACCATCTGTATGTTCAATGTTACTTGGCCCCTATATGTCTTTTTGTGTGTGAGCATTACTCTAAAACATTTGTGGGGATCTTTAGAGAAGTGGTCCAGCCTCAATTTTGCACAGGCTTTTTGCCCAATTTTTCTTGCTTCAACACCAACGGCTTTGCATGAAGTTGGGGCATGCTCATGAAAGAGAAAGAAGTAGGTTGTAACAGGGAAGGAAAATCTGGCTTTAAGCTTTTCATGGGTTTTTTTTTTTTAAATAAGCTGAACTGTGATTGCTCTCTCAATCCCAATTTCCTAGTGTAGAGGCTGACTCTAAGGAGGTTGGTTTGATTCCAAAACAACACAGAATTTCTCAACAGGCACCATCTTTCCCAGTAGGCGCAGCAGGCAGGTAAAGCAACCTGCCAATTCTCAATGCTTCTTTGGAGCCGCTCGGGAAAGACCTGGAAGTAAACTAAGAACTAAGTGGGGAGACATTCTGTTGAGAGATTCCTGGGTTGTGTCCCTGCCCTTTTCTCTGCTTGCATCTTTATAGCCCCTGCCCCTCATGACTTTCCTCCTCATCCAGAGTTTTGAAACACAGCAAACACTCAGAAACAATTGGCAGGTGCTTTGAAGTCATTACCTGCCTGCCATGCTAATTGCAAGTCATTACCTGCCAGCAGCACACAGTTTTGTACAGTTTGTGAGACACAGGGAGGCTCTACTTAACTGGAAGGATCATTTTTCTCACACTAAAGAATGCCAGCTTTGGCAGCTCTGTGCCCACCAGTGTGACGTAACGTGTAGCTGGTACTCCCTCTGTCGAAATCATTCTTGAGGATGTGCACACATGCATCTTGCATGGGAAAGGCCAGAGGAATATCCACAGTTTTCTGCCATTCATCACCTCAAATTTCACATTGCTATGTATTAAGGGGGAAAAAAAGCCACAAGTTCCATTTTGCAGATTTTTCCTGCTATAACAATTATTTGAAAGCGTACTAAATACACAGTGAAGCAACTCGATCACATTAAATGTGCATTTTATAAAAAACATGATTTTAGGTTGCCATATATTATTATCTATCAATAAGATAAAGTTCCATTACAATCTTAATTTCCACTTGCAGAATGGGTATTACTAATGTCTGTAAATTATGCATGTCTCTGTTATATGGAAGTCCATCAAAAATGGTCATTTCTGATCCATATTTTATATAAATTGTGACACAATGGATAATTAAAAATTTTAATGCTTTCCAGTTACTTTTTAAATTATAAAGGGCCCAGTTCTGCTGCTTTCATTTTAAGTTTAATTTTATTTTATTGTTATTCAATCTCGGCATAAGAAACACAGAAATTTCCCAGGTTTTAATTGACATAGTTAAAATCCCATTATTGTACTCTTCCGTGTCTTGGCAATGAACGCAAGACATACCAGGTATGTCTTGCATTGTATGTTGCCTGAACTTTGAGGATAATTTACAGAATTTTCCAAAATGACACTTCCTTTTTATTCAGCAGCTTGAACATAAAGATAGAACACTCTTCTGACTGCAAATATAGCAATTATACCAAGTTATGCTTTGACATTGTCACCACAGGCAAGTGGCCAAAGAGCATCCGCAGTCAAAATATCTAAGCAAGTTAACAAGCTCCCTTTACTCTCCACAGAGAGGGAGAAGAAAGGGAATCCAGCCCCTGAGAAATGTTAAAATGAAGGAGAAAAAAGGCTGTTGGTGTTTGTTAAAGAAAACGGTGTCAGTGTCTTGGGCTGATCAAGGTGTAGAATCTGGGGCCCTGACAGACGCCCAGGCCTACGTTTGACAGGAAGCCTTTTCCCAGTTCAGATCTGCTTGATGATCTCAACTAATGAATGACTCCGGTCTGCAAACCCTTGGTGTTGGAACTACACCTTGCTTTAAGGTTTGGTCAAACTGGTTTGGCCTCCCTGTCACCTCTTCTCTCTCCCATCCCTTATAAGGCTACATTTTTCCTTCTCTTTTTTTCAGCCCCATTTTACAAAATATCACCACGTTTACTACACAAAAGACATCGAAACTAATTAAGTAAACTCCAAAGAACTATTACAAATCATTTTGCTTCAGCCAGAGATATCAGATTTAATTAGGTGATCGGTGTTGATGGGGTACAAAAACAAAAGCTATCTCCTCTTTGAAAAGGTTCAGGCCCTATAGAGACCCAGTCTTCCCACTATGACACAAATAATAATTGAGCATTTCTTAAAAAAAAAAAAAAAAAAAAAAAAAAAAAAAAAAGACACGCATGAAAAGAGGTTTCTGTGTTAGAGACAAAAGCTTTCAACTAAGGTTTGTTTTCTCCTTTTGCCAGGTGATTTAAAAACAAAAAACACACCATCTACAAAGGAATAGCTACAACCTACGTTGATATCACCATGACACAGAATATAAAGTGGTTCTAACAAGCATAATTTTTGCAAGTGATTAATCAAAATCTATTTAGCCAGTCATCTTCAATGATTATCAACAGACTTGCTTAATATCACAATGAAAATCATTTATTTTTCCCCGCGTTATCCATCAGATAATAGGTTTTCCTCAGCGTGTAAAACAAAAGGATTGAGTTTAAAGTTAACATAGTAGTTTAGAAGATCTGAATTTTAGTGTGAGAGATTTCTTGTTCATAAAGAAAGTGGAAGAAAAACTGGAGATTCTAGATGGCCCCACTTCAAGCACAGCATGCTGAACTAAAGTTAGCCCTGTTTCTATCATTTGCTAAGAAAGTGTTATTTTGATGTACTGGCAATAAATAATACAGGATGGGGTAATTATTTCTTAGTCATTCTTTATCATGAATTAGTTGTCAATCCCAGATACACAAATCTGTTGGCTCTTAAAAGATGGCAGTATTCTTCTCAAGGAAAGACTTTTTACTAAAACATTTATTGCATAGGAAGTTGAAAATACAATGCCATGTTTAAATTTTCATACCACACATTTATGATGGCTAGATTTCTTATGGCAGTGGAAATTTGTGCCATTACCATCTTAACTCTTAATTACAGTGTGTTTCACACACACACAGGCACACAGATATACATACATATAAAGATTAGAAAGGAAAAGAAATACATATTGGATCCCACCTGATAAACAGTGGATCTCTTTTGAGTCTACCTGGTATTTATGGTATGATGCAGCTCTGAATAATGGCTTTTTAATATACTGTTGTTAAACAATTTTTCTGGAATTTTTATCCAATAAATACACATAACTTTATTTAATGGAATAGCCTTAAAGCAAGTCTGAAATAGTCATACAAGTTACCAAAAAGGCCAACACAATATTTCCCAAGTTTAAGTACACCTCAAAATTCCTTTCTTTAGCTCTTAAAATCTTGAAGGGAAAATAATTTTCTAAGTTGGCATTTAAATGGTATCATTCCGTGTGAAAAGAGTTACTGAGACATTTGTTGGAAGTCAACAAAAATAATTTGGACATATTTTGAACTTATTTTATCTGACTCCTCGACATTTAATTTGGTGTGAAAAACGGCAACGGTAGAAAACAGATGTTAAGGGGCCAAGTATACAGCAGAGGTCAAAACAAACATAAAACACCGCTTCCATTTCTAAAAGACAGAGAGAAAAAAAAACACAATTCCTCTAGCAACAGGTTCTATGTTAAACCTGCTTTTTTATTGTTCTGCTTGTGATGTCCGTAGACTACACAATGCAATACTGTCTGCCATGGAGCAATACCTCTCAGCGCTAGTAATTTAAGACTTTCTTCTCTGTAATACACTGAACCATCATAACCTGTCTCTTCCCATTTAGTTTAACCTACAACCACCACATACTGATTTGGCTGTGTGTGGCTTTTTCTATTGCCATTTATTACTCTGCTCGACTCCTGAAATTCTGTTTGCAATTTAAGGCCACAAATTAGAAGCGTAAGTCATCTGTTTCCTATAATCCCCCTGTCAGGACTGGAATCGCGTTTGGAGCTCAACACTGAGCCTGGGCCTGGGCCTTCACCGACTTTCTGATTGGCTGGCCTTTCTAAAAGCTGCAGCAGAGTAAATAAAATGCTGTGGAAAAATAGAGCTTTTAAAAATAAAATATTCAAAAAAAAGATGAAAGAAAAGAAAGGGATTTTAAATATTTTCTTTTCCTTTCCATAATTATTAAATCAATAGTAGCATGGTGATTTTTTTTAAATAAATAGCAGAGCTGAATATTACTTCTTTAAAAACAAAACAGTGAGTATTTGAGATTCCATGTGGGAGAAAAGTGTAATCCTGCTTCAATTAGTTATGTATTTTTACTGCATATGGAATATCTTTATAAGTCCTGCTATATTTCTTATGCAACATATTTTCCATATTGTATACGTACTAATTAGCTGAGTACTTTTTAATAGTGTCATAGATCTTTTCTAAGCTAGAAATCTATGAAGTCCGAATCCGCTCATTCTACCAGATTTTCTCTTTTAAAATATTTCAGCAGATTTCACTTAGTGCCCTTGGATCTCATAGAAAGATTTCAGGAAATCAAGTACAAAATCAATTTGTCTTTTTAAAAATCATTCATTCTTTTAATAACATAAGAATTTCAAAAATTTTACGCTATTTCTTCTTTCCTTGTTTCCTTGGTTCATTTTAATAGACTTCCTACTACCCCCGGTATGGCTTTAGACTCTTCCAGCATTTCCTGTTTTAAAATATTTCATTTTTTTCCATTATACTTTGTGTTCAGCATATTAGATTACACGTAAAGACAGCAAGATACAAAATATAAATGGAGAGAAATAGACAATAGACACATTAAAAATACATTCCGAGTTCTCAGTACACTTGTGAACTGCCATTGGGCTTTTAAAAAAATCATTAGTTAACTAGAATAAAACTAGAAAAAAATTAGTTAACTAGAATAAAAAGACTGACTCACATTTATTAATAGTCTTATACTAGCCATACCTGGACAAAAAGGTTACAAATAAATGAATCAATATTAGCTGAATGCCCCCAAAGCAGAGCTTGTATTTCAAAAGAAAACGAAGTTCAATGGGAAAAATTACATATATGATGCAAACTAAATTTTAGCTAAAACTAAAAATTAAATTTAAAAAATAAGAACAGTTTTTAGGGAAAAACTATTTTTAAGAAAAACAAAAGAATTTAAAGAAAAGCCAACGAATCATAATATTAAATTATTTTAAAGGTATGGGATTATTTACAATACCACTTCTGGAAATGTTTTGTGCTTCTGTAACTTAAATTCAGTTTTTATTTTTTATTTTTTTCACATCAGTTTCTGGAGGCGGTTAATCTATAGTGTGGCCTGTGATCTCTGGTTGTTTTAAAAGAAACAAAGGAGGAAAACTCGCCAAGACGTTGAGGTTTCAAAGCAAACAAACAAAAAAAATTACCTACTGTACATGCGCACTCTGATTATTTTCTAGATATTTTTTCAACTATACTTTCTGTGTTGCAGATTTATTTAATAAACAAATGCATCTTCTGGGCCCATAATATACAAATGCATGCTACTGTTAATTCATTTACAGAATGCGCTGTGATGGCCCCTGAGCAAAAGAGCAATCTTGTTATAATGAATGTGTACTATTCTTAATAAGCACACTGTAGCAACGACCCGCACTGCACACAAAAGCACACCCAAACCATTTGGTTTGTTCCCAGAGCTCGGACACCAGCACCACTATTAAATAGCTGTGCGCTGGGAGAGCAATCGAGTATTGGCATGCAAATGAGCGCACGAAGAGGCCAGATGCTGCTCTTTAGAAAGGAAAAGTGCCACAGCTCAAATTTGGGGAGAGAGAGAACCTACAAGCACAGGGCAGCTTCGCAACTGTGAGCCATTATATTTCTGACAGGGGTAGAACTGCCGGTGGGATGAACCTAGGAAAGAAAGATGAATAGAGCAGAACTTCTTGCAGACATGTGAACACTGAGGCCTTCCATATTTCCGTGGGTCTGCTAGAGAGTGCTGGCCATGCTTCGGGGTTTTTGTTTGTTTAATTTGCTTGCTTAAGTTTGGGTTTCTTTTTCTTTTTCATTTCTGGTCCAGAATGATACCTGAGAGACTTCGTTTCTGTTTTTTAAATTGAAGGCATCATCATTCCTAGTAGTTAAATGATTCTTGAAAGTTTTATTAGTTCAAATAAAATATTAGGTTATTGAGAAGAACATGAATTTTTTTTCCAAACCAGCTCATCATCCATGATATTTATCTGTTTGGAGACCTTTTGGGCTTTCATAATTTGTGGTGGGTATATAACCCATGACTTGCTGCCTTTATCTTATCATAACAATTGACTGCCTTGAGGATAGAGCAGGAGGGGAAGCCAGTACGGGAGAGGCTGAAACTGGTCTTGCCACAACATTGGTTGACTGTGTTCCAAGCAGAATCAGAACATTGTTTTTCCTCTTGACTCATCTTTTGTTTTCTTTTATTCTCCACGTTCAAGGAGTCATTAAAGGAGAGTACCGATGATAAGGATTGAAGTCATGGGTATGCGTTTGAGAACCGGACTCATGCAAAACAAGCAGGAACATTCATAGGTAACATTCACAAGGGGAGATTATGGGAGTCCTGTGACACAGCTAATTAAAATCTGTCAAGAGTAATGTGCCCCCTTTATACTGATGACATTTTGAGGCAGGACCATCCCCTACCCTCATGATAAATGAATCACGTAATAATAGAATTTACCATATATCTTATTTCTATAAACATTTACTGAACACTTAAAGGTTAGTTACTACACTAGGTTCTTAGAAGAGTTGAATGTCACTGGAAATAGTTCATAGTAGTGGCTGAATCTACACACTAGACCTCCTGATCATGGGTTAGTAATTACGAACTCCATAATAAATCAGTCTTCCATACGGAAATATTGACTTTAGTAAAAATAGAAATGGATATAAATATATCTAGTGGGATTATTTATGTCCAATTTTTTTCTTGAATTATCACAGCATTGTCTGTAAATTTCTGAGGAGCCCCTTCTCCCAGTCAATTGGTACATAAAATTCATCCATACACTTAGTAGATATTTATTGAGCAATGTAGGTTTCCTAAGGCTGCCATAATGAAGTACCACAAATTGAGTGGCCTAAAACGACAGAAATGTATTCTCTCACACTACCAGAGGCTAGAAATTCAAAATCAGTGTGTTGGCAGGGCTGCGTTCCCTCCAAAACCTCTAAGGGAGGACATGTTCTTGTCTCTTCCAGCCTCTGATAGCCCCAGGAATTCCTTAGCATGTGGCAGCATAACTCCAATCTCTGCCTTCATTGTCTCATGGCTGTCTTCTCTCTGTGTCTGCCTGTGTCTCCTCTTTTTATAAAGACACCAGTCATATTGGATTAGGGTACGCCCTAATTCATTATGACCTCATCTTAACCTGATTACATATACAATGACCTGATTTTCTAATTAGGTCACATTCACAGGTACCAGGGGTTAGGACTCCAACATCTTTTGGGAAGACACAAACTCACAGCAAGCACTTACAAAGTATCAGCCACTTGTACTTGGACATTTTATCAGGTAAAAAAAAAAATCCCACAAAGTCTGTTGTGAAATTCACTATAAGAATGTTGCTGAACTTATCTATCAACTTTTTAAAAATAAAAGTAATAATAATTTTATTTATTTATTTATTTATTTATTTGTTTAGAGACAGAGTCTCTCTCCCATCGCTTAGGCTAGAGTGTAATGGCACGATCTCGGCTTACTGCAACCTCTGCCTCGTGGATTCAAGGATTTCATGCTTTAGTCACCAGAGTAGCTGGGATTACAGGCTTCTACCACCACCCGCTAATTTTTTTTTTTTTTTCTTATTTTTAGTAGAGACGGGGTTTCACCATGTTGGCCAGGCTGGTCTTAAACTCCTGACCTCAAGTGATCTGCCCGCCTTGGCCTCCCAAAGTGCTGGGATTACAGGCATGACCCACCATGCCCAGCCAGTAATAATAAAAAATTTTAAATAAAGAATATTACTGAAGATATTCTTTATTTTGTCATAGAGCATCCTCACTATGAGAACTTAAGGGAAAAAAAATGCTCTCAGGACTCTGGATTAAAAATTATTGAATTTCTTCCAATTAATTGGGTTTTAAAAATGTATTAAATGCTATTAGACATGTAACTGATCTTGTTTCTCTCTTTGAGTTGGCTGCTAGCAAGTTCAAATTGAATTTGAGACTTACCACAAATAACTATGTAATAACCTCATAAATGTATTTTATGTAATGAACTTTACCCAGCTTAATCTTTTCTTCCTCTTTTTTCCCTCTGCCATTTCCATATTTTTTGTCTTGTCAACGTATTATTGAAAGTAGCATTCAATGACTAAATCTGGAGTAAAACAAGCTATAAATAAATATTAAAGTTAATTAGAATAAACCCAAATTAATTTGAGTTTTTCCTAAGACAAAAATAATTTAAAAGGTGAAATATACTGTGAAAAAGAATACATTCCAAATATAACTTATTTGTTCTCAATTAGTGGGAATAAGTAAATAAAAATGATATGGCACAGGACATTTGTAAAGCTAAATTGAATTCTCATGTAATTTTAAAGTCTGAGGGAAGCCTTTGAAGCAGTGAAGTTTCTGAAAACTTCTGTATGCCCTATAATGAATGAAAAACAGAAAACAAAGGGACTAGCATGACCACTTGCTTAAGATACCTGAAGGCTGTCAAATAGTAGAAGGAATAGACATTCCATGCTCAGAGTCAAGATTTAATATCAATTGGTATAGAATATTCCAAGACAGAATGAAAAGAACCAACAACCCAATATGACCCATACTGAGAAAGAATATCCCATTCTCAATTCTCCATTATCAGAAATGCTCAAAAAGCTATGGTATATCATGAGTCAGGGATCTGAAATAAGAATCCCAGCACTTGGTAGGAAGTTGGCTGCAAGAACTACATTTTCTTCCATCTAACTCCAAAATCCTAAGATCCGTGATTTCATACATGGTCTATTTTTAATAAAGAAAAATACTGGCATTATCTTATCAAAACTGGACTCACTTAAAGAGTTCTAAAATTTGTTCTACAATTTTACAAGTAGAGTTATTTAGGAAGGAGTTGGACAAGACATAGTAATGAGTCTATCTCAGCACCAGTTGTACACCAAAACTTCCTTTCTGCAATCTTGCTGAATAACACAGTCACAAGACCTAGGATTTTGATAAGCATGCCATATTTCACCTTATTAATTTTAAAAACAAACAGCTGGAGAAGTTACCAGTCCCAAGACTGCAATTGGAGATGTAGCCATATTACCTTCCAAAGAGTCAGAAAATCATGACAACCATCATCCAAACACTCATTTCAAGCCATTTGTGGTTTCTCAATATGCAGTCACCAAACGTCTCCTTATGCGATCTTCGGACATCTAGTTTCTGAATCTCATCCTAAAAGGCATAGGATGACCCTGTGGCTCTTTGGGTGATGATTGTCAATGTGGTTCCAGAGTCACATAACTTTAAGGCCACATCCATGCACCTTGGCCATTGCCACAACTAAACTTTTTTCCCACTCACACACTGCTGAGCTACATTTCCATATGGCAGGATGGCAGGATTTACCCAGTCATCTCTCTGCAAACATGTCTACTATATCGTGCTGCCTTTGATTCTTGGATTTTCTTTCAAATGCATGTGCACTCTGTTTAGTAGATGAGATCATTATTCCTTACTCCCTTTCCCTGAGGGATGACAGACTACTGCAACAAAAACTGAATAGTCCCTCCATGTTATTTCTGGCTTTCCCAGTGACATGCTCTGTAACTTTAGTCAAGTCATTCACCCTCTATGAACAAGGACCTTCAGTGGTAAACTGGCGGTTGTTAGTTTCACCAGATCATATTCACAAAACACCGAAGTCTGTACTTGATAGTTCCTGTAGACGTGGGAATGTATTATTCTTATTATTGTTGTTGTTTCTGACTAATACAGCTGCAGAACTTGAGGATTTAAGATCTCCCCATGGATTTTACTGTGGCCTCCAGAACCTGAGATTTAATTTTAAAAGAATTAAATTTCCAGTCTGCTTTACAGGGGTGACTGTGAGAATGTGCGCTGACAGACTGTTGTCTTCAGAGGCAATATCCAGACACACTAAGACAGTGCCACAGCCTGAATGGGGGTGACCCTTTCCCATTCATCTTAATGGAGTGTTAAACTTGAAGCCTAATTAGGTCCACTTAAATGCCAGCATTATTATACTTTTCTCTGCTTATCTTCATACCAGAAACAATCAACTAATGCACTCATTTAATCTGGGTGCGTGCTACGATCCCATCCAGACACCCTGTCATTTTGATAGCCTGCTTTGCAGTCATAAAAGTACAAGTTTTAAACTTGCACTTTGGTTGTTTTTAATTATCCACATAATTAGATTACTTTCTACTACCTTGAAAATTTAGAGGTGAGACTGTATACACACATATATGATGTTTGTAAGCCAGTAGGGCCTGATCACCATTCCTATAATGAGAAACTGATACCAAACTTGCTCCTAGGATAACAAACTGTTAAATGAAAGATTCCATTCCTGTCTCTTAGAGAAGGCTCACAGATTTATAGTTTATCCATCACATATGCGTCCAAGCTTTCTACATTCCCTTTCTGATTCGTCATTGCTGCCTGAACTCCATTTTAATTTTTAATTCCTAAAACAAACCTTGGATGAAGCAGAATTTCAAAATATATAAATCTTCACTTGTCTATTTTGTACCTAGTAGTAGGATCCAGATCTAACTAAGCCCTTAATATAAAGTCCTTGGCTACCTTATAAAATATCTCATAAAAGTGTATTTATTTACTCAGGCCTATAAGAAGATTAGTCTGTTTTCCTTTAGTTGTCTCTGTGCCAAAGTGGCATACAAGCAATATTTTTGAAGTTTATCATCCAGGCTTGTGGATAAAGACATTAGTTGTTATCTTCAAGATGGAACAAATGCCTCACCTTTCTCCCTACATACTCCTCTACCTCCAGTCACATACCATGCACCCCAGGCATCTGAATGTCCAATAACATACGGCTGGAAGGAACACTTTAAAAGGTGTCTGTAATAGACATTACTAATGCCCACCTTGGTTTTCCAACCCCTCCTACACACATAGAAGACTATATTTCCTAGACCCCTTCATAGTTGGGTGAGACTATGACTAAGTCTGACCAGTGAACTGGGGCACTTTGGTAAGGAAGTACTTAAGAACCAATGCGTAATCCTCAATGCGCTCCTGCTCTGCTTAGACAAACCCTGAAGCCACATGCTGAGAGAAAAGTGCCATGAGACAGAAGCAACTGGAATGCTGTATCCCCACACAGAGAACCCCTGGAGAGATTCCTGGGCCAGCAGAAGCTTTGCATGACTAACAATATACTGTTTCGGTTAACCATGGAGATTTTCATGTTATTTGTTAGTACAACATTAGTTAGCCTATCTGATCTAATACAATGTCTCAGAATTGATTTCTAGGGTGGGGAATGATAGTTTACACCTGTAATTCCAGCGCTTTAAGAGGCCAAGGCAGGGAGATCGCTTGAGGCAAGGAGTTCGAGACCAGCCTAGGCAACATAGTGAAACCCTGTCTCTCTAGAAAAAATGAAAAAAATTAGCTGGGCATGGTGGCTTATGCCTGTAGTCCTAGCTACTCAGGAGGTTGAGGCAGGAGAATCACTTGAACCTAGGAGTTCAAGGCTGCAGTGAGCTATGATTGTGCCACTGCACTCCAGCTGGGGTGACAAAGCAAAACCCTGTCTCAAAAAAAAAAGAAAAAAAAAGAATTAATTTCCGATCCAAATCTCATATATATATATAATTGTCATGTGATGACAATTGTCATCACTGCCTTCTTCCAGCGAGCAAATGAAGATGCAGAAGTCACTCCAGACTGCCGGCCAAACTCTGATTTCGCTCTTCATCATTGACTCCCTTGAGTCTTACACTGTAATCTTGAAAGAAGTGAATTAAGTAATATCACAGGCTGTTCTTTTCCACCAAGAGAGAGACTTGGAAGACAATGGTTGTTCATAATGCTCAAGACATTTTCCAGAAAGAGAGAATTAACATTCAAAAGCAGGCCAGAGTCAAAGAGTGGGGAAAATCCCATCGATAAAACCCTAAAATTCAGATTTGCATTATCCAAGCAGGCACAGGAGCAAATGCCCATTAGCCATCTACAGAAATAGGGCATTATCCAGAGTCATTTAGGAGGATTGAAAACAAACCGACAAAAAAGTGGTAAATAACCTTTAAAAGGGGCATATGTTAATAAAAATGTCAAATTATATCTGACTTGAACTAAGCAGTATGTTTATTGAGCATTTTAGGTAGTACTTGCAAATATTAAAACTCTTTAAATAGTTGCTCTGACAACTTGGAATGGTAAAGAGCTAATTTTTACTTTGACAGAGATGTATTTATTGTGTTTACATTAAAACAGGTCACATGGTCCTAAATGGCTTCTGAAGTAGGAATTAGTTTCCTACTTAACAGTTATGCAAATTCCCTAGCTGATCCACAGATACTGATGAGCTCCAGCAGGGTCTTAGGAAGGAAAGTAAGCCTCAGGGAGCCTTAGTAAAGGAAGGAGGGAAAGTAGAGGAGGGAAAGACAGAGATTAAGGAGAAAGCTGTGATGATGAAGAATGGGCAGTCCACAGGGTTAAGGAACCCTGAGAGTTAGCTAACAGGAAGGATCTGCTTGATTCGTCCTGAGATTGCAAGCCAGGAAGGCCATGTACTTAGTGAAAGGCAATGCCCACGGTGGAATCATTTAGAACTGGGAAAGCAATTCTCCAGTTTACCAGGTCTGTGAACTTAGACAAGTCGGTCTTCCCATCAGCAAAATGGGGATAAAAACACCTGCCTCACAGGGTTAGTGTACGGATTAAAATTTGTATAAAGCCGTGAATGTAATGTCCCTGGTACACTGACCATACACGGTAAGTTTTCAGTTGATGTTAGCTATTAATAGATTTGCATGCTTTGTTAATCTAACATGTTGAGTAAACCATATGTACACAGCAAAAATAATGGTAATGATAGCATTACAGATGAGTCCCCTCAATGATTGTATTTCCCTGAATGAGAGGGGAGACACAAGTCTGACATTTCTTCTTTGGACTTCAGCTCCTACGTGGCTCAAATTGTATGAAAATTCTCAGGGATGTACAAGTGATATGACAGAATTATTAGGATAATTTTCACCAATTGAAATGTTACACCTGTAAACTGGCTTTAGAATCTAAACACTGAATAGGATACAGCTCTACTGTATTAGTACAGTAAGGAATTATATTGCAATTGGTGAAGGATCCCTCACAGTCTAGTAAGCATAATTTTTATCCCCTCTTCAACCATGAAAAGCAACGTTATGGTATTGTGAAGAGTGTGGCACAGGGGTCAGCAAACATGGGATCAAATTCTAGCTTCATTATTTACTAGTTCCGACACAACAACGAGTCCTGAGCTTCCATTTCTCCATCAGAAAAATTGGGATAACCTCAGGAATGCAATGAGGATTACCTCAAATAGCATATGCAATGTGCCTAGCATAACATAAGCAAAAATGTTAACTCTCTTCTCAATCTATAATCCCCTGTAATTCTAATACAGAGTTATCAGAACATTATAATTATTTATGTGCATCTCTCTGTCATTAGATTATGAGCTTCACGAAGACAATGGCTAGGAGCTAGGAACTTTGTACTCCAAGTATCTGGAAGGACAGGGTTAGGAATTTGATTATGGCAGAAGGAGAAATCCAGAGAGATCATTGGTTTCTGAGCACAAATCAAATAAGCCAAACTATATTACCTCCCAGAAGCTGAAAAATTTGTCTGCAAGCATTGTCTGTACACACCTCAAAATCCTCTCTCTACTCTTAAAGGCATCCATTCCCAACATTTTGATACTGCTTTGGCTAGTCACTGCTGACTCCCATGTTGCCAGATTCAGTATTCTCTTCTCTATTCCTATCTTCCTGAACCTCTCAGAACCATTCAGCACAACTGCCTGTGCTGAATTTTCAAAACACCCCCCTTTGGTTTTTTTTCAAAACACCCCTCTTTACTTCTCTAACATCAGACTGTCATGTCCTATGTTCACTCTCCTTTGCTAACTCTTCCTTTTAACAGGCTTCCAAACCTGGTAGTGCCCAGCTCATTCTTGGCCCTCTTCTCTATCTAAGCCCTCTCACTAGTGAGCTCATCCACTGTTGGATAGAGAGCACCATCCAAATGCTAACAAATCCCAAATCTCTCTCCTAAACCTGACCATTCCCCACAATTCTAGACTCAACTGTTACTTGATGTCTCCACTTGTATGTCAAAAAAATGTTTCAAAATACGCATACAACGAAAGAGAGATTTTGGTTCCCTCTCCCCACTCCAACCAACTTCTGCCTCAGGGCTCTCCATCTCAAAGTGTGATCCCCTAGTCAGCAATATGTGCATCACCTGGGAACCTGTTAGAACTACAAATTCTCAGGCTCTGCCCCTGACCTTCTGAACAGAAAATCTTCAGATGGGCCAAGCAATCTGTGTTTTAAAGCCTCTCCAGGTGGTTCTAACGCATGCTAAATCAGAACATTCACATATACAGGCATACCTCAGAGATATTGTAGGTTCTAATCCAGACCAATGCAATAAAGAGAGTCATGCAATTTTGTAGTTTATTTTGGTTTGGTTTTTGGTTTTCTGGTGTATGTAAGACTTATGGTCACACTATACTATGGTCTATTAAGTATGCAATAGGATTTTGTCTAAAACAATAATGTACATACTTTACTTTTAAAATACTTTGTTGCAACATCTAGTTCTCATATAATGAGATACTACTACACACCTATTAAAAAGGCTTTTTTTTTTTTTTTTTTTTTTTTTTTTGAGACAGAGTCTTGCTCTGTTGCTCAGGCTGGAGTGCAATGGAGTGATCTCAGCTCACTGCGACCTCCACCTCCCAGGTTCAAGCAATTCTCCTGTCTCAGCTTCCCAGGTAGCTGGGACTACAGACATGTACCACCATGCCCAGCTAATTTTTTGTAATTTTTTGGTGGAGACAGAGTTGTACCATGTTGGCCAGGGTGGTCTCAAACTCCTGACCCCAAGTGATCCACCCACCTTGGCCTCCCAAAGTGTTGGGATTACAGGCATTAAAATGACTTCTTAAAAAACTAACATTACCAGTTGCTGGCGAGAAAGCAGAGAAACTAGAATCCTTCATCCATTATTGGTGAGAAGGCAAATTGATAAATCTCATTGGAAGGTGTTTGGAAGCTCCTTGTAAAATTAAACATGAACTAACCATAGGACCCAGCAATTCAACTCCTAGATATTTATCTGTGTTAAATGAAAATTTATGTTCACACAAAAACCTAAAAGTGAATATTTGTCTTTATTCACTTTACTCACTTATAATAAAGAAAATATACCTTTATTCAAAATTGCTAAAATCTGGAAAAAAATCATATGTCCTTTAACTGGGGAATGAACAGAAATATTACAGCACCTCCATTCAATGAAATTCTGTTCAGGAACAGAAAGAAAGCAATTGCTGATATATGCAACAGAATCTCAGATGCATCAGGTTAAGTGAAAGATGTTAATTCAAAAGGCTACGTATACTGAGTAAATTCGTTCATATGGCATTCTGGAAGAGTTAAAACTACTGAAGCAGAAAACAGATCAGTTGTTATCTGGGGTCTAGGGTTGGGAGGAAGGACTGACTACAAAGAGGGGCATGAGAAATATTTTGGGGTGATGGAACTGTTCTATACCTTGTACACAGTGGCAGTGGTTAAACAACTGTATACCTTTGCCAAAACTTGCAGGTCTGTATATCAAAATGGGTGAATTTTACTCTATGTAAATTGTGCTTCATTAAAAGTGAAAAAAAAATACTCATACCATTATCTAAAAATAAACAAATTAAAAGTAAAATTGAAAATGCTGGAGTGACTGGCAAGATGGCCAAATAGGAACAGCTCTGGTCTGCAGCTCCCATCAAGATCAACACAAAAGGCATTGCCAACTGAGGTACCAGCTTATCTCATTGAGGCTGGTTAGACAGTGGGTGCAGCCCATGTAGGGCAAACAGAAGGAGGGTGGGGCGTTGCCTCACTCAAGAAGCACAAAGGGTCGGGGAACTCCCACCCCTAGACAAGGAAAGCTGTGAGGGACTGTGCCTTGAGGAACAGTGCATTCCAGCCCAGATACTATGCTTTTCCCATGGTATTCACAACCCACAGACCAGGAGGTTCCCTCTGGTGCTTATACCACCAGGACCCATGGTTTCAAGCACAAAACTGGGTGGCCGTTTGGCCAGACACAGAGCCAGCTGCAGGAGTTTATTTTTTTCATACCCCAGTGGTGCCTGGAATGCCAGTGAGACAGAACCGTTCACTCTCCTGGAAAGGGGGCTGGAGCCAGGAAGTCAAATGGTCTAGCTCAGTAGATCCCACCCCCAAAGAGTCCAGCAAGTTAAGATCCACTGGCTTGAAATTCTCACTGCCAGGGGACAGCAGTCTGAAGTTGATCTGGGATGCTCAAGGTGGTGGGGGGAGGGGCGTCCACCATTACTGAGGCTTGACTGGGTGGTTTTCCCCTCACAGTGTAAACAAAGCTGACGGGAAGCTCGGACTGGGTGGAGCACACCACAGCTTGACAAAGCCACTTTAGCCAGACTGCCTCTGTAGATTCCTCCTCTCTGGGCAGGGCATCTCTGAAAGAAAGACAGCAGACCTGGTCAGGGGCCTATAGATACAATTCCCATCTCCCTGGGACAGAGCACCTGGGGGAAGGGGTGGCTGTGGGTGCAGCGTCAACAGACTTAAACAATCCTTCCTGCTGGCTCTGAAAAGAGCAGGGAATCTCCCAGCACAACACTTGAGCTCTACTAAGAGACAGACTGCCTCCTCAAGTGGGTCCCTGAACCCTATGACTCCTCACTGGGAGACACCACCCAGCAGGAGTCGACAGACACCTCATACAAAAGAGCTCCGGCTGGCATCTAGCAGGTGCCCCTCTGGGGCAAAACTTCCAGAGGAAGGAACAGGCAGCAATCTTTGCTATTCTGCAGTTTCCACTGGTGATACCCAGGCAAACAAGGTCTGGAGTGGACCTCCAGCAAACTCCAGCAGAACTGCAGCAGAGGGGCCTGACCGTTAGAAGGAAAACTAACAAACAGAAAGGAATAGCATCAACATCAACAAAAAGAACATCCACGCAACAACCCCATCCAAAGGTTACCAACATCAAAGACCAAAGGTAGACAATTACAGGAAGATGAGGAAAAACCAACAAAAAAAGGCTGAATATTCCAAAACTCAGAATGCCTCTTCTCCTCCAAAGTATCATAACTCCTCGCCAGCAAGGGAACAAAACTGGACAGAGAACAAGTTTGATGAATTGACAGAAGTAGGCTTCAGAAGGTGGGTAATAACAAACTCCTCCAAGCTAAAGAAGCATGTTCTAAGCCAATGTGAAGAAGATAAGGACATTGATAAAAGGTTAGAGGAATTGCTACCTAGAATAACCAGTTTAGAAAAGAACATAAATGGCCTGATGGAGCTGAAAAACACAGCATGAGAACTTCATGAAGCATACACAAGTACAAATAACTGAATCAATCAAATGGAAGAAAGGATATCAGAGATTGAAGAACAACTTAATGAAATAAAGCATGAAGACAAGATTAGAGGAAAAAGAATGAAAAGGAACAAACAAAGGCCCCAAGAAATATGGGAATATGTGAAAAAACCAAACCTACATTTGATTGGTATACCTGAAAGTCACAGGGAGAATGGAACCAAGTTGGAAAACGCTCTTCAGGATATTATCCAGGAGAACTTCCCCAACCTAGCAAGACAGGCCAACATTCAAACTCAGGAAATACAGAGAACACTACAAAGATACACCTCGAGAAGAGCAACCCCAAGACACATAATTGTCAGATTCACCAAGGTTGAAATGAAGGAAAAAAAATGGTAAGGGCAGCCGGAGAGAAAGGTCAGGTTACCCACAAAGGGAAACCCATCAGACTAACAGTGGAAACCCTCAAGCCTCTCTTCTCTCACAGAAGACAGTGGGGGCCAATATTCAACATTCTTAAAGAAAATAATTTTCAACCCATAATTTCATATCCAGCCAAACTAAGCTTCATAAGTGGAGGAGAAATAAAATCCTTTATACACAAGCAAATGCTGAGAGATTTTGTCACCACAATGCCTGTCTTACAAAAGCTCCTAAAGAAAGTAATAAATATGGAAAGGAAAAACCAGTACCAACCACTGCAAAAACATACCAAATTCTAAAGACCATTGACACTATGAAGAAACTGCATCAACTAATGGGCAAAATAACCAGCTAGCATCATAATGGCAGGATAAAATTCACACATAACAATATTAACCTTGAACGTAAATGGGCTAAATGCCTCAATTAAAAGACACAGCCTGGCAAACTGGATAAAGAGTCAAGACCCATCAGTGTGCTATATTCAGCAGACCCATCTCACATGCAAAGACACACATAGGCTCGAAATAAAGGGATGGAGGAATATTTACCAGGCAAATGAAATGCAAAAAAAAAAAAAAAAAAAAAAAAAGTAGAGGTTGCAATCCTAATCTCTGATAAAAAACAGACTTTAAACCAACAAAGATCAAAGAAGACAAAGAAGGGCATTATGTAATGGTAAAAGGATCAGTGCAACAAGAAGGTCTAACTATCCTAAATATATATGCACCCACTACGGGAGCACCCAGATTCATAAAGCAAGTTCTTAGAGACGTGCAAAGAGACTTAGACTCCTACACAATAATAGTGGGAGACTTTAACACCCAACTGTCAATATTAGACAGATCAATGAGACAGAAAATTAACAAAGATATTCAGGACTTGAACTCAGTCTTTGACCAAGCAGACCTAATAGACACCTACAGAACTCTCCACCCCAAATCAACAGAATATACATTCTTCTCAGCACCACATTGCACTTATTCTAAAATTGACCACATAATTGGAAATGAAACATTTCTCAGCAAATGCAAAGGACAGAAATCATAACATTCTCTCAGACCACAGTGCAATCGAATAGAACTCAGGATTAAGAAACACAATCAAAACTGCACAACTACATGGAAACTGAACAACCTGCTCCTGAATGACTACTGGGTAAATAATGAAATTAAGGCAGAAATAAGTGAATTATTTGAAACCAATGAGAACAAAGGTAAAATGTACCAGAATCTGTGAGACACAGCTAAAACAATGTTTAGAGGGAAATTTATAGCACTAAGTGCCCACTGCAGAAAGCAGGAAAGATCCAAATTCAACACCCTAACATCACAATAAAAGAACTAGAGAAGCAAGGGCAAACAAATTCAAAGGCAAACAGAAGACAAGAAATAACTAAGATAAGAGCAGAACTGAAGGAGATAGAGACACGAAAAACCCTTCAAAAAATCAATGAATCCAGGAGCTGATTTTTTTAAAAGATTAACAAAATGCATAGAGCAGTAGCCAGACTAATAAAGAAGAAAAGAGAGAAGAATCAAATAGATGCAATAAAAAATGACAAAGTGGATATCACCACAGAAATATAAACTACCCTCAGAGAATACTATAAACACCTCTATGCAAATAAACTACAACGTCTAGAAGAAAACGATAAATTCCTGGACACATACACCCTCCCAAGACTAAACCAAGAAGAAGTCCAATCCCTGAATAGACCAATAACAAGTTCTGACTTTGAGGCATTCATTAATAGCCTACCAACCAAAAAAAGCCCAGGACCAGACAGATTCATAGACAAATTCTACCAGAGGTACAAAGAGGAGCTGGTACCATTCCTTCTGAAACTATTCCAAACAACAGAAAAAGAGGGAATCCTCCCTAACTCATTTTATGAGGCCAGCATCATCCTGATACCTGTTGTTGTGCCAGAGACACAACAACAACAACAAAAAATTTCAGGCCAATATCCCTGATGAACATCAATGAGAAAATCCTCAATAAATTACTGGCAAACTGAATCCAGCAGCACATCAAAAAGCTTTTCCACCACAATCAAGTCAGCTTCATCCCTGGGATGCAAGACTGGTTCAACATACGCAAATCAATAAACATAATCCATCACATAAACAGAACCAATGACAAAAACCACATGATTATCTCAATAGATGCAGAAAAGGCCTTCAATAAAATTCAACACCCTCACATGCTAAAAACTCTCAATAAACTAGGTATTGTTGGAATGTATCTCAACATAATAAGAGCTATTCATGACAAACCCACAGCCAATATCATACTGAATGGGCAAAAGCTGGAAGCATTCCCTTTGAAAACCAGCCCAAGACAAGGATGCCCTCTCTCACCACTCCTTTTCAACATTGTATTGGAAGAAAACCCCATCATCTTAGCCCAAAACCTCCATACATCTACAACCATCTGATCTTTGACAAACCTGACAAAAAAAAGCCATGGGGGAAGGATTCCCTGTTTAATAAATGGTGTTTGGAAAACTGGCTAGACATATGCAGAAAACTGAAACTGGACCCCTTCCTCACACCTTATACAAAAATTAACTCAAGATGGATTAAAGGCTTAAACATAAGACCTAAAACTATAACACCCTAGAAGAAAACCTAGGTGATACCATTCAGGACATAGGCATGGGCAGAGACTTCATGTCTAAAACACCAAAAGCAATGGCAACAAAAGCCAAAATAGACAAATGGGATCTAATTAAAGAGCTTCTGCACAGCAAAAGAAACTATCATTAGAGTGAACAGGTAACCTACAGAATGGGAGAAAATTTTTGTAATCTATCCATCTGACAAATAGCTAGTATCCAGAATTTACAAGGAACTTAAACAAATTTACAAGAAAAAAACAAAAACCCCATCAAAAAGTGGGTGAAGGATATGAACAGATGCTTCTTAAAAGCAGACATTTATGTGGCCAACAAACATATAAACAAAAGCTCATCATCACCAGTCATTAGAGAAATGCAAATCAAAACCACAATGAGATATCAACTCATGCCAGTTAGAATGGCGATCATTAAAAAGTCAGAAAGCAACAGTTGCTGGAGAGGATGTGGAGAAATAGGAACGCTTTTATGTTGTTGGTGGAAGTGTAAATTAGTTCAGCCATTGTGGAAGACAGTGTGGCAATTCCTCAAGGATCTAGAACCAGAAATACCATTTGACCCAGCCTCCCATTACTGGGTATATACCCAAAGGATTATAAATTATTCTACTATAAAGACACATGCACACGTATGTTTATTGCAGCACTATTCACAATAGTAAAGACTTGGAACCAACCCAAATGCCCATCAATGACAGACTGGCTAAAGAAAATGTGGCCCATATACACCATGGAATACTATGCAGCCAAAAAAAAGGATTAGTTCATGTCCTTTGCAGGGACATGGATGAAGCTGGAAACCATCATTCTCAGCATACTAACACAGGGACAGAAAACCAAACACTACATGTCCTCACTCATAAGGGGGAGCTGAACAGTGAGAACACATGGACACAGGGAGGGGAACATCACACACTTGGGCCAGTCAGAAGGTTGGGAGCTAGAAGAGGGATAGCATTAGGAGAAATATCTAGTGTAGATGATGGGTTGATGCGTGCAGTAAACACCTTTCTTTCTAATTTTAAAAAAAGAAGAAAGAAAATGCTTTGTTGCTAAAAAAAAAAAAAAAAAAAAAAAATGCTATTAGCAAGACATAAGCTTATTAGTGGAGGGTCTTCCTTGGATGCTGATGGCTACTGGGCAGGGTGGTGCTTGCTGAAGTTTGGAGTGGCTGTGGCAATTTCTTAAAATAAGAAAACAATGAAGTTTGCAACACTGATTGACTCTTCCTTTTATGTAAAATTTCTCTGTAGCACATGACGCTGTTTGATAGCATTTTACCTACAGTAGAACTTCTTTCAAAATTAGAGTCAGTCCTCCCAAATCCTGCCACTGCTTTACCAACTAAGTTGATATAATATTCCAAATCCTTTCTTATCGCTTCAACAATGTTCACAACATCATCACCAGGAGTAGTTTCCATCTCAAGAAACCACTTTATTTTCTCATCCATAAGAAGCAACTCCTCACATTTTCAAGTTTTCAAAACTCCAGTGGAGTCAAAGTCATGCACGAGGATTGGAATTAACTTCTTCCAAAAACTCTCATTAATGTTGCTCTTTTGACTTCATCTCATGAATCACAAATATTCTTAATGGCAACTAGAATGGCGAATTTTTTCCAGAAGGTTTCCAATTTACTCTGCCCAGATCCATGAGAAGAATCAATATCAATGGCAGGTATAGCCTTATGAAATGTATTAATATTTCTTAAATAAGACTCGGAATTCAAATTCATCTTTGATTCATCGGCTGCAAAATGGATGCTGTGTTAGGCACAAAAATCAACTTTAATCTCCTGTATTTCTTCATCAGAGCTCTTAGGTGACTAGGTACATTGTCAATGAGCTGTAATATTTTCAAAGGAGTCTTTTTTTCCTGAGCAGTAGGTCTCTATAGCAGGCTTAAAATATTCAGTAAACCATGCTGTAAACAGATGAGCTGTCATCCAGGCCTTGTTGCTCCATTCACACAGTACAGACAGAGTAGATTTAGCATAATTCTTAAGGGCCCTAAGATTTTTAAAATGGTAAATGAGCATTGGCTCCAGTTGTATTAGTCCCTAGCAAAAGAGTCAGCCTGTCCTTTGAAGCTTTGAAGCCTCTTCTCTAGCTGTGTGGAAGTTCTAAAGGGCCTCTTCTTCCACCAGAAGGCTGTTTTGCCTACACTGAAAATCTATTGCTTAGTGTAGACACTTTCATCAATTATCTTAGCTAAATCTTCTTGAAATTTTTCTGAAGCTTCTACATTAGCACTTGCTGCTTGACCTTACACTTTTATGTTAGGGAAATGGTTTCATTCCTTAAACCTCATGAACCAACCTCTGCTAGCTTTCAACTTTTCTTCTGAATCTTCCTTTCCTTTCTCAGCATTCATGGAATTGAAGAGCATTAGGACTTTTCTCTGGATTAGGCTTTGGCTTAACGGGATCTTGTGGCTGGTTTGATCTTCTATCCAGACCACTCAGACTTTCTCCATATCAGCAAGAAGACTGTTTCACTTTCTTATCATTTGTGTGTTCACTTGGGTAGACTTTTAATATCCTTAAAGAACTTATCCTTTACATTTACAACTTGTCTGTTTACTGCTAGAGCCCTAGCTTTTGGCCTATCTTGGTTTTTGACATGCCTTCCTCATTGAGCTTAATCATTTTTAGCTTTTGATTTAAAGTGAGAGACTTACAACTCTTGCTTTTACTTGAATACCTGAAGGACATTGTAGGGTTATTAATTGGTCTAATTTCAAAATTGTTGTGTCTCAAGGAAAAGGGAGGCCCAAAGGGAGGGAGTAAAATAGGGGAACAACCAGTCAGTGGGGCAATCAGAACACATACAAAATTTATCAATTCAGTTTGCTGTCTGAATTTATCAATTCAGTTTGTGATTTTTGGCACTCCAAAATGATTAAAATAGTAACATCAAAAATCACTGATTACAGATCACTATAACAGATGCGATAATAATGGAAAAGTTTGAAATGGTGTGAGAGTTACCAAAATGTGACAGAGACACAAACTGAGCATGTGTATTGGGAAAATGGCACCAATAGACTTGCAAGACATAGGGTTGCCACAAACCTTCCATTTGTTTTTTTGAAAAAGCAGTATCTGTGAGGCACACGATAAATCAGAGTATGATAAAATGAGTTATGCCTGTTCCATCATGAGTCTACATCACTCAGGAAAGCCAGTGACCTTGGGGATACTTAGTCTAGGCATTGAATAATGTCCAAAAGGTGACTCTGACCTCCCCAAGTTGGGTATTAGCCAGCATTCCAGATATGCTGAGATGCTTTGACTGATCTAAGTTTATCCAGGAAACAGGACTCAATATATTTGCTTCACTGAGCTTCCTTTTACCTTCTGTATCATTCTCATTTGTTCCCTCAAATTTAGTTAATACCATTCTAGTGAGACCACTGGTTCCTGATGTACAAGGAAAGAACTAGCACCTGAGTTATAAATTAGGCACGTAGCGTGCGTGCACACACACACACACACACACACAGAGCACCTATTGAGCTGCTAAAAGAAATTCCAAGTGTGCAGTCATATCTAAACTATGATATTTACTTCACCCAGTTGTTCAATGAACCAAATCTCAGCAACCTCAACACATCTTCAACTCAAGCAGATTTGATATTCTTAGTTACACAACCACGGCATCTACCTGCTTTCAGTTTTGATCCTAGAAATATTTCTGTGTCAGCCATCACTAGTTTCAAGATGAGAACTTACATAAGTAAGTGGTGAATTAATTACTTTTTAAAAATCAGTACTTGTGTATATAGTACCAATTCTCTGTGTTAAGTCACTAGAATCCAAGGAATCAACTGTGGATGTAAGTTTTATCTTTAAGTTTAAAACAAAAGCAGATATTGTAGGTTGCTTTGTAGGTCATGGTTTCCATGAATTGTTCTAGTTGCATGTAGAGAGACAAAGCTCTTTTTTCTACAACCCACCCCAAGTATATTTGTTGATTCCTATTAAGCTTTTCCAATTGTTAAAAAGAAAAAAAACATTAGTGTTATGATTGGAGTCATAAACTGAGGGGTGATACTATCTCAGAAGGTTCAGATGAAGAGACTGCAGAGGACATTCCAGGAAATTTGAATAGACTACTCAGTCACCACTCTTGGTTACATCTGGGGATTATGCAACTAAGAAAAACATGTTATTGAAAAGTGAGAGCAACGTTGTCCAGTTGTTACTTAGATTCTCCTAACACACTCTAGAATGCTACTCATTCTTACACGGATTTTGTCTTTTATGGATCAGATTATGCTTCCTATGTTGCAAAAGACTAAAATTTGAGGACATATTAAACCCGTTCCTCAATATCAATATTACGAAAAGGTCCTACTTTATTTAAATATGACTGTAATTGTAACACCATTTTACAGTTATATCAGACTCGATTACCAAAGCACCTACTTATGTATATAGTACATTGTTCATTTTAACAATCATTATGAATTTGTGAGGTGAACAGAACAAAGATTATTCTCCTTATTTAAAATATCAACATCTGCCAGTCAGAGACATTAAGTGGCTTAATCAAGACCACATAAGTAAGTCGTGCGGAGCTGAAGTGAATTCCAGATCTAGCACTTTTTCCATTACACAATACACGCTTAACTACAATTCCCAGAAATCTAGGAGGCGGTAGAAGAAATATTTTCTCAATAACATAATGTTGCTTTATCCTGATGATGCACTTTTTTTTTTTTTTGCCATAATGACAAATGACTTGTTTAAAAATGATATTCACTGACTTATATGAGAAATCACCTTCTAAAGATGCAGGCCCATCTCACAAATTTCACTGTTTCCTATCATACTAATGTAAAGTGTTGGGAGTAGCATCAGCAGGGCAGATCAAGAAGGACATTCATTAAATGAAAAAAACAGCAAATATTGATTTTTCTTTCCATTGTAGAGACAGGTAATACAATTTCATTGCCTATTCAATATGAAAATAGGACATAATGGAGTTATGGTTTATGATTTGGCCATTGTGTCAGACGCCCTTTCCAGCAATCTCTTCTTCATCATCTCAGGCTCTACCCCAGAACACTGGGTAACCAGATAGCTAGATATACTTATTTAGTATCAAATGCCTTCAGTCCTACAGAATATGAAACAGAGTATATGAGAGAAAATAATAAGCAAGGAGTCACTTTTTACAAGTTGTTCAGCTATAATGACTGTAGCTGAAGAACATTGGCAATACTTGCTCACAGGGGCTGTTCTCAGTACCACAGCAGAAAAGACACACTGCCCTGAAATATGTGGCTAACAGTCCCAAGGGCATGCCAGATTGAGAATTTGCCATGTGGCAACTTCTCCTGGCAGAGTTTCTTCCAAGCAAGATGTAGTCTTGAAAAGAAGAAAATCATAAAGTTTGTTGTGCACAATTGACTTACTTTCTTAAAATCAGTGGAGTATATTGTTGTCTCTCACGTTTCTGCATGTCTTGCAAGTAGACTCATCAACTGCTTTTGTTCCAAACTACCTTTGCAAGGATATTTGCATAGTGAGCAGTCATGGGGGATGTTTGTAGTGAACAGTCATGGAAGATAGAGTCTCTCTCTCAAACAATGGGCCCACATGCTTCTTGTCCTGTATGAAATCTTCAGGTTGCCTAAGTGCAGGATTTCTATGCTGCAACACAGCTTATTGCACATGCAGGTATCACCTGGTGACCCAGGAAGAGTGAGGAGATAGGACACCAAATATGCAAATGCTCCAGCTGTTTGCTGTTGTTAGCAACAAAGTCTTTTGTCCCTGACCTAGGTCTCTCTTGATGACTTGGTCTTCAAAAACCAGGTAAAAACAGCAGTGTATAAGAGCTGTGATCATTCACGTTCAGTTTTTCTAAGTGAGTTTGCTAAGTTACAGATTTATGCTGTTAGTCACCACTCCTCTGCTATGGAGATTAGTACTGGTTTTTACTGTTGATCTTTCCTGTTGCCAATTTGATGAGCTGGTCTTCAGTATCCTTGGGCTAAAGAAAGAAAAAATTATTGAAAAAGTATTTACATCAAAATGTTTGTTCAATATTGAAAAAGGCTAAGACATTATCCAATAAATCTATGTATTTTGCCTTTGCAGACATATTAGATGTAAGTAAATTTCATAGGCAAATTACTCTGACAGAACCTCTATGCCTATAAAGCCCCCACACCCATTCATCCCTGCGAGTTCCCAAAGGGTATTTTCTATGTCCTCCCTTCCCTTGGAGCCTACTGTGCTCTGCTATGTGCTAGCTTTAGCTCAGGATTCCTGCCACCATAACCACTTGGCTCCTCCATCTCTCTTCATGCAGAGAAGTAGTTCTTCACTGGTGGTGGTCCTTATCCCCCAAGACCCATCAAGCCCCCCAGTATCCACAGTTCAAGAACCACATGGGTTTTCTTCTGTTGTGATACACTCTGCACTAATGGTGCATGGACAGCAAAGTTATTTCTAGACATATCCAGAACCAGATTTAAATAAGAGCTCCCATCAGGATTTTTTGTCCACCTCTTCAATGGCACGTGGATCAAGCTCATTTTATGTAAAGATTTCTTCTCTTAACATCCGTTTTCTTTCAGATTTCTTGGACCTACTTCGAAAAGGCTTTTGTGAGGCCAATACCCCAGCCAACCAAACATGCCTGGATCCCCAGTAGTGAACACAGTGGAAACACGTGCCCCAGGCATCTGCATAGCTCATTTCCTCACCTCCATCGAGTTTAGCTCAAAAAACCACCTTGTCAGGGAAGGCTTTTCTGACCACTCATTCAACAGTGTTAACCCTCACTCTTACCCAAGATTCTTATTGCTCTTCTCTGTCTTAGTTCACTCTGTGGCACTTATTACCTCCAAACATATTATAGAATGTATTTATTTTGTGTATTATTGACTTCTCCCACGAAAATATAAATTCCAGGGGGACAAAGGTTTTTTCTTTTCATCTCATGGACGTGCTCACAGTGGGGCCCAGCACCCAGTTGGTGCTCAGTGAATATTTGAAGAATGAATGATTGAATCCCATACTCAGGCTATATGTGTGATGTGCACTCTCATATAAACTCCACTGGCCATATGCCCATTAAATCTGACATGCAGTAAACATACTTTGGCTGAAAAGATAGTTTTGAATTATGATGCAAAGAAAATATACCTCACACAAAGGACAAAGCAGTTGGACCAATAATGATCCATTTTCTCATTCTGGTTGCCTTTCACCTTTGAAACTGGGACAGAAAATACAAATAACTGTAGCCCGGCCTTTCTGTTCTTTGTAATGATTAGCCATGTTAAAATTCCTGTATCTCTTAGATTCAGTAATACAATTCTCTTCTCAATACCTTTTTCTGTTGCACTTAAAATTCCTTCAGAAATAAATTATAACTATTGAAACTTCCACATGATTCAAGATATGCAGCTAAATGTCAAATAAGCTAGGGCAGATTTTGTGTGTGCATTAACTCTGGGGAAAATTAGCAAAAATTCACTCATTTATTATGTAGGAGTAACAAATCAAAATGAAAAAGAAAAAAAGAAAGTCTTCATTTGGGGTTCACAAATCTATGAGGCAATACTAAAGGGCAGGTAAATTGCTACAGATTTCCAGCAAAGCACTTAGGATATGTCAAATTCCTTTAAAATATTCATATATTAGAATGTATTTATTATACTTTTAAATACGTATGTAGAAGGATGTTCATGGCAATGTTATTCATGATGAATAAAATTGCAAGCAATTTAAATATCCAACAATAGGGAAATATTTAAATCAGTTACATTCTTATTATTCTATATAATAGAACATTATTTAGTCACTTAAAATTGTGTTTTTGAAGACCATTTTAGGAAATCATTTTCGCAACATAACACTGAAAACTAAAAGGTAGATACACAATATAAGCCGCCCTCTTCAAACAATAAATCCATAATATATTCATAGAAAAAAATAAAATGAAATTTGCAAATATGTTAATGTAATTACTTCTGATTATAGAATTAGAAGCCCATTTTGTGGGTAACTCCTAATATATCAAAATATTCAGCTGGCAATGGCCATCATGTTCTTAACTGATGTGATCGTTAGACAACGCATTTGTGAACAAAAGGTTTTTAAATTGTGAAATACTTTTATATAATAATGCAAAATAAACTGAATGTAGTCATAATAAGAGCCGACATTTAATGAACTCTGATTTGAACCAGGTATAATACTAAATATTTTAATCCATCTATGAAGTAGGCTATCATTAGATTTTAGATGAGGAAGCTGGGGTTTTTAAGAGCTGAAGTAACTATTTCAGTATCACATGGCCAGTCAGGGGCAGTATGAGATTTGATCCAGAATTTTCTGCCTCCAGAGTTTCTGCTTTTAAACACTGTGCTCCAGTAAAAACAGCTGACAATGACCTATTATGAACAAGCTTGTAATTTGTTTTTGATCAAGACAATGGACTATTTTCAGGTCGTTTAACATTCCTTATGGTAATTACTGTTAAGATGATTACTATCTTTTAACTCTTGGTCAGATACTTGCTGCCTGTCTCTAGGGTAAGTATTTCAGTTTTTATAGCTGATAAAATATGTAGAGCACTTTGACTTAGACACTGACCAAAAATGGGATTATTCACCTTTTAATCAATTGTAATTAAACCATAGTTATAATTAATGCCTGTTTCTCTTAAAAAAAAAAAAAAACTTTCCAAAAAAGACTAATTTTAAAACTAAAACTAGAATAAAATATGAAACTACAAGACTAGAGTTGATTTCCTAATAGTGAAGAGAAATTTAGAACTGTGGCAAAGGCAAAGAGGCAAAACAAAACAAAACAAAACAAAACCTGGCAGCTTCATAGACGCTGCCTCTGAATGGAATGCTAGCGATCGTCTTGCCAGTTCTGCCAAATATCCAGGTAGAACATTGAGTACACTGATTACTTTAACTAAAACAATCTGGTTTTACACAAACCCAATTCACGTGCAACCACGTGTGAAGCTTATTGAACTTCTAGGCCAAGAGACAGTTTTTGCCTAAGGAAGAAGCTAAGTTAATTAACTGAGCTGAACATAGGTAAGCTTATAACCTAAGATATTTAGTTTCATGTTACCTAGAAGCAACATCTAGATCAAAAGAGTTCCTAGGAAGAATTCCAAAATATGCAAAATGAAGACAGGGAGAGCTATACAAATCATCTGTAATAATGAAACAAAACAAAATTAAGAGTTTTAGCTCAGTTGGTAGGAAGAAATAATTTCTAGAAAAATAAATAAATAAAAGCAAGGCGAATTTGTAAATGTAAATCTTTAACACTGCCACTTTAGATGGTAACTATTTTAATAATCCCACAATTTTAAGCTACTGTAAAAAGACAAGCTGAAGAGTTATCAAAATGCTTATACCAGTCTACTTTAAGGAATCTGTATGTTTTAGAACGAGTGTGTTGAATATATTTTGTTATATTCCTCAGAAACACTTTTAAAAATCCTAAACTTTTTAAATTACCATTGTGGTAACAAATAACATTCTCAAGTTAAAAAGTAAATAATATTCCTAAAATGATATTCTTTCCCCTGAGTCCCCCTTAGAAGGTAGCGGTTAGTAACGCAGTCAGATATCTAGGATTTCCAAAACACCACTCATGACTACTAAAGGATGCTGAAAAACACCATTACATCAATGACAGAAAGGGCATGATTATTCTTATTTCTGGAATTCCTTTTGATGTGAGTCAGTTCACCAGGTGGGATTTCACTGAAAAATGGCTTTAAGAGTGTTTTAAATGAAGTTAGAATAGAACTAAGGCCTTCAAACCCAGACATAATGAAAAAACAGAATCAAACTTCACCTAACAGGCAATGACAGGGACCAAAATCAAAGTAAAACATGTAGACACAAAAACTCCAGTTTTCTGGGCAATTTGTTATGTATTAATTTAACAGTGCATCTGCTTAGTGCAATAGTCCAAATAAAAACATTTTACCCTCCATATACAAAAATAAAACTCTGTGACTTTGTTTTTCATGTCAGACCTCATGCTATCAGATTAAAGGAGGAAAAAGAATATGAGATCATTATTAAAACTTTTTTTGTATTTTCCCAAAAGGTCTCCAAAGGCACTTAGGAATTTGGATAATTCAAAGATGCAGAAATAATCCATAACATAAAAGGACTTTCCGGCTTTTTTTTTTTTTTTTTTTTTTTTTTTTTTTTTTTTTTGAGACGGAGTCTCGCTCTGTCGCCCAGGCTGGAGTGCAGTGGCCGGATCTCAGCTCACTGCAAGCTCCGCCTCCCGGGTTTACGCCATTCTCCTGCCTCAGCCTCCCGAGTAGCTGGGACTACAGGCGCCCGCCACCTTGCCCGGCTAGTTTTTTGTATTTTTTAGTAGAGACGGGGTTTCACCGTGTTAGCCAGGATGGTCTCGATCTTCTGACCTCGTGATCCGCCCGTCTCGGCCTCCCAAAGTGCTAGGATTACAGGCTTGAGCCACCGCGCCCGGCCGACTT
Source organism: Theropithecus gelada (assembly GCF_003255815.1). Classification (NCBI taxonomy): domain Eukaryota; kingdom Metazoa; phylum Chordata; class Mammalia; order Primates; family Cercopithecidae; genus Theropithecus; species Theropithecus gelada. The sequence goes on along the minus strand of NC_037680.1, from coordinate 23,742,609 downwards.
TCCGGCTTTTTTTATAAATCCTTAGACTCATAGAACTTGAAACCTAAACATAATGTGCCATCAGCTAGAAGGCCCTCTCTGCCTTCTAGAGGGTGGATCAGACATGAGCTTTCTCTCCTCTAACTCCCTCTGGACTGGCATGCAGTGATCTTGTTCACAATTATCGGATACTGCCTACTGAAACAGTTCTTCTGTTGACTTTTCATTATTGTATATGTTTGTTTTATCTTTCCAACTAGGTGAAGTTAAGGAGCTGTATTTTATCTGTTTTATTATTCCCTCAAACAAAGTAGCATACAGAGCCTCATCCACAGTGAGCATTCTCTATTTGTTTATTCCAGATTGGTCCAAACTTTTTTCTTAATCAAGAAGATGAGATTGCCTAGATAGACATGTTCCATTATTTGGGGTTTGGACTAAGAAGATGCTGGTGTAATAAATCAAACAGGTGTGCTAACAGTTAATATAACATTTACATGTTGTTGAAGCCAGTAATTTTCAAACTTTTTTTCATAAAAGGGAATCTTGCTGAGAAACCCCACAAATAAAAGTGAAGCTCTTCTGATTGAAGTAGCTGGAGATGGTGAGGTGACAGATAGGGAAAAGCAGGTGAGAAGGGGCAGAAGCACAAAGGAACTGAAGTCCAGCCACCAAGTCCCTACCCACTCTGACAAAGACCACTGGAAACTCTCAGCCACTCTAGAGCACTGTTTAAAAGCCAATGGTTTACTCTGTCATGTAAATATGTGTTTTAATAAAAAGAAAATCTCTACTTCTCCCTTCTGCCAACTCAGTATCAAAAATTGAGCTCTATACTGTAAGAAAGTCAATTTTAAATATGTGTTGACAGAACTAGAAAAAACTATTTTAAAATTCATATGGAACCAAAAAGAGCTCGAATAGCCAAGGCAATCCTAAGCAAAAAGAACAAAGCTGGAGGCATTACACTACCCAACTTCAAACTATATACAGGGCTACAGTTACCAAAACAGCATGGTTCTAGTACAAGAACAGACACATAGACCAATAAAACAGAATGGAGAACCCAGAAATAAGGCCACACACCTACAACTATCTAATCTTCCACAAACCTCACAAAAATAAGCAATGGGAAAAGTACTCCATATTCAATAAATGCTGCTGGGATAAGTGGCTAGCCATATGCAAAAGATTGAGACTGGGACCCTCCCTTACACCATATACAAAAATTAACTCGACATGAATTAAAGATTTAAATGTAAAGTCCAACACTATAAAAACTCTGGAAGAAAACCTAGGCAATCCCTTCTGGAAATAGGAATGGGCAAAGATTGCATGATGAAGATGCATAAAGCAATTGCAACAAAAGCAAAAATTGACAAATGGGATCTAATTAAATTAAAGAGCTTCTGCACAGCAAAAGAAACTATCAAAAGAGTAAATAGACAGCCTGCGGAGTGGGAGAAAATTTTTGCAAACTATGCATCTGACAAAGGTCTAAGATCCAGCATCTATCAGAAAGTTAAGCAAATTTATGAGAAAAAACAACCCCATAAAAAAGTGGGCAAAGGACATGAACAGACAGTTTTTAAAAGAAGACCTACGTGTGCCCAACATGCACGTGAAAAAAAGGCTCAACATCACTGATCATTAGAGAGATGCAAATCAAAACCACAATGAGATACCATCTCACACCAGTCAGAATGGCTGTTATTAAAAGAAATAAAAATCAGATGGTGGCAAAGTTACAAACAAAAAGGAATACTTATACACTGTTGGTGGGAGTGTAAATTAGTTTAATCATTGTGGAAGACAGTGTGGCAATTCCTCAATGACCTAAAGGCAGAAATACCATTTAACACAGCAATCCCATTACTGAATATATACCCAAAGGAATATAAATTATTCTATTATAAAGACACAGCATTTGTATGTCCACTGTAGCACTATTTGCAATAGCAAAGACATGGAATGAACCTAAATGCCCATCAATGATAGACTGGCTAAAGAAAATGTGGTACATATACACCATGGAATAATATGCAGCCATGAAAAGGAATGAGATTGTGTCCTCTGCAGGGGCATGGATGGACCTGGAAGCCATTATTCTCAGCAAACTAATGCAGAAATAGAAAACCAAATACCACCTGTTCTCACTTACAAGTAGGAGCTAAACGATGAGAACACATGGACACATAGAGGGGAACAACACACACACTGGGGGCTACCAGAGAGTGGAGGTTAGGAGGAGGGAGAGGATCAGGAAAAATAACTAATGGGTAATAGGGTTATGATCTGGGTGATGAAATAATCTGTATAGCAGACCCCCATGACACGAGTTTACCTATGTACCCTGAACTTAAAATAAAAGTTAAATTTAAAAAAAAAGTATTGAATAAATGAATTGTCCAAGTGAATGAATGAATTAACACTTGTAACCAAACTGAACAAAATCCTCATTATAGTTGTAGTATTTTCTCTAATTGAACTGAATGGAATATGAAAATCTAAATATAATTGGACTTAGAGAAATGAAAAGGTAAAAAGTACCAACTAAGACTGAATGCCCATATCTGAATTTTTAAAGTTATTTTATGAATTAAAAAAATGTACACATGGAACTCTCATATCTATGGCAATGCAAAGGTTTCAGGACATATCCTTGTTTCTGCCCTAAATTCATGCTTCCCTTTTTTTGGTAACTGTGACTCAATTTCCTCCCTTTTGGGAATAACCACTTCTCCATGCATCTAGTCTTGGTAATCTGTCCATCAAAATGTTCCATTTGCTCCCTATCCACCCAGCTTTATGTCTGGCCAAGGTGTAGGCACGTCACCCTAGCTAGACTAGTCAGATGCTCTGGCCCTTAAATATGAAGCTTTTCTGGGATGACAAGATGCAGGAGAAATGGCTTGAGCTATTCCATTCACCCCTGGGACCATAAGCAGGCGCTTGCCTGGTTCTGCTACACGAATTCCTGTAGCTATGCTGGCCTGGACCTTTCTGAGCCCTGGTTGTTTGGCTTCTTCTCTTTTCTTCTTTGGGCCATATTATGTATTTCCAATAACATCTTTGCTGCATTTATATATGTATTTATTTTTGTTTATTTGTATTTAGGTTAGCCAGAGTCCATTTCTGAAATCCAAGAACACAGAGAGACACAGGGACCCCAAGCATTGATAACACAGATGGAAATTCACTGAAAGAAACAGACCAAACAACTCATCGTCACATGCCGTAGTAAAATAGATCACAAAGTCTCAAGCTGGCTTACTAGGATTTATCTTAATATTATTAGGCCTTTCGAGTATGACGTTTATCAACTCTGCTATGCACAAAGTGAAGATCAGTAGACTGAGATCAGGAGAATAATAATTTGGGGCAAGTTACATAAACTTTTAAAACTCGTTTTTCTCATCTGTGAAAGGATGAGGTTAAAGTAAAAGATTTACGGAGCCTCTTCTAATTATGACAACTTGTGGATTTTTGTTTACAAATATAAAATCATACAACTGTTGATTTTTTTCCCTGGTTTTAGAAAGACTCTGAAGGAGTTCCTGCTGTCCCACTTCAAGGCAGTATTTAAATTTAATACAAGCTCCACCCAGGGTCATCTTATGCTGTGATGTGACTGTCCTCCATAGCTTTGTAGAATCTCTTTTGTGATGGAAATCAGTGCCACTTTCTGTACTCACATTTTCCCTTTTCCATTCTCCTTCTATGGTTAGAAGAAAAAAATGAGTTATAATTAAAATCAAGAAAATGCTGTAAGGATAAATACAATGTATCCTGTTTTTATAAAAGGTCATTTTTTCAAGCTATCAAAGCCCCTTACAACAAATACCTAATTGATGGTTGCAGCCTCCTCTGTAAGAATAAAACACTATGCCCAGTTTATAGATGAAGAAATCAAAGAGAAAGTCAATAGAATTTCAGTTCAAATTCAGTTCAAAACCATTTCAAATCTGGGAAGAAGAAATTCAGAATGCATCCATTTTAGAACATTATATGTCAGGGTGCCAAATTAGCTCAGTTAGTTGTACGTTATTTTAATGTTGACCTAAAAATATGTGTAATACATTTATAATGAAAGCAAAGTGAAAGACATATTCAAATAGCAGAGTCAATCCTAAAACAAATAGCTATTACAGTGGTTTTCAGAATTAGTTCTTTGGTGACTAGTTGATGACTCTGTGAAACTCCCATGTAAGTGTGACAATCCTAATTTTATTGTACAATTACAGAAAATGGGAAGAGGCTCTGCACTTAAGACCAAGGTATACGTACTAATAAACTGATACTGATAGTGATGATCATAACAACTGTGCATCACTCATTTAAATCAGAAACCATTTTCCTGCAGCACCAGCACCATAGTTTCCTAAACAACATCCTTAGCCAGACTGGCCCAGGATGAGAGAGGAAGTTTAAGTGCCTAGCTCATTAGAGAATGCCTATTTGGTATTCAATTATCCACCCTTCTATTTATTCAAAAATAATTACTAAGAACCTTTCATGGGCTGGGTCCTGTGCTATGCACTCCATCAAATTACTCATCCACGAATCTCTAGAACCCGTTCTCTCAACTTGGGGAACCTGAGGAGTCCAGGAGAACGTCTATCAGTGAAGGAGCTGGAAGCCGTTTTCCTGACTTGCTTAACAGTATACCCGCATGCATTTTCCTTTTAATTATTTGGCAGAATGGGTGAATTGCCTTCTGGGTGACACTGATGACAGACTCATAAGGAAACTCATGTGTCATATAGGAACTAAAAGGCCAGGGGACCTGGTAAGGTCTCAGTGCAGGATTTTTCCCAACTGCCATTGAACTCCCAAGATATAACCTAGGATACACAGTACACAAAAGCTCCCACAAATAGGGAAAGTCTCCTCCCTGCCCTGAACATTAAAAAACAAAAAAAAACAGGCCACACCTTCAGGCGTGCAGAGGGAAGGAAAACTATTTACATTTTCAGCACCTGCCTTTCATCAGGCACTAGCCTCTTTCGATCATATTATCTTACATATACTTCAGCTATCCCTTGCTCAGTGAGATTTTCCTTATGCACCCTAACAAAAATCAAACCCCCCATCTAGTGTATCATGTATTTTATTTATTTGTTTACTATTCGTGTCTCTCTTTCAGAAGGTAAACTCCACAAGGGCAGAAAATCAGATTCCTGAGAAATACACTGCTGGTCTGACCATAACCCAATCCTCTTCCCTCCCGGTTCTGAACCAACTGAGAAGTGGGATCAGACGTCAAAAGAAGCACTATTATGTTTGTTTGCTTTCTTCCTGGTAAACTGCTTAGAGAACGCTGCTTCCATCCCTGGCAAAATGGGAACTCTACCTCTTTCCTACTACCCATCCCTGAAACCAATTCCCGAAAGCATCACAGGGAGAGGACCTAGAAAATCATAGACCTTTTTTACAGGGATAAAATAAGTAGAACATTGCATGAAGGGGGCAGCTCTAGGAAAAGGAGGCAAGATACACTAGGACTTCATTACTTAAAGTGTCATCCTTGGACCGAGACCATCGGCCCCTGGGAGATTCTTAGAATTGCAAACTCAGGCCCCCTTCCAAACCTACTGAATCACAATATGCATTTTCATAAGATCCCTAGGTGATCCACATGCATTTTACAGTTTCAAGAACACATGTCAAATAAACACATCAACCCCACCACAGATATGTGGACCAGTGGGTATCAGAGCTGCCATATTAGCAGTCAGACAAATCCCTGTTCCTTCCATTATTAGGCGCCAGTAATATGAAGAGACAGGGCAGTCTCCTCATTCTGAATTCTCCCAAGAAAGAGCAGAAGTGATGATTTAAAATATGGGTTTGCAGTATGAAGTTTCCTGAAAGAACTAAAAGTAGAACCACCATTCGATCCAGCAATGCCACTACTAGGTATCTACCCAAAGGAAAAGAAGTCATTATACGAAAAAGACACGCGAACATGCATGTTTATGGCAGCACAATTAGCAACTGCGAAGATATGGAACCAACCTAAGTACCCAACAGCCAATAAGTGGATAAAGAAAATGTGGTATATATACACGATGGAATACTACTCAGCCATAAGTAGAAATGAAATAATGTCTTTTGCAGCAACTTGGATGGAGCTGAAGGCCATTATTCTAAGTGAAGTAACTCAGGAATGGAAAACAAAATATCATATATTCTCACTTAGAAGTGGAAGCTAAGCTATGAGAACACAAAGGCATAAGAATGATACAGTGGACTTCAGGGACTCATGGAGGATAGGTGGGAAGGGGGTGATGGATAAAAGACTACATATTGTTTACAGTGTACACTGCTCGGGTGACGAGTGCACTAAAATGTCAGAAATCACCACTAAAGAACTTATCCATGTAACCAAAAACCACCTGTACTCTCAAAAGCTATTAAAATAAATAAATAATAAAAACAAGTTTGTTTGCTTGTTTTTTATTTGTTTGTTTTTGGTTTTGCTTGTTAAAGGCAGCAGGAACTTGGAGAGAGAGAGAGAATTAATTTCTACCTACTCTCTTAATTTCTTTATTTCCTTTCCTCATCTGTAAACAGGGAATAATAACATCTACTGTATGGGCTCTTGTTAAACTCCAATGAGATAATACACATCAAAGTCCTTAGTAAACTATGAAGCATTATTTGTAGCACTATTCACAATAGCAAAGACATGGAATCAACCTAAATGCCCATCAATGATAGACTGGATAAAGAAAATGTGGTATATATGCACTGTGGAGTGCTATGCAGCCATGAAAAGGAATGAGATTGTGTCTTTACATGGACACGGATGGACCTGGAAGCCATTATTCTCAGCAAACTAACACAGGAACAGAAAACCAAACACCGCATATTCTCACTTATAAGTGGGAACTAAACAATGAGAACACATGGACACCAGGGAAGGGAACAACACATACTGGGATCTGTCAGGGGGTGTGGTGGGGGGAGGGAGAGCATTTAAAAAAGTAACTAATGCCTGCTAGGCTTAATACCTAGGTGATGGGTTAATAGGTGCAGCAAACCACCATGGCACACGTTTACCTATGTAACAAACCTGCACATCCTGCACATGTATCCCACAACTTAAAATAAAAATAATTTTTTAAAAAAAATTCAGAAAGCCTGTATATCAGCAAGCCCTTGAGTTTTAGAAATTCAGCATATTGACTGCCATTACTGTATCAAATATTTTTATATTATCATGCTGGTCAAAAATGTGCAGCAGTGATGTCTGTGTGGAAATAAGATGAAAACCTTTTAATATGTTAATACTTAACAGGCCAGTGTCTATGAGATAAAAATAAGGAGCTGAGAAGAAAAAGTTCGAAAAGTAGCTACTGTATTTTGAAAAACAAACCGATGGATTTAGACTATATAATATACATATATTCTTTCTTAAATTTGAAAATTCAAAACTAATGTCTATCTCACTCTGCCTGCAATTTGCCAAATGACGTAAATTAGAAATGATTGTCCTGAAATATGCCCTCAATAAAAGTTACCCTTTTTTTTTTTTTTTAATTAGCAGGTAATGAGCTATTTTGTCTAGCTACACAAAAACATAAATTTTAAGTTGTCATTTGTTTAAACTGATTAAACCACATATAAATATTTCAAAGATTATAAAGCTTTTCCTTGGGACTCTCTTTTTATCTTTAAAAGAAAACAATGCTAATAGTTTCCTTTTTCCTATACTCAACGACTATTTACTACCCCTTCTTGGTGTGGGCTTTCAAAATACAAAGAAGTTCTGGCAAGTTTTCAACGTCCTTTTTCAAAGTCTGTTCTTAAGCACTTGAATAAAAGCATAAAGAGTACTTCTTTGGAGAACTGATAATGTCCCACGTTCAGTATTTGTATATTAAGGACTGTCAGTTACATTTAGTGTATTCATTCATTGGAATCCGTTGTTAATCTGCATGCAACTGATTTCAGGGAAGCAAAGTGATCAGAAGAAGTCAAAGTTAACATAACAATTCATTTTCTACAAAAAAAAAAAAAAAAAAAAAAAAACAGCCCACGACGTTACGGGTCCAAATTTCAAAGCAAGTTACTGTATTTGCTAGTTTTAAGTCACACTTGGCAGTTTTTCCAAACACAGTGGTCAGGAACTGAAAAAAATAAACATGTGTTTCCAGGATTTTCTTTTCACATGCCACACAAAAAGTAACGTTACAGCTATGTTTTCACTCCCTTTAAAAAGTGCCTCTTAAAGAAGAAATATTTGCTGTTTGTGTTATTTTTAGGTAGATTTTTACAAAATAACATTAAGGGGCAAGATAAATATTACTTTCACTGTATGAATGAAAGTTGAAACTTCCCAAAGGGATTTCTTGAAAAATCTGATTTATCATTATGCGATGATGTTTTGTATTTTAAGTCTCATACTTAAATTCACAACACTTGGCACTTTTCACTTTCCAGGTGCCTTAAACAAAAGTCTAATGCCATTCCCATTTTGCTGAAAGAATAACTGAGGTAAAGCAAATTTATGACTTTCCTGGGGCTTACTGAAGTCTTAGCTGCTGTAGAAGGATGAAAGTTCACAGGTGTAGTTCTTATTCAAGACAGAGGAAACGGTCAATCATAAAGTGGGATTTCAGCAGTATATAAAGGTCTCCAGACCCAAAAATATCTCCGTTATTAGTTGGCCAGGTGGCCTAAATCTTCACTCTAACCTTCCCACCCCATCTAAAGCATTGCCTTGAAAAGTTCTGACCTGTTAAAATGTAAATATTATAACTTGGAGGTATAACAATATCAGTCGTCAACTCAGTAGGAAGCATTTATTTCTCCATTTCCTAACAAAAATCTGGGCCTAAAGAGAATAGGACCTAGGGCAGAAAGCGAGTTGGGTAGAGAATAAAGGATGAAAAGTATTCAGTGTGGAGTCTTTCTTAGGGAGATTGGGTGTCAGTAGAGACTGTAGGCGGCTGTGGATAATGGTATGATCCTGTCGCCTGGTTGAGGAAGGAGAAGATGAAAGGATGTTAACATAAATTTATCCAGGCAGGATTGGTGGTGGATGATAGCATAAAGTAAACTTATTCAGGCAGGACAGATGGTATCAGGAATGTTTGCAGAAGAAAGCATAATTGGAAAGAGTTATAAAATACAAGGAGAAAAGCATTGATCATGCTCCTTGGTGTTTACCCAAATGAGTTGAAAACTTATGTCCATGCAAAATCCTGCATAAAGATGTTAAGCCGGATGCAGTGGCTCAAACCTGTAATCCCAGAACTTTGGGAGGCCAATGAAGGTGGATTGCTTGAGTCCAAGAGTTTGAGACCAACCTAGGCAACATGCCAAAACCTCATCTCTACAAAAAATACAAAAATTGGTGAAACCCCATCTCTACAAAAAAAAAACAAAAAAAAAAATACAAAAATTAGCCAGGTATGGTGACTCATGCCTGTGGTCCCAGCTACTTGGGAGGCTGAGGTGGGAGAGGATCACCTGAGCCCGGGGAGGTCAACGCTGCAGTGAGCTGTGATCATGCCACTGCCACCGCACTCCAGCCTGGGCAACAGAGTAGAATGCTGCCTCAAAAAAAAAAAAAAAAAAAAAAGATCTTTATAGCAGATTTACGCACAATTGCCACAATTTGGAAAAGCAACCAAGATGTCATTAAGTAGGTGAATGGATAAACTATGGTACATCCAGACAATGGAATATTATACAGCAGTAAAAAGAATAAGCTAGCAAGCCACGAAAAGCCATAGAGGAAATTTAAATACATAATACTAAGTGAAAGAAACCAATATGAAAAGGCTGTGTATTGTATAAATCCAGTTATATGACATTCTGGGAAAGGCAAATGCCAATATTTAGAGACAGGAGAAAGACCAGTGGTTACCAGAAGTTAAGGGGGAAGGTGGGATGAATAGGAGGAGCACAGAGTATATTTTAGGCAGTGAAACTATTCTGTAAGATACTACGAAGGTGAATACATATCATTATACATTTAGCAAAGCCCATAGAATGTACTACACCAAGAGTTATCGCTAATGTAAACTATGGAATTTGACTGATAATGGTGTGTCAATACAGGTTCATGAATTAACAAATGTATCACTCTGGGGTGGGATGGAGATAGTCGGGAGGGCTGTGAGTGTGTGGGGCAGAAGGTGTGTGGGAACTCTCTGTACTTTCCTTTCAATTTGGCTGTGAACCGAAAATGGTTAAAAAAACTTAAGTCTATTAAAAAGAAAGCAACTGTTCAACTACTTTGTCTATGATGGTCTTTCTTAACCTTTACTTTGTTTTTGGTTTTGTTGTTTCTTTGGGGGATTTTTGTTATCGTTGTTGTTTTTCAGTTATGGACTACTTTGAGACTCCAATGAAAGCCATATGCCATATTATCTCACAGAGAAAAAATAATATGTACATCCACACATTCTTATAAAATAATGCATACAACTCAGGTGTTCACAAACTCCCTGAAATTCATTCATAAAACTAATGCTAGCTAATTTTATGGCATACTGCAAAGTGCCAAGCCATTTGTTAAGCACTATATCATGCTCCATCTCATTTCATCCAAGCCACAACCCTGTAAGGTGAATATTATTATCATCCCTGTTTGCAGATAAGGAAATTTGATTGCAGGAAGTTTTTGTATGTTTGTTTGTTTTATTTTGTTTTTAACAGCTGCCGAAAGTTAGAGCTGGTATTCCAATGTGGGCTGATCCCAAGGGCTGATCCCATGTTCTTTAACATTCCCTACCAGGCAGTCCAGCTCTGGCAGATCACGGACCATAGCTAAGCACTTCTTGTTTAAGAACAGGTTAGTTCACCATTATGTTATATCCCCAAGCTCCTATTTCTGATATCAGTGAAATGTCCAGTACCAGTGTCTGGAGATTTCACAGAGCTGGGCCTGCATTGGCCTAGAAAATTATCATTTGCCCTTGGTTCAATTTCCACAACTGACCCACCTCTAGCCCCTGCTACCTTAGCAGGTCATAGGTGAGAGGCAAAGCAGAATTTCTCTGTATTTACCTGAGAGCAGAGAACTTGGATTATGGTAAATTATTGCCACAGAAAATTAAAAGATTTGATCGGCTCAGTGTAAGACTCAATGTTAGTGGCTGAGAAACAGTATTCCACAGTCAACAGAGATTCACACTAGCTAACACACGAACACATACATCAATAACAATTCACAAATACTGAGCAAATTGAGTCAGGCATGAATAAATGAAATAGAGGACAAAAATAAATTCCCATATATTATTATGGCACAGAAGGAGCCCTCACAACCCCCTTCAGCCTCAACTTTCCAGCTCCGAGATGTACATACAGTGTTTCTCTTAGGCTAAGCCAATACAGCTCACCACTTGATGTCTCAGAAACATATCTAACCCATGATGTGAAACACAGAATATACCATTTCCCTTCTAGACATGTTTCTTTGCCTAATTTTCAAATTTCAATGAATGAAATCACTCACCACCAAGCCAAAAAGTCAGAAACATAAATGCCATTCTGAGAACCTTCTCCTCTCTCAACCCCAACATTTAAATTTCACATGCCCTGTTGAGGCTCTCCTACTATTTGCTGGGAATGCTACAATAGACTCCCAATTGGACTAGCCACCACCAGCCTCAACTCCATCCCCAAGTCTCTTCTCTACACTGTCAGATGAATTATTATTCTAAAGTATTGTTCTCTTACTCAGAATTCTCAGTATTTTCTCATTTGTTGCAGATGGCATCCAAAGCTTTCAGAATGTCATAACAAGTCCTAATTTCCATAAATTCCAACTCTATATTACAATCACACCAAACCATGGGCACCATTTTCTTTTTCTCAATGCACTTGCACAGTGAACTTTACCTGCCCTATAGCACACGCCACCCACAAAATCCTCCCCTTCCCACTACTCCAGCCAGGACACTTTACCAACTCCATCATGACCTACATAACTTCAAGTTCTTCAAGGTTCAACTCTAACATTGCCTCTTAGAAGTCTTCTCCAAAAGCCCAACGTGGATCAGGAGTCTTCAATGCTGGATGACCAAATAGGTCTTCAGTGCTAGATGATCATAAAGCTGAGAAAAAAAAATTTGAAATCATTTCACTGGTCTGTGTGCAGTGGCTCACACCTGTAATCCCAGCACTTTGGGAGACCGAAGTGGGTGTATCACTTGAGGTCAGGAGTTCAAGACCAGCCTGGCCAATATGGTGAAACTCTGTCTCTACTAAAAATACAAAAAATTAGCTGGGTGTGGTGGCAGGTACCTGTAATCCCAGCTACTTGGGAGGCTGAGACAAGGGAATCACTGGAAATCGCCTTAGGAGGCACCCAGCGAGCCGAAATCATGTCATTGCATTCCATCCTGGGCAACAGAGTGAGACTTCATCTCAAAAACACAAAAACAAAAACAAAAGCAAAAAATCATTTTATTTAAAATTTTTTTTTGAAAACAACAAAATATCTGGGCAAAACTGAAACTCTGTTGGTCTTCATTGCACTGACTTTATGGTTTGACATTGTTTTTATGTTTAATTACCAAGGAAAACAACATAATCTTTTCAGTGGTCAAGGCCTTAAAAATCTTGCACACTCTGACTCCCCTCCTCAGTGCTCCCATATGCAAGATCACCTCTATAATTGCTGCTTTTCTTGAGCATCACCTCAACTAGAATGTGAATTCCTCCTGAACAGGAACTATGTCTTTCCTTTTTTATACCCAGTGGCCATTACAATGCCTGGAAAATACTAGGAGGTCAATAAGTGCTTATAGAGAGAAGGAAAGGGGGAAGGAGGGAGCAAGAGAGGATAGAAGGAAAGAAAGGAGAGAAAGAAGGGAGAAGAAAAGAAGTTCCTCCTAGCCCTGAGATCCTTCTAATTTTGAAACTGAATTTTCAGAGCCTCTTTTGCCCTCAGTAGCTTTGTTAGCAGCATACAGGAAAGTAGCTTTGAACTCTTGGGCAACCCGCAAGGCAGTAAAATCAAGTCCTTGCCAAACCCAGTCTACTCCAAGGATGAGTTGATTGTTTTATGGCACTGACCTAGCCTTTCAAAGTGAACCCAATCTCAACTGACTTTGAACTCCCACAAGAGTCACTATCCTTCACTGTCTCTGAACTGCTGGGTTCCCAATACATACATCAAGATAGTCTCTGGGCCACTAGGGTCCTCAGGGTTTTTTTTAACCAGAGGATCCCAGAGGCTAGGCAGCCCCACATGCCAACTTCCAAAAAAGTCTTACCCTGGGACCACTCAGCAGATGGTCCTAATAGTGAGTTGCACTCACACCAAACCATGGGTAATGTTCTGTCCTTTCCTCTGAAACCCTATTTGCACAATGACAAAATCTTACAAGTATGGCGCATATTGTATCATTAGCCAACAGGTCATGGGGCCCTTTTGTCCGTTAAAAAAAAATAAAAGGCTAAACTGAGACGTATGCTAAATGAGAGCCAGAGTATTTTGAAAAGTTATAACGAATTCTTATGAAAGAAATTATATTATGCATAATATAAACATCTGTATTTAAGGAAGATAATGGTTTAGCTCCAGGAGATAATAGCTAAGCAGTGATGACTTAAGCAAATGTTATATAATTAATGGAAATAAAAATTATATACTATTACAGTTAAGGGATGCTTGGGAGAATGGGACAGGAGGTAACTCATATCAACAGACTCAGCACACTAAAGAGAATTAGAGCTTCCATGAAACAGACTTCCCCAAAGAGGAAAACTACAAAAAGATCAAACTTCCTGAGGTTCAAAGATGTTAAATTCTACCATTTAAGCCCCATTACACATATAGTTACTGGCAATAGCCATTTCTTACCTTCAACAGCGTCAATTCACCTCTTAAACTGAGATATTTAAAGGCAGGCTGCTGGCCTGGTGTCTTGGATGGCAGATCACAGAGTTCCAAAGCCCTTAAGACGCTGTAGCACTAGTTCTTACTAAGTCGTAATTAACTTCATCGGGAGTTACAGGATAGCAGCTTAGAACAGAATTTGGCTGAACATTTTTAGTATTCTTCCACTTGGTAATTACTACTTCAATGGGAATTTCAAGTAAGAAACAGAGGGCAGAATTCGGACCACAAAGAGAAGTACATCAAGTAACTGGCCCAATTTATAATGCCAATAACAGAGTGTATTAAAATCTCCCATGAAACATCCCCATTAATGCATCAATTCCATTGTGAGTGTAAATTGAACCGCAAACTGATTACCCAGGTTCTGCACTAAGTCCCCATGAAGGGCAATGTGTAGAGGTGAATATGACTGGGGAATGGCTCCATATACCAGATAACCACCCTAGAAGGGCAATTATGTAAAAGCCAAGTAAAGAGCTGGACACTGTTGGACAGTTTAACCACATAATAAATTCTTAGGAGCCATCACAGCTCCCGTCTGGGCATTAAATATCTGAAGAATAAGATTAGGCCACTAAGATTTGGGCTTGTGCTTCAAAATGAAAATCCAATGCTAAGTTCAGAATTATACATATAATGATAGTTACACATTACAAAACTTCAAATTATACAATATACAACTTTTCACTACCATTAATTGTGGAACATAACATTTCCTGAAACTCTATCATAATTCTCCTTCAGAAGTGTTTATATTGTACATGACCTAATTTTTATCATAAAAACTGAGACTTAATTTTTTTGGCTTGCTTGCTTTAAATTATAGTATTTAGTTGGAAACTAATTTTAGGGTATTATCAATTTGACATTTGAGTTTAAAGTACACTGAAAAAATACAAACTTATGCAGAGTATAGAAAGATTATATTTTTAAAATACATTCTCTTCTTTGCTACCTGTGTTCCTCTAAGTAATTCACCTGAGGCACTTAAGAAAAGACTTAATACATTTCCTGAGGGCCAATCCACAATCCCCTTGATGTGGTGTCTGGCCAAACTTTCAATTGAAGGCCCTTAACACCACTTCTCCAACCAGTCTTGAGCTAACTCTCCCCCGTCCTCAAGTCTTGAAGTTCACCAACCCCCAGCAGCCCCCATTTCTGGGTGGCCATAGCATTGAGAAACAAAAGAAAAATCATAGCAACATGCCCTACCAAGTAAAGCAGACTGCACTCCATAGGCCAGCCCACTCATCAATGCACCATGTTTGTTAACATTCTGAAAGACATTTGTGCAGAGAACAAATTGACGGAGCTCATGTTTATATCAGAAATCTCAGAAATGGCAGGGGATTTATTCGTGGAATCTTAACACCCATTCAGACTGTCATAAAACACAAAGGACCAGATTCAATAAAAACTCTGTCCAACTTCCACAACACTAAAGTCTGTGCGAGCCTTCAAAACAAAATCAATTTTTCCAGCTTCGCAAAGGGCTGTTCAGACTTCGGTAGCATGGAAGCCAGCTGGGGCATTTCCTAACTCATCCTCTAAATTAGTTTCAAAAGTAGTTTTGAAGACCACATTTGATCAGAAGAATTTGCACGCTTTCCTCTCTCTCACTCTCTCCCTTTCTCCTCTTTTTCCCCCCTTTTAAAAAACACATTTCATAGTACATCACATGGAGAGCAAACAACAGAACTGCAGCATATGTCTCATGCAGTTAAAAGCTTCAAAACTGGCCTGTAAAACGGAATTCTTTGGTACACAGTGAAAAAATATTTTTTGATTCCATAATCCATACTGCAGGAAATTTGGGTGTAATCATTTTTAAAAGTTGCTGTGTCCATGGACAGCTGTTCTTCATACATACTGAGAATGTTTCCTTTACATTCCTAAGGACATGAGAGTTTGACAGCAAGCCAATACCTTTGGAAATGGTGAAAGCTAAACACACCCCATACTGATGCTTTTACTCTCCCAACAAACTTTCTCCCACAACTAAAATGTTAAAACTTTTACCCCACAGCCCACATTCTGAGATTAGTCCAATAACTAATGTTCTGTCCAAGTAAAATACATTTTGTCATAGCTTGAAAATGTTACCTTTCACAGAAGTATAGTATTTCTGACCAGCAGGGAACATATGTCAACATTATCTATTATTACCCAATGTCAGGACCAAAAAGGGAAGGTGGGTGGTGGATGTTAATAACGACTTAAGCGATTTCTAAAAGAGGCATTTGAGAAGTACAAAGCCAGAAGTTTCAAATGTTTTGTCTTATTTTCGCTGTGTCAGCAACCTGCCCCCCCACAAGAACAAACCTAATGCTGCCTCCGACTTGACGCCTAGTTCTCTTTTCAATTTTAGCCAACGCTTTGCTAAGCTGGAAAGTTTGAAAAATACCCTAGAAAACTTCTCCACCAGAAAATGAAAAACAAAAACATATGACCAGCAATGATGAAAGCAACTCCCACTCGCTAAGAAAAAGATTTTCAATCACAGAAGCACACAGCTTTTGGATTTGAACATTTATTTTCATTTTTCAAGCTACTTGTCTGGTGTTTAGATTTGGGAGTTGGGTTTCTTGTTGGACATTGGAAGAGCCAGGGGAAATGCTGGTTGGGAGTGTAATTGTATTTAAGCAGTTTTAACAAAGGTAAGCAGAAAGCATTCTCCTCAACCAACAAGGCTACAGGGGAGACAACTGCTCATTCTCAGTTGAATACGGATTCCCCTGCAGAAGGAGTGGAAAGACACCTTCCATAACTGACCAGAGGAGGATATGTGTGTGTCTCTTGTCCTTGCTAACATTGGATCAAGATGTGGCACATAACATCGTGTGAACCTGTGGTTCACCATGCCCCTAACCTGGGCAGCCATGACCAGGAACTGAAAACAGACTTTGAGGCACCATGACTGGGAACAATCAAGTTTTTGTTGTTTCCGTGGGCCGTGTGGTTGTATGCAGTGTTTCCCAAGGAAAAGAGACTTGAGTTCCACTTCTCCACATGAACATCTTGGGGAAGAGATTGCTTTGGGTCAGGGATCAAGACTTCTGTCCTGGTTCAGGCCCAGAACAGGAAGTATTGGAGTAGTATGTCCCTGGAGTCCTGGAGATTTGTGTAGTTTCTCTCAGGGACTTAGTGTCTCGGGGTCCTGGGCATATTGGAAGGTAGGTTCTCACTCACTTTTCTCTTTGGTTGACTCAAAAATGAATCCTTCCCTGTGAAGAAATCGTTCAGGAGAGATTATAGAGTAAAACCTTTTAAATAAATTCCTCATGATAAAGAGACTCTTACAACTACAGAAAACTCACACCATGGCACAGCATGTGCCACAGACTGGAGGAAGGCGGCAGGGCTTACTGTTTTGACTTTTGGAGGAAGTTATCCTAATTTGTTCTTCCTCATCTCACTCAGCTTCTGAGGACAGAAGTCATAGAATGATGGGTTCCTTCTAGATACCAGTAAGACCAAAAGGAGATCTTAATTACTTATGTAGTCTACATTGCTACCCAAACAGTATTTTAATTGCTAAATGGCGGAAGTTTATATTCATCCCATAATTGAATGGTACATCTAAAATGATCAAATTACAGGGGATTTTCTGCTCTTTGTGTACGGTGCTGTCGCCCAAGGCACCAAGCAGAAGAGAGTGCTTTGAGGCAATGTTTCCAGCACTGTGGGAGAGATGGAATGCCCTCAGTTCCTTCAGTTCATCAGTCCTTGTTCACCTACTCCTCTTGGGCCCATATTGGGTTAGGAGTTTGGTTTTATTCATGGTAGAGGATACAGTTAACTGGCCACCTTTCATTTAGCACATGCCTCCTGTGAACTTCCACCTGAGATGAAAAACCGCAGTAGATGTTGTATAAAAATGGTGCTAACTTAAACATACAGATTGTCTTTTAGCAGAATCATTAAATGTTGAGATGGAAAAGAACCTTAAAGGTTTAGCCTCCTTAGTTTTAAAGTACAGAATGGAAGCCCAAAGACAAATTGCCCAGAGGAGAATTTGCGGTCACACACCTTGGCAGATGCCCTGATTCCACTCCATTTTGAAATGATATTTTGGAAAACTAAGTGACGGTATTGGAAGCCTGGATCCTGGTCCCCTCTGAGGTGGAGGGAGTTGGGTAGTGATTAGAGAGGGCATGAGGGAATTTCTGACATGCTGACCTCTTGATCAAGTTGCTGTTTACATGAGCTTCTTCACCAATGATTTGGGCACTTTTCTGCAAGTATGTTACCCTTCGATTAAAAAAAGAGAGAAGCAAAAGAAAGAAAAATAATTAAATACAGTTTTAAAATTGTGTGCACATATAATTGCCACTTCTATTTAAAACATCCTTAGATATTAAATTTAAAATAAAATTAAATACTATCTACTAAGAAGGCTGACAGGTTATCATTCCAGCTCAAACACAGGAAAATAGGAATCTTAATAGAGGAAATAGTAACACATCTTCAAAATAATAATAATTTTCATTTGTAATGTGCTGACCAGGCTATGCAATATTTTATTATTTCATTTTTCTTGATCTTAAAGCACCTGTTCTCTAAGGAGAAAATGTATTTGTTCCATCATTTCATAACTATAAAAACTAAAATTCAGCGAGATTTAGTAACTTGACTAATGACTAGTAGCTGGTATCACAGGAAGGAGAAACTGGACAATTTGACCCCTTCCTAACTGAGGCAATCTCTCTACTACAACATGTAGCCAGTAATAAACATATCTTGCTTTTGTGGGGAGGTAGGATATTTTCATTCATTCCACCCAAATATGTATCAAAGATTAGGCACTTCAGAATTACAAACATGAAATGGAAACCTATCTTCAAGAAATCTGTTTTTTCACGAGGAAGTGAAACAGCTTAGTTTTTAAGATATAAGTTCATTCACCAAAAATTCATCTTATGGGCCAATTTTTTCTTCACTTGCGTTTTGAGATGGCCAAAGTCTAAGAAAAGCTGAAGAAGCATTTTAGGCTGAAATTGCCGAGAATCAAGTTCCTTTTTGAGGCTAGAAACTTTTTTAGTGGTGGAAGTGGAGAAAGATTTGATTGACAGGTTGACATTTTAATTGTTTTTCTCTGCTGGTACATGTCTCACAAATAGATTTTATACTTTATAAAGAGGTTTACAGACATAATTGAGAATATCAAAATGTATTATTATTTTTTTACAATTTGAAATCTAAAATACATAATATCTACCGCACTCCATATTAAATTTTGCAAAAGAAAAAAATAACAGTTTGGAAAAGACAAGATTAAAGGATGAAATTATGTGTAGGCATTTTTCCTACAGATGTCATCTGAGCAGAAAACCTGGACGAGCTTGGGAAAGTTTGCCAGTGGTGAGCACATTAATTTGTATTATACCCTCCTGGGTGAATGGGTTATGTGTTCTGCTTCAGAGTTATCATTGAACCTTTTACTGGTTAATATTATCACAATTCGTCCTTTTTACGTTGGCCTACGATTGACGGATGACATTTGGCTGAATTTGGATTGAGGGTTAATACTCCATTTAAGCCTGCAACTTTTGGGCTCTCTTTTTCAATTTCTTAGAAACTTTTTGCGAAGAATAGTAAAACATATGATGGATCCAAATACAGCTAGCTAAAAGCAGGCAGGAAAAGAATTATGCCAAATTAATACAACTGAATCAGGGCATTGTAGAATTTAGCCAATTCCTTTGGACCCTATTATTACCAATTTGGAGCACCACACAGTTACTATGTTTAAATTTTACAAAAGAAGTAACTGTGAGATTTGAAAGTACCAAACTGATAAGCTACAAACAAATTTAGTATGTGAATAATACAATATTTCTGAAGAAAAAGACACTAAAAAGTCTAAAATTCATTACATGTTTGACTCAGCAATTCCACTTCTAGAAATATGCTCTAAGGAAATAATCAGGCATGTGAGCAAATATTTGGCTACATGGAACACTTATGCCAACATATTTATAATCTTGAAAAGATTGGAAACAACCTTAATGCTCAACACTAGGGGATTGATTAAATAAATAACAGCGCGGCCAAGACAAAGAGCGTTATGAAGGACTATTTAATGACACTGAAATGTATCCAATAGACATTCTTATGTGAATAGAGATTTTAAAGGTTACAGTAAGATTTGCACTCTTTTTAAATGTGTGCATAAACATGCAGGGGTGTCATGCCTAAAAGGATGTGCACCAAAATGTTAACGATGGTGATGTTCTTAAGTTGTGAGATAAGCACGGTCTCTAATTTTCTTCATGTTATTTATCTGCGCTTCCTAAATTTCCTATAATGTCCATGACTTGCTTTAGTTAAGAGAAAAAGAATATAGATTTTTTCAGTAGAAAGAAATGCCCACCACCATTCTATAGGAGTATTTGTCAATGCAACAAAAGCAATAGATGCTATAGGCCCATTATTTATCTTAGGTTCTTTTCCATTCAGTGTGAAAACCCCTTTCCAACAAAAATGAAAGCAACAAAATATAATGTCTGTTTTTCATTACTCTACTTTTCTGTGGCCATCCTATAATATTAAATATTAAAATGGTCTGAGGGCAATATTCAACAGTATCAATTTAACATAGCAGAGTTGTTCAGTGGGCTATAGTCTTGATATTTAATCTGCTATTATGAGCTTATAAAATCTTTTGGTGTCTCACTTTAATTACTAACAAAAGGGGGACAGGTTGTGAGTCATACTCAGCTCTTTGAAGAATATGAGGCCAATCAAACCGAAAAGATGCTTTAATTTTGTTTGGTCCTAGTTCCTGCATCAGAATAGGATTAAAAATAAATATAGAGAAAGGGATGAAGAACATGAGTCACCTAATTTACATCTAACATAATGCAAACAAGTATTTCTTTAATAGGTGTTCAATACCTAATGCTCAATTGTAGCAACTTAGAAGCAACTTCTTAATGGGAAATCTTAGCATTTCTAATCTTGCTGCAGATTTTTTACCTTGTCAACTTAGAATTCATCTGTTTTTGAAAAAGAAAAATCTTTTACTTGGAGACAAAGGTAAGCCACAATACACCTCAAACTAATTAAAGACAAATCTTTTCTGGAACAATGGTATAAAGAAAAAGGCAAATTATATTTTATAACTCAGACAAAACAGTCATCCACCAAAAGAATATTACCTTCTTTTAATTATTAGAATAAATCATTCCATGGAAAACTGTTTGGCACGCAGTGAAGATAAGATGATGATAAATATAATACAAAACAATAAAAGGAGATAGATTCGCTCTCTATTCAAGCAATCTCGTCCTTGCTGCAAGTAAAGCCCTTGAGGGAACACATACCAAGAGGCACCCCAAAGGCCTCAAAATGCCTATGGTACTTCACATAAGACCTGAATATAACACAGTTCTATTAAGGTTGACCCAATTTAATCTTCAGTAACTGGTTGTTTGTAGTATTCCAACTAAAATAAAACATTTGAAACTCTTGGCTCAAAAAATTTTAGCTGTTAGGAGAAAATATGTGGTAGGTATTTTATTCCTTAAGATGGGTTAGGTCAGCATGGAACCGGTAGTTTGTATTTGGCCAGGTAGGGTAATGCACATTAGGGGATAGAAAAATAAGAATGAGTGCAACCTGGGTTGCTGCTCAAGTTCTGTAAAGGAGAAGCCTCTTTTCTTCCAATGAAGAGTGCGGCACTGAAACCTAGGTAAGTGTCTAGATGTTTTCCATGTCTTTGGTTTGGAGCTCCACAACAGATACTTGGAAACTACACTTGCAAGAACTCTGGTTACTTTGTGTAGCAGAAGGACATTTAATTTAAAAAAAAAAAAAAGTCACAAAACCTAATAAGTCATTATTATTTACAGGCCAATTGAGCAGCTACCCACTGTTCATCATGATCCTCAGATGAAGTCTGTCTCCATAGACAGATCTACACAATCTATGACAAGATTTTTCTGGCAGTTCTGGGAGAACCACTCACGTCTCACCTTTCCCAAGAGTAGATTTGTTATGGTGAATGGATCATCATTCCTATAAAGTTCTATCTAACTTCCTATAAAGTTCTATCTTCAGCCACACCTTCCAGCGGCACCCTTAGCTCTAAAAAATGGTGCATCGCCCTGGGGAGAATCACCTAAAGAGACATGTTTCCTATACTGGCAATTTAATCCCCTCTAAATTTCTGTTTTGATCTCCTCCAAATAATAGCACACCTCTCTTTATCCTGTTTTTTGTTTGTTTGTTTGTTTGTTTGTTTTGTTGTTTTTCCAAGACAGAGTGTCACTCTGTTGCCCAAACTGAAGTGCGGTGGTACAATTTCAGCTCACTGCAACCTCCACCTCCAGGGTTCAAGCTATTCTCCTGCCTCAGCCTCCTGATTAACTGGGACTACAGGCATATGCCACTACGCTCAGCTAATTTTTTATATTTTTCGTAGAGGTGGGCTTCACATGTTAGCCAGGGTGGTCTCGATCTCCTGACCTCGTGATCCATCTGTCTGGGCCTCCCAAAGTGCCGGGATTACAGGCGAAAGCCACCGTGGCCGGCCTCTTTATTCTTAAATATATTAATCTTGACTAGAACTCTATCCACGAACCCACCACCCAGTTAGGCAGGGTACTTGATGCCACATGGTTCTTCTGATGGTCTCTAGAAGACTATGGAATATTTCTCCTGCAGCAGAAAATCCCAGCCGTCTTGGACCACAAGGCTAGCTTAGTGAACTTTGCCTCATTCTCCTAAGTGACTGGGATTCACAATACAACATAAAAACATAGACACATGAGAAATACGAAATTTCTAATAATAACCATGGGTTGCCTCGAAAAATCAAGAGTGTAACATTTGATACTGAACAGCACATGTTTCTAGTCTGTCCAGATATAACAGTATTATAAGAAAGGGAAAAATATAAATATAGAGCTTATTTTTCAAGAATTTTGCCCATGAACATAATTGATAGGCAACAAAGTGTTAATTAGGGAGAATAGAGCTAAGAGAATGTTGGCGTTGTCTTCATTTCTGTTAATGCTTTTTTCAGATAAGCGAAATCTGTTTGTTTTTATAATGTTTATAGCTATCATTTGGTGCACACTATATGTCAGGAAGTTTATATTATTTTACTTAATCTACATAATTGCCCTCCCTTATCCCCATTTTACGTGCAAGAAAATCAAGGTTCAGAAGAATAAAGTAACTTGTCCACTGCCAAAAATCTTGTAAGTGAGAGAGCCTGGTTCAACTGAGGTCCAGACTCTAATGCCCATGCACTGTAGCTTACAAACGAAGGCAGTGAAGAGGGAAAGGCAGGGTTGTACGAAAGAGGCTACCATTGCATGAGTAAACAAAATCTCAAAAGAGACTAAAAAATTGGAGTCAAAACCCAAGCACAGGAAGAAAGATAGGCCTTAAAAGATGGAAATGTACTTCTCAGAGACAGAAGGAAAGACTACATTAAAAATTAAATGACCGAGTGTGGTGGCATGCACCTGTGGTCCCAGCCACTTGGGAGGCTGAGGCAGGAAGATCGCTTGAGGCCTGGTATTTGAGACTGTAGTACACTGTGATCATGCCTGTGAATAGCCACTGCACTCCACCCTGGGCAACATAGCAAGACTCCATCAATAAAGAAAGAAAAGGAAGGCAGGGAGGGAGGAGAGGAAGGAAGGAGAGAAAAAGAAAGAGAGAGAAAGAAAAAAAGGAAAAAGAAAGAAGGAAAAAAAGATTAAATGGTTTTATATTTCAAAGTGAATTACCACTAAAATAATATTGGATGATCACCTAGAAGTTTAAAGTTTGTAGAGGTCTTTAAAGCTACTTACCTACATTGGACAGTATGCTAAAATTTTACTAAAGGGTGGAATTTATTGCAACAGGTCTGTGTTGGACTTTAGCCAGCCACTTAGTTACTGATCGTATAATTAGTTGCACTCACTTTCCAGACAGCCCTACAGTGCAAGCCAGAAGCTCTGAGGACAGCATTCCTAAATCTATATAATACAGTCTTACAAGGTAATAACAATAGTAGCCACAATATGGAAAATGACAAGAGCTTTAGACAGAGAATTGAGCCCTAAATTCTAGCTGTAGATTTACTAACTAATCTTATGAGCCTAAGAAATGCACTTAACTTCTTTGTGACCCATATTTCTAGTCTGTGTAGGAGGAATTCATTTACTCAACAAATATTCATTGAGTGCCTCCAATGTTGCACTCTATACTCAATGTATCCACTCTCCTGGAACTGATATCCTAGTAAGAGGTAGCAGAGCCAGAAAATCACAAAGGAAACAAATCCACAAAGTTTCAGAAAGTGACATGTAGAAAATAACACAGGAAAATGTGAGAGAATATGCAGCAAGGAGGTGCATTTTAAGCTTTTACCATATCAAGGCGAGAGATGATGGCTGGTTCTTGACAATGAATTGGATAGATTCAGGATAGCAAGAAGATAAGATTGACTGATGACTAGATGGAGGGTGGTGAAGGTCATAAGAACCAAGCAGAAGTTCCGGGAGTTTTTCTTTTCAACAACTGTGTAGATGAGGGTGGCATTTCCTGACCTGACGAAAAATGCTAAAGAATGAGCTTGAGAGTCAGTAAACAAGAGTTGGTTTTTAGATATTGCCCTACATAATCTTTGAGGTTGATTCCACTTGAAGAATGTTCCATGACTCTAGATTGTGATCACATAGGCATTTTGAGAAGTGAAATATGGTGTGAAATAAATTATATTCATGTCAATGAGTAACTGAAGCAGGATAGAAATGGTGGTCAAGAGAACCCAAGACATGTAGAAACTGTGTGTGAGTCCAGTTGGGAAAATTTATAAATGCAGTTGTCTAAGTCACTGAATATAAAGATCAAGAGTAATAGCACAAAGAAGAAGGTTGTTGGTCTAGAGTGAGTCATTGGAGACTAGCAATGGTGGTCTGGAGATCAATACATGATATGCAGAGCATGGCGTAGACATCTGTCTGGAAGACAGCATGCAAAGCAAGAATGACAGGAACTACTCTCCGCCACTCATTTAAGCAAGCGATCTTGCCTCTGCCTCTTTATTCTCAAAGAGTAAATGAGTTAGGAGACTAGAGGAATATGCCTGGGTGGGTTTAGTGTGAAACCTGCCATTTTATTTTGTGAGGGCTGGACTTATCACCTCATAAGTGTGAAAACAGGTGTGAAAAACCCCTCCTCATCCTCATTACTTCTAGCAAATGAATTCTTTTTTAAAACCCTTTACTCACACAGTAAATGATTCTAAATATCTCATAGTCGTTATTCCCCTGCCTATTCCTCACCTTCTTCAAAAGAACAGTCTAAAACTCTTGCAATCTGGAATGTGGTGTCACAGTAAGTTTAGGGAAATATGGGGTTAATTGCTATGGAACACATTTTGATTTCACTTTTCTGCAAGTGACTACACTCAAAATTACTCATTTGCCAGCATCTGCTTCATAGGAAGATGCTCCTGAAATGTTGTTAGGCAGGATGGGGGACATGGCTGCCCCCTAAAAAGGAACCACATTGCTGGCGTCATGGCCGCTGGCATAGGACAAAGGACCACCTGTTACTGTTCCCATTTACAACCAGAACCAGACACAACCAAGGATCACTTGAGGTGTTACAAGTGAAAGCATTTCATAAATTGTAGTGTAATCTGCAAACATAAGATGTGATTATTACGTTCTTATTCAATCATGTAGAAATGGATGTTGGTTATAAGTGGGGAGAATTCCTATAGCTTTTTCATTCTTTAAGGCTGGATCACAAATGTACCATCACAACCAAAGCTAGTTTTAAACAATCTAAGCAATTACTGTTGCTGAGAAGAATGATGATTTGATATGTGTATTATCTATTTGACCATAATAGTTTCACTTCAGCACTAGATATTTGACATTCAACGGTGCTGAAAAAAGTAAAGGGCGGTTTTATCACACCTTTTTACATTTGGTAAGTGATAGGTCCCACCCAATTAAAGTTCCATTTTATTTTAAATGATAGATTTTACCAAAAACACCTCACCTAAACCCCTATCTCATCTATTTATGTCAAATTCTAACCTCTTCTTAAAAGTACAGAAGCAGATATATCCACTAAAATTGTTCCCTGTCACACTTAGCTTTGCAATACACTTATCTAATAAATTTTATACCCTTCTTTCCTACCCACAAAAAACACTGGTTTCGCTATTTTTTTTCCTCTCCTCCTAATACCGTCCATTCTCTGATTCTATTATTTCTAAGTCCATGTACATACAGGTCTCCATTATGACAAGAAAATATATTATTCAGTTCTTTAATCCATCCACCCTTAGTCATGTTTTTAAAATGCTTCCTTCTCCTCCTCCCTCTGTCAGTAAAGTGAGAATATAAAAAAAGACACACAGCATAAAGTATTTATAAAGTAAAAACAATATTTAGCATAACTGGCTTTGTTTGAACTGATGTGCAGAGCATCTGCAAATGCATGTCCTCCTTTATGGGTTGCTGCTTTCACATGATTTTCCTTTAATGTGAGCTTTGAAAGGCTAAGGACCCATTCTGCATTAAGTCTTTGGCACTGTAATTCTCCTGTCTAGGAAGCCACCGTGTTGATGTCCCAATCATTAACTTTAGTATGTTGAGGAATCTCTTTACATACAGCTAATCATGTGCATTTTTAAGTCTTAGTTTATAAATGTATCCAGATACATTGACATAAGGCTGATGCACACCATCCTGCCTCCATATCTACATCACTAATTTGACAGCATGAAAGTGTTAATGCTAATTTTATTTTGAATTTTCTAATTAAACATTTCTTTCATCCTGAACAGAAAGATTTATCATAGATTATTAGCAAATTACTCATCTTCTACTATTAGAAATAGTTTTAAGAGACCATACCTATTGGGAGGAAATAAGCAACTCCAAGCACATGCAAATTGTTGCCACGTTTTACAAGTTGCAAATTCTAGAAGTCAAGTCTATAGCAAGCTTTAAAAAAAAAAGCCTGCCGAATGCAGTGATGAAGACATTCAGATCAACAAGGCATTCTAAATTCACTGTCTTCCAGGTCCGAGTTAACATAGTGATTTCCACTCAAAGGACACTGGTCATCAAATCCAAAATCTGTTCAAAATAAAAGGACAAAAATGAGACTTAAACACAACTTAGAAATTCTATGGGTTTATTTAAGAAGTGCTATTTAAGCTGCAAAGGATTTCCTGTCATTCTTGTTTTAAATAATTTTATAATATTCTTTTGTTCTTGGGTTACTCTATATCCAAATAATCATGTATGTAAATGACTCAATACAACAGGGGATGCCCCGACAATGTAAACATTATTGTTTATCCAGAAGCATTATATGTTCATGCAAAAAAAAAAAAAAAAAAGGCATTAAAAGCTTGTGGTCAGATCAAAAAACCACAACTGTAATTGTTTATTTATATAACTCACCATTACTCTGTAGTGTAAGTTTACATTTTTTAAAAATTTCTAAACAATGCTGAGTTAGTCTTAGAAGAGTGAAAAATGTATGGTTTGCCTAAATGATTAAAGACAACTTAGATCTCTGCATACAGCAAAATGCTTTAATATGGAAATTATTCACTTTGCCCAGGCTTATAGTTTCCATTTTTATGCTGCCCTTGAAACTCCATGATAACAGGGCCATTCAGTGGAATTTCTGCATTTTTCTCTTTAGTTCAGGGCAGCTGGTTTCTTTCCTCTCGAAGCAGAAAGCTAAAGTATATTTATCACTCTAACAGTGACTCAAAACAAACAGGAAGTCTTCATCAGCCGGCTCCTGGGCATAGCTGATATTAGGTACTGGCAGAAAGGAAACAGAGACCTCATTCTCTGAGAGTCCGACAGAATGTACAGGCAGATGCAGGCGATAACAAAGTTAGGGATGCTCCCAATGACCACCATGTTCTCCCAGGATTAAGTGCTCTTTGCAATGCTCGCCAGCTTTCAGAGTCTGTGAAAATTCCTCAGGAGTTTTCCTTTCCATTGCAGTGTGAAAGAGAAGTTTGAACTGGATACCACGAGCCTTACAATCCTTGTGAACCTATGCGCCAAAGGAAACCTGGGAGGGAGCTATTCTGGGAGATTTGGCTTTGATCTGGTTGCTAGGAAAAAGCCCTGCTTTTGTCTGGAAGTATTCTGAATGGCTCCTTCAGTCAGAATGAGGCCTGCAGGTCACTGTCTGAATTAAGTGAAGAGGATTTTTTTTTTTAACACTAAAATAGAAAGTTGTCGCTGTATGCCATAATAAAGCTGGAGAGAGCGGACCGTGCTGCTGAGCAATGGCAACGGCTCTTTACTACAACCTAAACTCCAAGGTATACTGTGAAAATCACTGAAGCGTGCTTGCAGATCAAATATATGCAAATATTCCTCAGTGGCACATATGTTCCTAGAGACCTTCGCCTTCACCTCCTTTTCAAATGAAACCTGTTTCAGATTCAAAGCCCACTTTGTTTTTATTAATACAAATGTTCACTACCAAACCATTTTTAACCTTACTAATAAATAGAGAGGTCATACAACTCACACCTAACTTTTTTCAGCCAAACCAAACTCCAAATGGATTGCACTGCAAACTACTGATACTAATCCAAAAGTATTAAGCAATACACTTTGGGGGTCTTTTCAATATTTTCTTTTTTATTTGTCAGCTAATCTCTTTGTTTATGGTAATGCATGTACCTTTGTATAAGGACTTTACAGCCATTATCTAATCTTCACAGATCCTGGTGAGGTAGAAAGGGAGCAAATCTTATCTCCATTCTACAGATGAGGAAACAGAGATGAAGGGAGGTTGAGTAACAAACTCACATTTTAAGTGGTGCATTCTGTCCAGATGTAAAAAAAAAAAAAAAAAAAAAAAGACAGTATGGCACAGGCTTTGTTTTTCCAGGAGGGAGGCTAGATTTTCACCCACCACCCATCTGTTCACTAGTCCCCTTAATAACCGGCATTTCCCAGTGACTGCACACTTTCCACACAATCTGTTGAGAAAACACGCAGCAAACTGACCTACATGAGGATCAAACCCTTGACCTTGGCACCGGGTGCCCATGAACTGAGCCACAGACTGAAAGCCTAATTGCCCCCAAGTAGAATGGGACCAATTGCTCCCCTTCTCAATCATTCTGGAAAAGAAAAGAAGGGGCTACTTGTCATGAATTTATCTAGTCTTGTTCTTCCTCAAGCTTGAAATGTATTTTACATTCCTAGCAAATCCTGAATTATGAGATATAAATACAAAAATAGCAGAGAGCTAAGAAGTAAACTACATAAATGAAAATTTAATTTTAAGAAAAGAAATAAATGAGGGGGAAGTATACAGGAGCTGGCACCTTTAGGACCACAGCATCATTGCTGGTATAAGTGGTTCTTCACTTGTATTTGTACCTGCAAATCTAGATGGTAAAGATGAGGAAAAGTTAACAATGAAACAGATTATTTTCCAAATAATATTAAATATCCTCTTTTAAAGACAGTAGAGGATTTTATTCCTTGGAAAAAGTTATAGTGAAAATATAATCAAAACCACTGGAGTATTAGGTAGATGCTACCTGTATTGATCAAGTGATAGAGGATTATCTTCCCAAAACAGGCTGTGGAAACAACTATGTGGAAGATATCGGAACACCTCCCAGAGGTTTCAGGAGCAGGAGGAAGACAGCCTAGCCTATCTTTTGGAATGTAAATTACCCTGCAGACCACTAGGCAAAAAACTCATGAAGCTCAAACCAGACATCCCTACCAAAAGATGCTCAAACTAGAAAACAGAAGTGTTTTCAGGATAACATAACTTCTCTCAGCCTACCTGTTAACTGACTCGACTTTCTTTTCAAACTCTGTATACAGTAGTAGATCTGTGAATTATCTATCCATGATCACTACAAAAATTTCTGAAATCTATCACAGAAAACCACAAAGAAGATTTAGGTTTTACTATCAACTTGATGGATTCTGAGCTGTCTCAATCCAGGACTACCAGTGTGTTGAACCCAACTCTAACTGTAGGCAGGGACCGAATTGCTTTCCTGAAATGGCAACAGGCTAACAGTACCAATTAGTGAGACTGCACAATGGTTCTTCAGAAACTGCTGAAGACCAGCTCTGAAGACCCCTCCTGAGTAGGACCCAAACCCTAAGGCTTGCCGTACCCATGCTTATTCACTGCTGCCTGTGCAAATGTTCCAGCAAGCCGGGAGGACTTGGCATTAATTTCTCAGTGTGTCGCCATGGCTAGAGCTAAGCAAGGGCCAAAAATGAATTAGGTAAATATAGGATGCTTCAGGCACAAATGCAGCAGGTGAATTTATTTGCAAATTACTTTTTTTTATTTTTCTCACTTAAGATTCTCTTTAGAGACATAGAAGATAACTTTATCATTTTTAAAGTAAAGAAAAGCAATATTTGGTTTCAATATTTGGTTCATAGCCAATCATACAAAAGTACTTATTAAAAGAATCCTTTTTTAAGTTATTATGCATTTATTACAGGATTATTGACTTCAGTGATGAAAATTGTATTGTTAGGGTTGGGTTGACTTAAGACAGTTTTTTTTTTCCTGGAGATTTCTCTGTCATTTAATTGAGTCACCTTATTCCTTCTGCCTCAATACACAACTGTTCCTGTTATTTTTTGAATTAATTTGGATAAAAGCCTTCTGCAAAAGCCATCTTTCTGGATCCACAACCTCCTTTCTGAGCATTTGTTAACTCATTACATTATACTAAAGTGAATCCACCCACTAGAAATTAGATAATCTATTCTGGTTTTAATATTTTTTGAAAGCTTACAAAGTGCTAATCACTAAAGCAGTGACTCCCAGCTCTTGTATTGTGACAGCCTAAGGCATCTCCAATTACCTCATAGATCATGAAAAACAAAATTCCAAAAAAATTTCAGAAGAAAATTATAGTTGTTTTAATTTGAAATATAAATATCTGCCATGGACATAGGAAGTGTGTCATAGTGCGACTTGGTGGGCTGGATCCTTGTAAGAAAACAAACAACAATAGTCTATTGAAACTCCTCAAAGCTCAAAATCATTATGCTCTCCAAAAAAAAAAAAAATAGAAAAAAAAGAAAGAAGAAATTTTATTTTATTTTTAGGAAATGAAATTCTAACATACACCTTATGACAGGCACAAAAAGGAACTAGGACAAAACCCATTCCAGGACATCTCCTGGAGGAGAATACAAATAAGGTGTGTCACACATTTTCATGAATAAAATAAACACGATAATATCTAATAACACCATTACACTATTCAGTGTGCTTAAATTACAGTTGTACTGAGAAATGAGAAAATCTCTGGAATAGGACCAGGATTGCTTTTTAATTGTCCATTAGAAAAAGCAAAAAATAAAGTCGCCTGCAATGATTTCCTTTCGAGATCATTCACCTTATTTTTGAAATACAAAATCAAAAACATATTGAGACGCATGGTGAGGCTGGGTAATAAACCCGAAGCAAACTGTCTCCTTTCCTCAGCTCAGGCTCAGCAGCTCCAGCAAGCCCACAGTGCCAGCTTGAGACTGGCAAGGCAACTAGCATTGCACAAAACAAAATCTTAATTTTTCAGTTCCGGCTGATTCCACTGAGAACATCTCTCTCCCCTCACCTTTTCTTTCTTTCTTTTTTTTTTTTTTCTGAATTGAGGTCTTTCTATTTAGGGATGTGTTTCCATTATGTGAGATGTCCCCTAAGCCAATGAAGAACAATGATTATTTTATTTTCACATTAAGATTCTTCTCCCAGGGCCATATTCCGTGAATGAATGGCGTGTAGGACACACCGCTAATAATAACATCCACCAACTATGCCAACACAAGTGCAAGAGAAGCACAGGGAAGCTAAGGCTAGCCAAAGGAATTCTCCCATACCTACAGCGGCTGGCTCCTTCCAAGAAAGCTGTTGGGTCTGCTTGCTTATTGACTTGTGTATTTGCCAGGAAGGTATTCCTTTTACAAAGTAAAAATAAATAGCTCCTACAACTTCTCCCTCGTCTTGAAATCACCATTTCTACTAGAAAATAAACTTGTAAACTCCAACTGTTAAGATACTTGAGAACTCTACTAGATAAAACATACCAGAATTTGTTGAAGGAGCAATACTGGCTAGGAAAGGAACTGGAAACAAGGTCATTTCCCATTCAAATTTAAATGTCACCATGAAATACTGTAGGAAAATCAAACACATCCAGAGTGATTGCACATGTCACAAACTCAACTCATTTGACCTCCCCAGCGCTTGTACCCTACTGTTACTGTCACTGAATTGTCGGGATTCCAAAGAGCATATTGGCTGAGCTCTCACCCACCCTGCAGATTAACTAAGACCATTTTTTTTTCCTTTTAAATCTCAGGCTTGTTTTCCTCCTTCAACACAAAAGGCTTTTAGTCCACCTACCCACCATCAATAAGCTGGCATGCAAGAAGAAAGCAACTTAGTTAACTGTTGAAACAGAGCATAGAAAAACATACCCAATTTATTCTACAATCTCTGTCATGTATTAGATAAAATGCAAGCTTCTACCCATTCCTCAAGCCATCCTCACCCTCATTCTTTTCATTCATCTTCATCCATTTAACAAATATTTATTGAGCACCGATTATGTTCAAAGCACTTTGCTGGTCACTGAGTTTGCAGCACTGGATAAGATAAAGCAAGTCCTGAATTTCTAGGCTGAATGTCTAGAGCTGAAATTCTCCCAGAGAGAGATAGCAAGATAACAAATAATATTGTTTTAAAATATTTGCAAAAAAGTACAAGAACTATAAAGGAAATATAATTGGATAGAAGGATAAAGATTGATTTGAAAATAAATATAAAGACAGTGACCTGCTTCTTCACAAATGAGAGGAGAAAATACTCATGGGCACAACATTTTAGGCTGCTAGTCCAGGGAAGGGTTCTCTAAAGCTGGGATATTTTAGTTGATTTTTTATTGGAAGAGAGGGACAGAAAAAAAAAAATTAGTAAAAATGCCCGTAGGTGACAATGAGCTTGGTGAGTCCAAGGAAAAGAAAGGAGGCGGGAAGGCTGATGCATAATGAAAATGCCAAATGAGGTTAGGCTGGGAATTTGAGGGACTTGCAGGTTGGAATTTATTCCGAATGCAATGGGCAGTCTTTGGGGGATATTAAACAAGGAAGCAACTTGATCTGACTGAGGCTTTCAAATAGCAAAGTGTCTGCTTTCTGGGGATCTAATGAAGAATTGAAGCAGGGAAGATTCAGGCTTTTAGAATGAGAGGGAAAAAGGGTTAAAAAATAACCGTCATGTTTTTGAGTTGGACATTGAGAGGATGGTGGGCCATTAATTGAGATGGAGATGACTGGGAGGAGTAGAAGGTTCCTGGGATTAGAAATTCACTGATTCCACCTAATCCCTCAGAAGTCCTTGAACTCATGAAAAGTGGCCTTTTTTTCAGCACTCCTCAATTTTCTTATGTTCTTGTCTCCTATGTAAATCACAATGTTCTGGGTTTCTTGCATGCTTTTCAATTCCATTCCCATAAACTTCAAACCCTAGCTCAAAATCCAGTTTATCTAAGAAGTCTGCCCATTGAAACCCTCTGCATAGTGATTGTTCTTCATTAATATCGATCTTTCAGGTTTTATTTTTATTACACATCTTTTACTCTATTTTACATTCTGCTCCTACTGAATTTCAACCAAATTCCTGCGCCTCCCTCCCTTTTTCAGCCCCAACTGCCCCACCTTGCAACTGCACCCCTTGCATATATCCGGTGCTTCACTGAGCTCTGTTTACCCAATCCTGAGCTTGGCCCCTGCACAAACAAACTGGCATTCTCTCCCAATAGCTCTACCTGCCGCCAGTTCCTGTCAATCCTTTAAGACCCAGAATGAAACGTTCCCTTTTCAAGAAACCATTTTTGACCGGGCATGGTGGCTCAGGCCTGTAATCCCAACACTTTGGGAGGTCGAGATGGGCGGATCACCTGAGGTCAGGAGTTCGAGACAAGCCTGGCCAACATGGTGTAACCCCATCTCTACTAAAAAAATAAAAAATTAGCCAGGCATGGTGGCGGGTGCCTGTAATCTCAGCTACTCAGGAGGCCGAGGCAAGAGAATCGCTTGAACCCAGGAGTCAGAGGTTGCAGTGAACCGAGATCACCCCACTGCACTCTAGCCTGGGTAGCAAGAGCAAGACTCAAGTCTCAAAAAAGAAAAGAAAAGAAAAGAAAAGAAGCCATTTTTGAACCCTCCCCAATCAAACGTGATTTCTCCATCCCCATCCCCTAGGAGGCACTGGAGTATAATGGTTGGCATCTTCAGCTGTAGGGTCACACTGCCCCCATTCACATGCCCACCACTACCATGTGCTAGCTGCATACCCTTGGGCAACTTACTACAAAATATCGCTCATGGTTGCTTCATCTGAGAAGGCCAGGATGAAGCAAGGCAGAGGAAGTAAGAGTACCTGCACAATGAAGTCATTGTGCGAATTACAAGAGGCAACACACCTAAAATAGACCATCTATCAACTGGCCCATAAGAAGGACTCTTCAATGTTAGATGTTTTTGCCATTTTCATTTCAGCATTCTTTGCCTGTCTTGTGAAAAGCAACAGTCTTCATTCTATTGTGGTTGTCTTAAACCCGTTAGATTAACAGCTCTCTCAGGGTATCATGGTGCCTTCTTCATCTCTGTATTTGGTAGATATTTTATAAATACTTATTGATAAATAAATGTCAAATCTAAAACAGCTAATTTTAAAGAATTTCATTTCTTTTACACAAATACGTTGATTTTCCTCAAAGTAGAAATACTATCTTCTTGTTTCTTATTTTAAAATTCCATATTGCCCATATGCACCTATATAGTGTGTTTAGTGTGTATATATACCATACACAGATACTGTGTATATGTAGTATATCCTACATAGTGTATACTACATAGGTACTGTGTATACTACATACTACAAATACCCAGTATCGTTAGTACTGTATACTATAGGGTATATACTTTTAATTTTCTGAATTATCTCTTGAACAATCAATACAAGCAATGCACATACTATGCTAAATTCACCAATGAAATTGCCTTTAAAGAGGGAAACTATCTCTTCATTTATCCTAAACACAAGGAATTGCAACAATAGGGCATCATTGCAGCTCACAAGAATCTTCAGGCCTCTGAAACTCAGAGTTAGGCAGGAGGTTCTTGTTAGTGACATGTGCTCTCTCATCAACATCAATTAATATTTATTGGACAAAGCGTGGATGCGGCACACGATGCTGCGTGTTTTGCACACATTTTTTAAATATGAAGACACTATCCCAAGCTTTCTTACATGTGGAGAAAAACAGTATTCACAACCACAATAAATAATAAAAAAATACATGTTTCTATAGGTTTACGAATAATATTGTATCTCATCATGTAAGAAATGAAACCTTCAATGAGCAGGTAGATCTTGACTGGCTTTGAGATATGACAGGGACAGAACCTAGTGGAGAAATAAAGAAAAAGACTCTAGATTTGAAACTAAATCAAGGTTGATTGTAGCTTGCATTTTGTTTTTAATTAAATGCAACATGCTAAAATAGGGATAAAAACCAGATTAAAAGATAAACTTGGAGTCTCTACATCTTTTTTTCGCAAAATATCACTTAAGTTCAAAAGGATTTGTTATCATTTCTATTAAACATAATTTTATTATACTCTTTGTTTCTAGAGTATTTGTTTCTACCCAAATAATTACAGATGTAAATTATACAACTCTGCCTAAAGGATATCATTTTTCTGTAGTGATGAACTCGTATCAAAACTCCAGGATAATTTGATGTCAAAACTCCAGAATAATTTGATGTAATACAATCTTTTGTTGCTCTCTTTTGTTCACTTGGGCTTTTTCTCTCTATTTTTGCCCTCCTGACCTCCATTTCTTCCCTTCTTTCTTCTTCTCCTGAGTTTTTCAGCATTTGTGAATAATTTGGTCAACTCTTATAACTGAGAGTCCACATCCTCAGGCCGCAGTCAGCAGCTATATTCAATTCTACAGACTGAGTTATTTAACTGAACAAGTTCTTGTCTCCAATACACACTCTTCTTTTCTCGGTTGAGTTGTAACACATACTTTTTTCATCAACCTCTAAAAAAAGTAACAAAGACTCCATTCTTACAAACCAACTGAAGAATTCAGGATAATTTTTCATGTAGCATCATCTATTAAGTGTTCAATATTTCCAAGCCACAATCTAACTGCCTATGGCATATCCTGAATTCTGATATATATTTAAAAAAAGAAACTTGTCCAATTCTATCTGTGAAATTCATCTTTCTTGAAGTCTGATTGACAAACTACCTCAAACACTCAAACTGAAACAAGTGGGTGATAAAACCACTGAGATAACCATTGTCTGTTCTGTTTCTTAATTTCTACATACTTCTTTATACCTTTAGTGACCTCACATCTAGTAGAGCCTATAGGAATTACATGTGTGAATTAAATAAATTTTTGGCCTTTGTCTTTCTGCCTTATGGATAGATTCTCTGCTTAGCTACTGATATTTATTTATCCATTACTGTTCAAATTAGCTAAGTGGCAAAGTCCATAACGTAAAAAAAAAAAAAAAAAAAAAAAAAAAAAAAAACTGTTTAGCTCTATTTGAAACTAAAGGATCTCTCCTAATTTTACATCTAGTATTTGCTCTTCGACATAATTATAAGAACATATCCACTCTTACTACTCTTGTTTCTCTTTCCTCCTCCTAAAAAAAGTATATTAAAATTGAAGGCATTTATTTTTAATTCATCAAAATTGGTCTTGGCCATTGCATTTGTTTGCCTTTTTACCTACTGAAAGCTGCAATTTGGAGAGTAATGAGGGAGAGAGGTCACTGAGAAGAAAGACATTATTTGATATCAAAGTAACATTACAATAATAAGGATCTTTCCCCACATACTTCAAAACCGACTCAGAATTTAGAAAATAAAGTACAATTACTTTTTAAAGTGGAAATTTAAGTAGAAAGTTAAAAAGTTTAACTACTTTATTTTTAAATAGTAAGCTCCCACAAAGGTGGATTTTAGTCCATTTTGTTTACTACTGAATCCCTAGGCCTAAAACAGTGCCTGCCACATAGTAGGGGTTAGCTCGATAAATAAGTGTTCAATGAATAAACTACCTTACCCAAAAAAAGTTGAAACTTGTTTACTAGCGGTCAAAAGTTGGTTCCTTCATGTATAAAATAGCATCAACTGTATAATTGGCCCCTACTTCCTCCTTTTACAGAAAGTCAACAAAAGAACTGTAACTTTTTACCTAAGGATCAAAGGTGTCAACCTATTGGCTCATGCTACTTTAAAGTCTTGGATAATAGTCTTTGGTTATTTTTAGATAATTTCTTTTGTTTCAAGCTTGAAAAGAAGTATTAACAAAGATCAAAAAAAAAAAATCACTGATTCAGAACAGGAAAATGCATATTAAGAAGATCAAAATATAGTATGTAGAGGCTGTGAGCTAGCCTTCCCAGCACACAAGCCAAATCTTGCTTCAGATAGTGAAGTATCATATTGGTCTCACTTGGGACCCATCAACACAAAAGGAATGGGGAGAACTTGGAAAGTAGAAATTCTAAATGGGAGGTAAAAATAATTTTAAAATTATAAAGTGACCCATGCAGTCTCAATACATAAAACAGTAAGCCAAGAGATAGAAAAATACAACCAAATTGAAACAATGGCTAATTCTAGATGGTGGAATCATAGGTAAGTTTATTCTCACCCACAATTTTCTTTATGCCCAAGTACAATATGTATGTAAGACTAATGCAGTCAGAAAGAAAATAATACAAATACTTTTTAAACCGAGAAAAGAGCCAAGGGTAAAAATCATATGATATATGAAGAAAACTTAAAGGATTAAGATTATACAGCCAAAGAAGAGAAGGCTCATGGATAATTTAACAATCTTCATTGCTTAAAACAACCATGGACCCAAAACTATGGAAAACACAAAGAATGGGCTTATTTCTCATTTTTATAAATATAGATAGATAGATAGATACATACATACATATGCACCCATACTTACAGGAAGTAAGCCTCACAGAGAAAGGGCAAAGGGCACACAAGCTAAGCAAAAGACAAAAGAAAAAACACCCAGATAATGAGATTATTGCTTAAGGCAGCAACTCTTATGGTGGGATATGTAGATGGAGAACATGAAAAAGGACAAAGGGGTTTGCCCCCTCAAGAGGACACTGCAGAATCTCAGGAAGAGGTGTGTTACTAAAAGGAGACATGTTTAAAATAAAGGTTATAATAGAATCCCTATTGTACCATAATTTAGGTATACCCATGGAAGTATCCTATGTGTGAACATACATTCTAGAGTAGAAAAATATTTGAGAATTCCTAACCCAGGGTCTTCAAGGTGAAGGACGCTGGATGGCCAAAAGACAAGATGGGCAAAAGCAGTTTCTCTTGTAGGCTGGGGTAGGGTGATCAGAAACGTAAAGTCTTTTTGAAAAGAATCAAGAGACCTCAATTTAAGCTTTGTCCCACAAAGCTAACTAGAAGCTTTCCTAATGTCTATATATTTTGTTATATCCAAAATTATTTGGGAGAGTACAAACCCCAACTTTGCAACCTCCTTGCATTTCATGGTCAAGAAGTTGTACTATATACTTTAAAAACTTCCATTTAGCTACCATTTACATTCAGTTTCTCTCTTCTGAGTTGTCACAGGGGTAATAAGCAAGAAATAAGCATCATCCACACAATAAAGATGGCCAACTTCAAGTATCATAATTGTACCATAGGTAGGAATATCTAGAAATCATACTTTTACTTATAAGAATTGCTTTACCAACAGAAATGTCAAGAATGTCAGATGCCTTGGTTAATTGGGAAGACACTTGGAGGACACGTGGTGTTTTCCAGGCTCTTCAAATCTCATTGCATAGGTGGCTATATCCCTTTGATATCATGACAAGGACATGTGACCACAGGTATCTAGAATTAGAATGGTTCAGGCCAATTCAAGCCTTCACGCTTTCACACTGGGTCTGCACCAAGCAGATAGAAAACACATAATAAAAATCTAAATCTTACATTTAGGATAGGAACTGCTCTCAAACTTTTCTGTTTTCTCAGGCAGTGCTACACCTGACAAACACAACCAAAGGAAGTATTCAACAAGAAATTCAAGTGGCTTCATTCTTCAGAAAGGAATAGTAAGGATTCACCCAGCACTTACTATGTGTTAACTACTGTACTGAACACTTTACATCCTTTATTTCTCTGAGGTCCTTAGGCTATCTAGTTCTAGCTATTCTCCCTGAAGTTAAAGTTGGGCAAACTCAGAGGTCCTTGGAGATCCCCGCCACCCCACCCACCCCCAAGCAGCAGCCAGAGAGGTATCTAGACTAAGACCAGGAATGACCTAGTCCTGATCACTCAAAGAGGATGAAGACTACATGGTACAACTGGATGGGGAGAACTGACAAATTATATTTTTATTATGGAAAGTCTGGCACCACTATCTTGCATCAGAGCAAATTCTGATGGAGTTCCAAACCTGAATCATTCTCTTCAGGGTTGTTGACTCACCATATTTGGCTCTTTGACATATCACTTGCTCATTCTCTCTTTCTCTCAGCTTTGCTGTATACCCTCCTGAGACAGAAAGGGTGCACGAAATTGGTGAGAGGTGATAGAGATCAAAGGGCAGCATTACCCTACTTGTTCCAAAGTGTAAGCCCCGGGACTGTTCTGTTACTCTCATCTCTACCCACAATGCTTTTATTTTCTGATGCTTATTGTTCCTCGACCAAAAAGCTCATCACATTCCCATCCCCTGTTCTTCATTCCATCTCTCTTTCCCTATGTCATCCCCTCTACCTACATACACATTCACACACACACATACACACACCACACACACACACCCCTCATAGTCACACGCATCCCTTTTGCTTCAAAGGATATGGGTATCACATACTCAACAGAGAGAAAAGAAAACATTCATATCTCACCAAAGCCATACTCATGTACCTCAAGTCAGAATTTGACTTGCTTAGGAGTGGTTTCAATGTATTAGTTTCACAGTCACTAATCAATACCACACAAGAATCCATTTCAAATACCTTTCTTTTAAATGGAGCTTTGACAGCCCATGTTTAGGGCAGACACTAAAACTAGAAAGAATTCTTTCTGCATCGCTTTTGTGAATACAGGATGTTGGCAAAAGATTATTAGAGTAGCTCTTTGCTGGCAGTTTCTCTTTGTTCTCCACATCTCAGAAACCTGCTAAACTCAGCTGCACATAAAACAAAGCAGAAGCATTTTGGTGTGGGCAGCGATGCACCCTTTGGGTAGAGGGCCACATAAGTATTGGAGAAAACACTGTTTAAAAGTCAGCATTACCTCCCAAGTCAGTGATTCCTTTTCTCTAGGTTGCATAATGCTACATAGTGTTCTGCTACATTCGTCTGGGCAGTAGACTCTCGACTTGCTTACTCTTCTGGTCTATTTTGAAGGAATGTGAAGGGAAAAGCTAAGGAAAGCCTCAAAGGTGGCGAGCTCTAAGTTTATGAACAGCAAGAAGGCAGTCATATCCTTCTGCTTTGCCGTGAAAATCAAGCATCACCTTATCGTTTCCTCACCAAGATTAACTCCTGCTT
Organism: Theropithecus gelada; assembly: GCF_003255815.1. Classification (NCBI taxonomy): domain Eukaryota; kingdom Metazoa; phylum Chordata; class Mammalia; order Primates; family Cercopithecidae; genus Theropithecus; species Theropithecus gelada. The sequence goes on along the minus strand of NC_037680.1, from coordinate 23,702,101 downwards.
CCTGAAGAGTATTTCTGAGGTAGAAAGCAGAGGTGGTGAAAAAAGAGGGAGCTGAAAAGTCCAATCTGTCAAGCTCCATTTTAGAAGAAAGGAAAACTGAAAAGTGAACGTATTTAACATGAGCCATTTCCTGCACTCAGGAGGGAAGAAAGCACGCTAGGAGCTCTGTGCAGGAGGAGATCCGCACTGGTGTTATCTCTGACCTGCAGCTTAGCCCCAGTGTCTCAGCTGCCAAAAAGCTCCCATTCAACGTTGTGCTGAGTTCATCAATGCTCCACGTGTCAGGATCCTAACAGGAAAAAGCAGGACAGACAGTCTCTCCATTCAACCGCCTGGGGACCTCATGACAACTAAAATCCCCTCGCAGACCGTCCATATCAACCTTCGGCAGGTCAGAGCACGCAACCCCTTCAGAACCACAGGCTCAGGCCCACACCCTTTCCCCTTGTCAACATTGTCACTTTAAACAGAACATCGAGCCTTATCACGAAACCTGAAGTAAGTATGACAATTAAGATGGATTGCAAAGCCTGCTTGTGCTTCACAATTAACAATCACTTGGCAGCAGGTTCCACGCAACTGTTGGGGGGTATGGCAAGAACTTTATCCCTGCTTAGTGCTGCATTAGCATATTTAGTAGGCTGCGAGACATAATTCCTAAGATATGAACATATTTTTGTCTTTTTTAAAAATCTGCAATTAAGCTATAATATGTAGAAACTCTGCACCAGGCAATCAATGTGCAAATACCAAGATGGAGTTGGGGTAAGAAGGGCAAACAAAAGAAATGTTCCCCCAGCATCGATAACAACCTGAACCAGTGGCTGCTTCCAGAGCCACAGGTCAGCTAGAAAACTGTGGCTCTTTGCTGTTCATGACAAAATAGGGGAGCAGGGGTCTGGTGTTGCCCCACTGCTGCTGGCATCAGGTGAAACCCCTGTAAGAGCATAGCTACCTGCTTTAAACACACATATCTAAAAAGCAAAATCAAATCAGCCCCTGAAGTGACCCTGGTGGTTACTTAACAAACTAGGCGTTTTTCACAGAAAGCACCTTTTGATTCTCAATCTCTGAGTAATAAAAGATGTTGATAAAACTCACAAAGGCACTTTATTCTACAACTGTGAGGGTTAGTCCTCAAACTTCCCATTATTTTCCTTAGTGGTTGGCACATGTGCCACGCCGATGAGAAGGGCTCAGGGAGTGCAGAGCCTGGACCAACGTGACATGCCTAAAGACAACCCAAACTACCATTCCAAACTTCTCCAGTGTGCTTGTTGCATAGATTCGGGCCTACCGTCCAAGCCTCTGTTGGGGCTGCAGAGGGAAAGAAACACAGCCAGATCTTTCTGAGATAGCCAGGACTTTGTCTTTCTTGACATCTGGGTTGCAAGAAGGCAGGATATCCTGCCAAATACATTACAGCTGTGAGACCCACCTTGTGATTAGGACTCAGCCGAGGCTGAGGAACACAAGAGACAGAGGTGAGGAGTTTTCTGGCAAACAAACCTCACCCTCTACAGACACCTCTTTTAGAAAAGAAAACACACACACGTACACACACACGTACACACACACACACACACACACAAAGTTTAGGTGAGCAGCTCTCTAGTTGCATAAAAGGAAGCATATGAAAGTAACAAATGCAATTTAGCACACAAAGTCTTTCTTTACAAAACCAGAAAAGTAGCAGATGAAAGCACCTGGCTGTCTTGGCACGCCAAAAGAAAGTCTTAGCTGTGACAAAACAAAACAGGTGTACAGGTATAAAACTTTTGCTTTCCAATAGTGCCCCTCTCTTCACTGGAATGCTTTGACAGGTGCAGAAGTTCAAGTTACAGTGGGGAAGTAGCAAATAAATACACAGCATTAGCGTCTGACGTGCTTGCTGAGCACCCAGGGATGTTAATAACTGGCAAGGTACACTAATCTCTGATTGCAACATTTGGTTTACCTTAATCTGGAGGGACAGCTGTATTAAAGAGGGAATTATACTAATCAGTTCAAGGCCCTTGCATATAAAACTTCCCATTAGGCTTAAAGTACACCAGCTTATGCTCATTCTCTAGGAGCCTTACATCTGGTTCTGAATAAGGCTGCCTCTCATTTGCAAGGTACAAACTGAAAACAAGGGGGAGGGGGGCTGACAGTTGCTGGAGGATGGGTGATAGAAGAGGAAGCTACTAATTCTTTGAAATTTTTAACAGCACAAAACTAGCTTCTGGGCATCTTAATACTAAAAGAAAAAAAAAGCATGTGTTATCAACCCCAGGCCATTTTTTCCTGTTACCGGAGGTGACCAACATAAAATAAAATTGATGATGTCAGTCAAAAACAGCTAAGCACAAAGCTTGGCTTTGTTATCTTAAGTCAGAAGGTATGATAGGCCATGCCATATGGCTCTAATCCGTCCCTATCTCCCATCACCTAACAGGAAACCTTCATGTAGCATGACCTTATTTGGCTGGTTCCAGGTTAGGGCTGCCCAAAGGGGATTTTTCTGTTTCTGCTATATCCAAAGGTTTATGTTGATTTTTTTCTGAGCCCTGCAAACTATAAATCCGACTGATTACTCTGCACTCTTTTGCTTGACTGAGCCTTTACAATCAGACATCCCCGTTAACAATAAGCTCCTAATGAATCAAACATCTATGGCATTAGTTTCACCTAGCTGCCTCTTTCCCATGCACTGTGCTGCTTTGTCAGACCTGGTTTGATGAGAAAAGCTAGTGACACTTGCTGCACCTATTGATAAACAATTCAGTAATGAGGGGCATAACAAAAATTACCTACAACAACCTGATTAAAAATGACAGGCAAAGCTTACTCCTTGCCCTATAGTGAAGGTAACTCTGGCACTGTGGAGGGAAAATAATGAGGTAAAATAAAATTTCCTCCTTTACCACAGAGTTCATTTCTGAATGTGTGTTTACGAAGCGGTGAAAATTTTTTTTAGTCATGTTTTACATTCTTTCAGGCTATGTGATTATCAATAATGTTAGGAACTCCTAGAATTCAAGATGCTTCCCTTTCAACTTTCTGAGATTAACTCCCTGCTTTTTCTACTTAAATTTTCTGAATAACCTAACTAATATCGAGATCTTCACTTTCTTTCTCAAATGTGAGTCTAGTCATTGAGGAACTTTGCAGTACAAGTACTAATAATTAGTTAAGCGTAGCATGGGGATAAAAAGAAAAATTCTAACACACACACATAATTTTTTGAACAAAGTAGAAAAAATTTGTGGACAATATCACCTCCCTAAAAGGAATAACTTAACCTTACCATGGGCATTGAAGTTCTTTTTATTGGGGTCACCCAGAGGACCTCTGCAACCTCGAAACAAGCTTCTACCCAGGGGAGGCCAGGCTCTCATGAAAGCTTGATTCAAAGACAGAAATGTGTGGGTTCTGCAATTGTGTAGCAGCATGCTGGGAGGGTTTCCATCCGTGCACAGATGCACTTGAAAATCAAATATGGACATGAGGAATGTTTTTTGGATATGGAAAATGAGTGCTGATGACATGTTTATACTTCACAGATGGATCCAGTACAGAACCATTTTTTGTAAAGAAACAATATCCACCATTTGCTTTTTTTTTTTTTTTTTTGAGGAGCTACAAAATGGTGGCACAAAAAGTGAATATTCCCATCGTACATACTCCACCTGTTCCTTGGTCTTACAACTGTCTTCCATCCTGAATGTAATCATTGACTGTTGTAGTCTTATTTTTTCTCAAATGTTATCCAAAAGGATGTGAAAAAAGAAATACAATACACAAAGGTACTTGGAAGAGCGAAATGATTTGAAATTAATTTACTACATATGAAAAATTGGAAGATGACAAATGCTATTAAGTAACAAATGCCGAATTTAATCTTGAAAAATGCATTTTCTTATTGGCATATTTTCTCCTTGTATCTGATATCAAATCAATTTTTGAATGTCTTCTATCAAGAGTTTTGCATGTCTTCTTTATTCATTTGGCCCACCATTAGCCAAATACCACTCTTAGCTATTGGAAACTCTGGAAAATGCAAACACTTCATGTTACATTAATTTCATTTATTGTCTTATTGTTGGTACATTATAATGATAAATATTTCATAGTTATAAATATGAATTAAGATAACATGGAAATGCACAATATATATAAGATATGTATTTATAAGATAATTGAAAACATTTAAGTGCCAAAGAACATTATTAATAACATTGTTTGTAAACTTTGCTTCCTCAACAGAAGATATCAGAATCATCAAATCTTAATTTATTCCCACATCAGTAACATTAATTTGCCATTTCAGGTGTGAAATATTGACTAAAGTGATCCACTTCAAAGATACACAGATAAAAAAAAAAAGGTATGGATGTAAAATATGAAAATTAATAGTTTGATTTGTGCAGTATTTAACATATTCTGAACATATTTTCATATTTGATGAATATTTTTAAGGGTTCCAAATAATATATAACATAGTAACATTAAAATTAATTATTTTCTTACTATTGATCAAACTAATCTTTCCTGAGGTTTTACCTTTCTTACCATCTGTATTCATGACCTACTGAATTCCACAGCTGACTTTAGTGAATAATATTTTTATTCTAAGAATTAGTCTGAGGTTAAGAATTAAAAATAGAATATGAATCCAGGCAAATGATCAAACAGCCTGAGACTGGATAACAAAATCTTGACAATGTACATAAATCCGCATGTTCTTTCGACCCTTCGTTTTCTGGCAGAGTACCAAACATCAATCTGTGGTTCCCCGTTCTATGATCCTAACACCTTGTTATCATCCTGGTGCTAACAAAAGCCTGTGTACACCTCTCCAAAGAAACCAAGTCTTGATTTTTATTACTGGATTTTTGACACATATGAATAAGGCCAAAACCTTTTATAAATCCTATGTTACTTTTTGCCTGTATATCAAAAAATAAGTTTTAGTCAAAGCCTTACTGTAGTTTTAGAGTTTCATAGAAAATATTAGTACTCTACTGAAATTAAACTTATTAAATTTTGAAACAGTCAAAAAATGAACATATATCTTTCCAATTATAGTGCTTCTTACATAGTTACGTTATTAATCATCATTTTATATATACATAGAATATAGAGATGGAAAAATATTAGAGATCATTTGTTTCAATTCTCTTAAGTGTTAGGGAAAGAAGGTCTGAAACGTAATATTCAAGTTCACATAACAAGAGTGCAGAAATTGCTTTCTGAAGCTTGCTTCGAACATTCTGTTTGAATATTTTGTAATGATTAGTTATAGTGGACTAATTTTATGTTACTAATCACATTCTCTAAGTACTATATCCAGTATTATAATAATCATGTTGGGAGAACATCACACTAAGAGAATAAGTGAATAATTTTAAAAAAAGTTAATCATCTAGATTCTCCCAGCAACTAAGTTGTTGCCTGGATGTAAGGTGTTTCCCTCCTCTTTAAGGTCATTAGATTATTAGTGAATGAGTTAATAATGTGATAATACAACCAGGTCCCTGCTGACAAGCAGAGATTATGTAACTAGTAAAGATGCTATTGACCAAGGAACAGCTTAAATAAAGAGACTTTCTGGCTCAATTCTATTGCTCTACCTTACAGTGTTAACATACTGGCTATTCAACTACATCATTGCTATGACATTGTTTACCATCCAAATATTTAAAAACTAGAATTATAGAATCATATGGTATGCTTTCTGAACCAAAACAGATGAAGAGACTCTGGTCTCTGGAGATTAAGTGATTTGCCAAGATCAAACAGGTAGTTAGATATATCTAGAAAGAAGCAGTACAGGATTACAGCATTTATTTAACAAGCAGATTTTGTGTCAAGTCTATAATAACTAACATCAATTTAGCTTATGGAAAAACATGAGCAGACCCTTTACTTTGGAGGTTAGGCATTATATCATTGCAAGAACAAGAATAGTCACTCTGTAGAAATGATAATTTTATTTGATCAGCAGGTATACAAAAAGACCACACTCCTCTATCAAAGTAAAAGGGTAAATACCAGTTAGTACAACTGAATATCATGTTTTTGAAATTTGATTTCCTTTTTAAGCCTTTCCCTGGTTTCTATTTTTATAATCTGTCATATTTATTATGAAAATGTTTGAAGAAAAATATGGTAAGTGTTTATAGCATCACAGTTATCTGTAGAATTGAGCTATAGTTTTTTGGAGAGGTAGATTGGGGTCAGAAATTTTTACTTAATTTTTATGGAAAAAATTAACATGTTTATTGTAGAAAAATTATAAAGATAAGCAAAAAGTAAGTGGATAGATAAATAGATATATAAACTAAAATCTTGTATCTCATGATACCATGTTAGTATCTAGCTTTTCAGAGTTTTACCTGTGCAAATATGCACACATAAATATTTTAGCACAAAGATGAGGTCTTGCTATGCAAAGCATCTTTTGATCTGACTTTTGCTCCCTAAGAATGCATTGTGAATTACTTTCCCTGGCAAAAAAAAAAAAAAAAATCATCTTTTTGCCATCAAAACAGTCCAAGACACCATCATCTCTCACCTCCTCTGTTCGAAAACCATATTAACTCACTTCTGACCACCTCTTCAGATGACTTTGTGCATTACAGTCAAAATGAGCTATTCAAATGCAACTCGGGTTATGTCATTACCTCTCACCTTCTTAAGACATTTTATTTGTCTATATCAGAATTTCTCCAACCTCAGCACTAGTGACATTTTGGACCAGGTAGTTCTTCTTCTTCTTCTTCTTTTTTTTTTTTTTTTTTTTTGAGACAGGGTCTTGCTCTGTCAGCCAGGCTGAAATGCAGTGGCGCAATCTTGGCTCACTGCAACCTCCGCTTCACAGGCTAAAGCGATCCTCTCACCTTGGCCTTCCAAGTAGCTGGGAACACAGGCGTGCACCACCACGCTGGGCTAATTTTTGTATTTTTGGTAGAGACAGGATTTCGCCATGTTGTGCAGGCTGGTCTCGAACTCCTAGCCTCAAGTGATTCTCTCACCTCGGCACCCCAAAGTTCTGGGATTACAGGCACGAGCCACTGGGCCTGGCATGGACCAAATAATTATGTGTTGTGGAGAGCTGACCTGTGCACTGTAGGATGTTTAGCAGCACCACTAGCCTCTACCTACTAGATGCCGATAGGACCCTCACCAGTTGTGACAATCAAAAATGTCCCCAGACAGTGTTAAATGTCCCCTGGGGGACATAATTACCCCCAATTGAAAACCACTGGTCTATGCCAATAACCAAAATCCACAGCATGGCACACAGGACCCTGCATGCTAATCTGGCCCCTCCCTGCCTCTCTAGCATCGTCTGACTTGACTCTTCCTCTTGCTCTTTGTCTTCTTCAACCACTCAAGTTCCTTCTAAGTAGTCTAAATGTATTTGCTCTGTCCTGCACAAGATGTTTGTACATGCTGTTTCATCTGTCTGATAACATTCTTCATCTATCCATCTCCCCACCTTTTGCCTAGGTGACTTCAGTTCATCCTTCAAATTCCATTTGAAGAATCACCTTCTCAGAGCATCTTTTCTGACCTCTTTTAAGAAGTCTTAGACGGACGCGGTGACTCACGCCTATAATCCCAGCACTTTGGGAGGCCAAGGCAGGCAGATCATGAGGTCAGCAGATCGAGACCATCCTGGTCAACATGGTGAAACTCCGTCTCTACCAAAATACAAAAAAAAGAAAATTACCCAGGCATGGTGGTGTGTGCCTGTAGTCCCAGCTACTCAGGAGGCTGAGGCAGAGGAATTGCTTGAACCCGGGAGGCAGAGGTTGCAGTGAGCCGAGATCGCGTCACTGCACTCCAGCCTGGCAACAAAGTGAGACTCCGTCTCAAAAAAAAAAAAAAAAAAAAAGTCTGAATCCTTTGCTATGTGCTTTTATGGAACAATAGGCCTTTCTCTCAGACCTGCTATCTCCTTTTGTTTTAAGTGCACATTTATTAATATGATTGTTTCTTTACTATTTCCTTCTCTAGACTCAAAGTTCTGTGGACAGGAACCTTGGTATTCCCAACACCTAGCACAGTGGCAGGTGCACAGTAGAAAGTTGAAAAACACTTGTTGAATAAATGACTGTGCCAGAATCATTATATTTAATGGATGTTATAATTTCAATGAATGTACCATACATGCTCTTACCATTCTGAGATTGGGGTATATTTTGAAAGCTGATGAGGTAAGTAAGAAAGTTTCAATAATACCTTTCAGGAAAGGCAAGTCTTTGAGAGTTTCGGGCAGAGGTGTGATGAACCAAAACTTATGTTTAAAAAGATCCATCTAACCATGCAAGTGAAAGGAAGTGGAAGCAGAGAGTTTAGTCAGAAAACCATTTAAATCATCCAGTTATACTGTAAAAATAAATTAGGATGGGTGGTGTTGGTGGAACTGAAAAGAAAGAGACGATTATAACAGAAATTGTGAAATAAATACTGGAACCTACTGCTGTGTAGGACTTAGGGGGAAATGGACCAAGGTAGAACAACCCAGAGACAAAATATTCACTCTGTGCTTCTGACTCTGCCACTTATCATTCAAATAAGGAAGAGCGGGATAACTTCTCTACATCAAAGTCAATCTTGACTTGCAAAATAGTCAAAAGGGCAACAAAAAGTCATTTATAAAGCTTGAAGGTCATGAAAGAGTCCACTATTATTTTCTCCATATGCTCTTTTTTTTTTTTTTTTTTTGGTTTTGTTGTTTTTGTTTGTTTTGAGTCACCCAGGTTGGAGTGCAGTGGCACAACCAGGGCTCACTGAAGCTTCAACCTCGGGAGTTCAAGCCATCCTCCCACCTCAGCCTCCCAAACTGCTGGGGTTACGGTAGGTGTGTGCCACCACACCTGGCCTCAATATGCTTCTAAACGGAAGATCCAATACTCCCAAATAATATCATCCTTACTTGACAGAGTTGAAGCAATTTTCCTGAGCCTCATGTTTAAAGGTGAGAAGGGATGGCTGTCTCACATGTATGTCAGGCTATATCCTAAGGTCTCACTGGTATTAGAATAGTGGCTGATGGGGATCTATAACACTTCTATTCCTAATTTCTGAGAGTAGTTCCAACCCTGCCAACAGTTACAGGTGATATATGTTTAAGAAGAAAATATGTTTCTCCTAGCAACAAAAGGGTGTGGCTTCCTCAGACTCTGTCTTTTTTGATCCAAAAAACAAAAAGAGTTCTGGTTCAAATGGTGTTTGGCATTAATATAAAGAAGAGAATGCTTCCATTGGTGAAAGTTAAAAGCTACAAAAGTCTGCCTAATGAAGATATTGAATACTTCTTAGTTCACATATGCATGTTTATAATTTAAGATAATTGAATTTTTACAATTTTTATACAATTTTAGGTTATAAATTTTTATGTAATTTAAGATTATAAATTTTATTATTTTTATATAATTTAAGCTTATACACAGACCAAGGCATTGACTATTAGATATGATTTCAGGCATTTTGAGAGAAAATGCCCTAGACTTTTCTAAGTTTGATCAGAGAAATATTCTGAATGGAGTCTCTTTCCACTGTTAGCATTAGATATGTGAAGGTGTATGTGAGTCTTAATTTTTCCAGCAGGATCAGTTGTGTAATTTATATTTATTCTCATCTTAGCTGCACTAATTTATAAATACTAATCCTAATTAAGATCCATACATAGTAACTGGTATATAAATAAAGATATAACAATTGTATTATTTTCTATTGTTTACATTTTAAATTATTCATTAGGATTCAGCTAATCAAAATAATTTCATCTGTAGGCAAAGACAAATTTGGTTCACTTGCACAACCAACTAAAAAAAATCCTCTGAGTAGAATTTTAGCATTATAGACATGTTAAGTTTTTTTAGTTCAATCGAATCTGCCTAAAAGTATTTTCCTATCCAGCATGTTGAATTGCAGACCATCAGAGCTCTCGTTTACTATCTTGTAATGCAACAAACAAAACCTACTTTTGTTTGTTACTGGTTCCTATTGGTGACCCTGAAAAGATCAAGTTACATGTGACTTTGTTATTTTTCACTGGTGGTATCAATTCTTCTAGTGACAATTACATAGGGCTGCTATAGTTTCTGCTTTCACTCTTAAGGGGATAACTAGTCAGTAGAGTTGCCTATGAAACCCAACAGTAACCCACAAGGCACAAGTAGAAATTGCATATGCTCATCTTTCTTTATTATTCAAAACTAACAACCTCATGAAGGTTTCAGAAAATGTCATAGAGTCAGACCTCTAACATCATGGCAGTTTGAAGAGAATAGTGGTTTTATCAATAAAATGTCAGGGAAGATTTGCATGGTGAACCTCTGACTCTACTTCAAGGGATGCAATTAGATAAATATGTTAGATTTAGAGAATTGATCTAAAAATGTAGCTGCAGTCAGTTCATAAGGACTTCATAATTTTAATATTTATGAAATACATTAATTTTGTCAAAATAGGGAGAATCAGACAGAAAGAGCTGTCATGGGTCCTCACTTTGCCAAGCTAAATCATAAAGAAGGGTTACTAACTCTGCCACTGTTTTCCATGTGGAGACCAGATCTTTTTTTGACTACTGGGTAGCCTCTCCCTGGCTCCACAGAAGTTCATGTTTACTACATTTGACCTCTGCGCCCAGCACTCCCAGACCTCTCTAAGTATGTGCCTACTGTAACATCAGATGGAATCTTTCTGCCTCCCTTTGCTCCCAATAGTTTTAAATTAGCTGAAGTTAACATATTTAATTGAGAGCCACATTATAACATTGTTCTAAACACTTTGTCTTAAATTACATGAGGCACTACTGGGATTTTAAATTTTCAAGTCACAGATCATCTTGAAAGAGGTTACAGTCAATTGTTTAATAAAGTGAATCACTGAAACTTTGAGCTCATTGAGGTCATTTAAAGCTATATCCTATGATATTCCAGTTAGTTCATTCAGTGTATATTTATCAAGTCCTACCATGTGTAAGGCATCGTGAACCAGAACAGACATAGCTTTATGGAGTTCCAGGTCTCGTGATGGAACCAATACTTCAGAATTTGTGTTCAATTATAAGCAGATATGAAGACATTCTTTTAAAAAAAAGTTTGCTTTATTTGATACAAGCTCTCTCATCCCAACCTTCTACTCAATCGTTTCTTTAGTCATGCATATTAGTATTTGATAAAGAAACTCATTTCTAACATCTTTATATGGTGGAATTTATGATGTCATGGTTAAAACAATGGTCTTTCGTGTCAGATACGTCAGAAAGTAATGCTGCTTCTGCCACTTCCTAGCTTTGTGGTTGGAAAAAATGGCTTAATCACTCTGAACCTCAGTTTTTTCATCTGTAAGGTAGAAATACTTATTTTATTTTTTTGGTGACATCATGAGGATAAAATGAAACAATCTGCGTGGAACCTTTAGTATATTTTCTCACATCTAGTGGGCAATAATAGCTTTTAGTGTAAAGAGGAGAGTTTGGGTGCGGAAAATGTGCATGATGCATTTGGTAACCAATATGACTTAGCGGTACCAGTAGATACAATGGCAGAACTCTCTTCCACTGATAATGGGGAAAAAAGTAAATCTTGATGGAACCACAGGAAGCAAAATATCTAGATCTAGAGGAAGGAGAGAACTGTGGTGCTGGAGAGAAAAAAGCATCAGGAGTATCTTAGCTGGGGTTCCACTAAAAGCAGAGCCTGAAACAAGGAATAAGATGCATGTTAGTTTTCCCTAGAAATAAGAGGGAGGGAATAGCGGGAATAAGGAGGGTTTGGAGGAAAAGCCAAATAATGTTCCTAAAGGGTACCTAAGATTCCTGCCGTGGAAAATAGGACCTCTGAGAATGCCTAGTGCTTCTCAGAATTGCCTGTTCAAAAGATCGGTGGCTGGAATACTTATCACACAGATTGCCCTTATCACACAGAACTAACAGGTGTTAGTTCCCCCTATATTTCTGTGCTAGGCCTGAGGAATCATGAAGCAGGCTTCTGTAGCTCTGGAGAAGGCTCTGAGGCAGAAATTGGGATGATTCACAGTGTTGTGGAGGTGGGACAGCCTGGCACAGCCTAGGTTTCCTAGGAACTGTCCTCTAAAGCTATAGTGAAATCAGAAGGGGGCATGAGGCTCCAAACTTCTCTTCTACAAAGAGTCCTTCTGATAAGCCATGGAAAGCATCAGAAAGTGAAAAATGGTACTAGCAAAAGTGAATGCTTTCCCAAAGATAAATCAGATATTTGGTTTTCTGGTAGCTTTGGCGCTTTGGCTTAGTTTCTAGATTATTATTAATCTAGCCACTAGATTATTGTAACCAAAGTTAAATGAAACAAAATAAAAGTGCAAGGGCATAGAATCTTTCCCCTCCCAGAAGTTCTTACCAGGGTTAGAATCACAAGGGTTTTAAACTTGGTTACCTATATAGTCACAATACTGCCACAAAAAAAGATGTGGCTTCACTAACATAATATATCACTGCATCATTCAATTCTCTACACCTATAATCACCGAACACTCTAGTCAAAGCCTGATCGATGTAAGCTAGACTCTTCCATCTTCTCTAATGTCTCTATATTAGTCAGGCTGACGTCACAGTATACTGAAAATGACAAGTCACAACTTACCCTAGGAACATGATACAGGAAATTAAACTCAGCATTAAGGAGCTAAAAAGTTTTTGGTTTCTATTTGAAGGGGGCAAGTTGGTTGGTCTATCTAGTCTGACAGTAAAAGGTAAAATCATTTTAAAATAATAATTTCTGAGTAATTCAGTTACATATTTAATGCATGGCTGTAATTTCTATCCAACCAAAGTACTACCTAAGGTTGCCAGATGAAATACAAACATTGCATGGGACATGCTTATCCTAAAAAAATATTCATTAGTTATTAGAAATTCAGATTTAACCAGACATTCTTTATTTTTGTTTACTAAATCTGGCAACCCTAGTGCCACCTCAAACAAGAACAGAAAAAGAAAGAACTGCTCACTAAAACAGACCCTAAGTGTTTTGGAATGATGTCCCATATGTTTTAGGACTTTCCAGTAGCAGCAATATTAATAAATTGATATCTGAATTAACTTTAATGGTCTACATATTGTTTTCTTAGGCATGTTTTTAAAAACTTTTCAAAGCATTTCAATAATTTATTTTGTCACAACATGGCAATTTGTATCTTGAAAAAATATTGTGATGGTAAGAGGAAAATCCCATTTCAAATCATTTCAAATGAACTTTCAAAAGACTCTCATTTACTTCAGTCAAGTAAGCATATCTTAAAATGTTTTCATATTATTCACTTATTCTCTTATAAATAAAATGGTAATCAACTTGTAAGTCCCAGAACCGTCCTGCAAAACTCTTTGATAAAAGAAACATCCAAAAAACACATAGAGAGTCACATCATTTTAGTTGCAAGATTCTTGTTCCAGCTCACTTTCCAAAACAATTTCAGTCAAGTAGAAATGCTCTGACAGTCCTCACTTAGAATAGCAAATAATCCTTGCCTTTTCATTCATTCACTCATTACCTCTCTAAAAAGAGAATGTGCAGTTACCAGAATTTTATACAATTAGTGCTCCAAGAGTGTTTTAAATGCAAACCTATAAGAGGAAAGTAAAAACAAATCAAAGTTAATTGTGACTGGCTGGAACAAAATGCTTAAATCAATAGAAGGATGGCTCATCTGCTCATCATTTACCCATTACCTGGGAGACGAACACCTCCTGCTGTGCTTGATTTTTGATACAGATTTACCATTGCCTGTGTCCTACAGACACACGCTAAGGAAACCCAGACCTTATTTGGCTCCCTCTCTCATTATCTTCTTTGCACTTAATAACCTTACTCATTCTTATTTTATTATTGCTTGTGTGCTTTTCTTTGCAAGGTAGGCCTATACACACACTCAAAATTAGAGTTTTAAAACCTTATAAAGAAGCTAAGGACCTTACTGCAAAGCAGCCAGAGAAGGCACCAATATCTATCTATGAATTGCTGTCTTCCCTCCACTAATCATAACCTGATTATTATGATTTTTCAGAAACCCCCTCAAATAGAATACAACTTCTTTCACAAAGCATTCCTTGGGGAAAAAAATGTTCGTTAAAATATTAAGATAGTAGAATCGAATGAAGAGAAATAAAAGCCCCCTTATTTGGAAATATAAGGTAGTAAATTCTTTACTGAAATGGCGGCCTTTAAACCCAGACACAGTTTCCAGGTGACAGACTTTGGGGAACAGTGATGGGCAGATACCTCCTCAGAGTTGGAGCCTCTGGCTTTTGAAGGCCACGAATACTCTTCACTCTTATCAATGAAGACAAACTCATCTTGAGACCTATGCTGCCTCTCTGCAAATGCCCTTTACCATAGCCAAGTACCAAACAAATGGAATGTAAAACGTACCTGCAATTGAAGGTTAATACCTATCCCTGAATTAAGTATACACCAAATTTAGGTATCTCTGCACAAGATGATTGTGTTGATACGTTACTTTTTTCAGACAATCGTACAAGTGAAAATCTTGCAGCTGTATCCTAGTAGTAGTGGTAGTAGTAACAATTTCCAAGGAAAAAAGATGTAAAAGATCTTTAAAATAAATTCTAATTTTTCTCATTCTATTTGACAATTAAACAGATGATGTGTAACTACTACCACCATATATTTACTGGCAATTACCTTCTGTTAGCTTTCTAGCTATGTTTTTTACTTGTACACATGGATTAGCTAATATAAGAACAAAGAGATGACCACATGTGAATAGTAAATGGACTAATGCTATATTACATTTTTAGCCAAGTACACCCAAATAGGCCAACCAGTCACTTGAAAGTTAGAAATATGGTTCCCATTTTTAACATTGGAGTATAAATATAAATGAAAAAACCTAGGAACACATTGATGCAACAGAGGAAAACAATAGCATAGTTCAAAGGATGGAAATTTTGATGGTGTACAGAAGGAAAAAGAATAAGGAAAAGTCTAATAAAAGTGATAGTCAGCTTTAGCCTTTCAATTGACTATTGGCTTATATTCCACCACCACTCCTCAGTGTGACCATTTTACTTATTTATTTATAGGACAAGACATTCATAACCAATAACAGGGTTGTAATGATAGTAAATGTAGGATTTATGATACATTTAAAAAAAAAAAAAAAAAAAAAACACCTTTAACCAACACTAAAAAGCCACCAAGGATTGGGGTGGAGGGTAGTCACCTAGCTCGCGGTTTTATTTAGTGACGGTTCCACTTTTTCACTCACTGCCTGCAAATCAGCATTTTTAGTGGACAAAGGACTCAGCAGCGGCCTTATGATTGCTTCTTTTCAAATGGTAATGGCTATCCTAACTCCTCTGCCAGGTTTTTCTTACCAGAGCACAAATTGCAGTTTACAAGGCTCTGAGGGGGAAAAAAATCTTAGCTGAATATCTTTTTTTTTATTCGACAAACTGACATGTAAATTACCCTTTAAGTGCTCCACTCTAGGGCTCTGATCATCTCCTAATTGTCACAGTCAATTGTAGCCAACAGTCTCTTCAATCCCAAGCGCTTTGACAACAAGCACAAGGATCAAAGCAGAATCAGCTCCCTGCAATATCCTTCTGTTTAGGATGCTACAAAATGCCCGCAAAAGAAAGGTGTAAGGGCATTGCTGTAGAGGAAACTGAGAGTAGCAAGTATTACAATAGTCATTTTCGTCATCTCTGAAATTATGCTGTATAAGCTGCCATGATCTTTAATCACATGTGCAGAACAAATACATAAACCTCCCGGGCAATTAATATGCTCTTAAGATTATACTAATAATCGAGCTTTACAAACAACACGGTCTCCATGGCTTAGGAAAACTATAACACCGTTATGGGATAGCAATCATTTCATAGCAGCTTGAGTATCAAAAACTATTGTCAAACATACTCCATATTTCAGCATAAATTCTAAAGCACAGTTTTGATTACTTGGTTTGGTGTCAGGATTCACTGCTTCTCCAAACTAAATAGCCCATTGCAAATTCTAGAGTTTCTTAAAAATTAACCTAGAAATGTCCAACTGGAAATGTGGCACCAAATCAATTAAAAATGTGACACAAAAACTAATTTCAGAAGAATAGATCTTTTTTTTTTTTTCTTACCAGAGGTAACTCTGTCTTACTGCTTTACTGGAAGCAAACTTATTAAAAGTCATTACATGATCTACAAACATAATCCCTAAATAAGATGTAACTATCAGGATCATTACTTTATAAAATATATCAATTCTTTCTAAGGTAGTTATCACATATCACTAACTTTTTAAAAAGAATACTAATGTTTTTTCAAAAGATACATAATTTAATCCTATCAATTATAACAATATAATAATTCAGTAGAGAGAAATATCTGATGACAAATCTGTATAAAATAGCTACTTTAAAAATAGCCTAAGGGTTGTCAGAAAAATGACAAATGGAAAGAAATCAAAGACGTATTTGATACTCCCCTTACAGCTTGTCTTGTTGTACCCAGGTATTATGCACATACAGCATGTAAGGTCACACATTGATTGACAGCCCTCCTATGCTAAAGAAAAGAACTGAAAAAAGAGGCAGCACGTGGCAAATACCTCAGGTTCCTTTCTCAGCTAGTTCACTCAAATCCCCCTGTAGGGGTTTCCAATCCTCCCCTCAATTTCACCTTGAATTCTCTGGTTTGATTGAAGAGCTTCACAGAAGGGTCTATTACAGATTGAGGAATGATCCATTTCACATCCGAAGCTCCAAAGAGCTACTTGTGAGGAATCTTTGAGTGCATTTATCTCACATGTGAAGCTTTCTGCAAAATCAATATGGGTATTTTTCAGTTTGACAAGTCAACATGAAATATCACATAATAATAGAAAAACAGAGTTGTACATTTAAACACAGCCAATACAGTTATCTATGACAAAGCTTATAGTTATTACTTATGGATATTCTTGAATATGTCTGCTCTAAATTCATCCTGATGGCTGAGCTAAAGAGCATAGAAAGTGTAACTGACTGGCCATCATATTTCTGGCTGTTATGTCCTAATTAATCCAGGTTTTGTGGTGAGGGCAGAGAATGGGCAGGAATCATGGCCTTTGCTTCTAATGTGAGATTGATATGATAAGAGGAAGAAAGTAACCAAAGGTGAAAAAAAAAAAGAAAGAAAGAAAGAAATAGAACAAAGGAGAATTATTTTAAATAATTCACAGTTAACTAATTGGCGAAACTGGGTAAAATGATCACCCAAAGAATGACAACCATGTCTTAAATCCCCACCACAACTGAGGCAAGTACTAGCAGAATAACTGACATATTTGTGAGTAAGTGACGTATTTGTGTTGGGGTCTGACAATCTTTGGGTGAATTCCAAGTTTATTTTACCATCTGCATAAGCTTGAGGAACATGATTTCTCATCTCCAAATCTCTGTTTTTTCATTTTGAAATGGGATTAATCATAAGATTTTATCTTGTACGCTTTCATGAGAGTTAAACAAGATGCTGCATAAAGCACCTGGCACATAGAGAATGTTTCACTGTTGGTAATTATTGATGAAATTATTATAGTTTCATTGAACCCATTCACCAAATCCCTAGGGCTCTAACCTGGTGCCACTTCTACTGTCCCCTGGGACCTTTCTACATTGTTTGGTGTTCCCAAGTGGTAGATGACAATTCTGGTCAGAGTGTGCTCACTGAATTAGCTCTGGTCCTCATAGAAGAGTGCAGTGCTTGTCTTAAAAACATTCTTCCTCCAGCCAGGAAGGCTGTCCTCATCAACCACATGGGAGAAAACCAGATGGGAATGTGAAAAGGAAATAGAACTCAGGCGCAGAGTCCAAATCAGCTGATCAATCCAGGCAATCAGTGAGGTGAGAGATGGAGAGAAATGTCACATATGGTTTTTCTTCATATGGCAGTATGTTACAATTAATAATGGAGTTATCTCTATATACCCCACGATAGGAAAGACCTTAAAAACAAACAAAATAAACAACCCTCAGGAGAAACCCAGATCTAGTTAAATAGATCACAGTAACTATTTATTCCTCTCTCACATTTTTCATAACCTATCATTATGTAATACCTGATTATCTGTGCTTGGGCCAACTAATTTGTAGAATACTTGAAATATATTTCAAATTTTTTTTAATTAAAAAATTTTGATTTTAGGTTAACTCTCCCCACCACTCAGAATAAATCCAGAGTAGACAAAACATGTGAGTTCAGAGTCATAAAAATTCATGTTAAAAACAAAATAAGAAAGAACATCAGGCCAGGCGCGGTGGCTCATGCCTGTAATCCCAACACTTTCGGAGACTAAGAAAGGCAGATCACCTGAGGTCAGGAGTTCAAGACCAACCTGACCAACATGGTGAAACCCTGTCTCTACTAAAAATACCAAAATTAGCCGGGCATGGTGGCACATGTCTGTAATCCCAGCTACTTGCAAGGCTGAGGCAGGAGAATTGCTTGAACCCGGGAGGGAGAGATTGTAGTGAGCTAAGATCGTGTTATTGCACTCCAGCCTGTGCAACAAGAGTGAAACTCTGTATAAAAAAAAAAAAAAAAAAGGAAAAGAAAAGGAAAAACATCATTATAAAGCACAATTGAAGTTTAAAAACTCGTATCCTATATTCCAAACTCAAATAACTAAGTATAAATGACTTTGTGTTTAATTAATTCAAACAATATATATCAAGAAATTAATATATGCAATACTGTTAATTTTTTAGCTACCCTACTGTTCTCCATTATTAAAACTAAGCTACAGCTTTCATTCCAAAGACAAATTAAAATATTTTCTTACATGCTGATATAGAATTACAGGTACAAATCGAAATAATTTCCTACTTAAAAAGGGTCATTTCTTTAAAATTTTATTTATTTGAATTCAAAATACATCTTTACTAAGGAAACAAATTTATAAATAATCATTAAGTTCGCAGATTGACACATAAAAACATGTTTAATGTAAACTGTATCTGAAACACACTAGTAATATCAAGTCTTGAGCAACTCTAGGTTATAAGGTCTATAAATAAATTTAACCATCTGAAAGCTTAGGGAGTATCATCGGGCACTAAGTTTACAAATTTTGGGACATACCAGGCAAGAGATCAGACAGAAGGATGGATCAGTTATGAGTTCAGGTGATCACCATTCTCATCACCACCACCATGTCAACATCATCATCATTATCATACTATATTTCACCCAACATATTAGTACAGCATAACTATTAAAATGATAATGGTAGGTAGCCAATAAGATGACATCTCATCATCTTGTATTTTTAAGTGGGTAGAAATGAAGTGTACCAGGATGTCAGAAACTTACTATACTCTCTCTGGCACATAAATATCTTCCATGACTTTTATATTTCCCACTCAGGACCCTGAGCATTTTTAATGTACTTTCATTTAAGCAAATAAAGCTTCTAAAATATCAGTCCACGTTTCAACATCTCCTACTTTTAGATTTTGCCTTGTACTATGGCAAGCCAGACTCCTTAAGCACAGCTTTGGAAGGTCTAGGAAAGAAACTAGCTTAGGACCCATTTAGCATATTCCTTAGCATTCTGGTAGTACTACAATATCAAGGTGAATATTTGCCTTAAAAAAACTCTCGGTGGAAAATAATTTTACAACTTTTCTCAATTATGTATTTCAAAGTTTATCCTCCTTCAGTATCAGGGTTTTCTGCCTTATCCCATTTCTGGTTTTGATTTTAATTATAAACTTTGCTACTCAAAACTATCAGTAATATCTGTCTTTCAGGTACTGCAAGTGTGCCAGTAATAAGCCTCATGTAGTTCAACTAATAAAAATGCTGACTATGGGCACTCGTTCCTGCCACTTGTCCATACATTTCAAGTAAGTACACACTATCCCTATGGTTTGCAATCTAAATGGTTTGCCAACCTAAATGGCCTCTGTCCTTATCATGTTGTATCACAAAACATATGCATGCCCTCACTTTAAATGGAATTAAGCAGAGGCTGGGAAGGAGGAAGAAATAGGGAATTATTGTCTAATTTTTGGAGTTTCAGTTTTGCAAGATGAAGAGGTTCTGGAGATCTTTTGCAAGGCAATATGCATATACTCAACACTACCAAACTATATACTCAAAAAATGGTAAAGATGGTAAATTTTGTGTTTTTAACCACAATTTTTTAAATAAAAAACTAATAATGTAGTCAAAGTGCTTTAAAAAATCTCATATCCTGTTTTTTAAGTGTTAGGCAACCAGGATCCTATATCTCATACCTAATTTCTTTCCCATAAAAATGTTGCCTGGGAAATTGTCTCTAGAGTTTTCAGTTCCAAATGAACTAATGTATGACTTGACATAGGATAAATTGCACATGAAAATACAGGTCAGACTGGGCGCAGTGGCTCACACCTGTAATCCCAGTACTTTGGGAGGCCGAGGTGGGGGGTCACGAGGTCAAGAGATCGAGACCATCCTGGCCAACATGGCGAAACCCCGTCTCTTCTAAAAATACAGAAATTAGCTGGGCGTGGTGGTGCTTGCCTGTAGTCCCAGCTACTAGGGAGGCTGAGGTAGGAGAATCGCTTGAACCCGGGAGGCGGAGGTGCAGTGAGCAGAGATTGCGCCATTACACTCCAGCCTGGTGACAGAGCGAGACTCCATCTCAAAAAAGAAAGACAGACAGAAAGAGAGAGAGAGAGAGAAAGAGAAAGAAAGGAAAGAGAGAGAAAGAAAGAAAGAGAGAGAGAGAGAGAAAGAAAGAAAGAAAGAAAGAAAGAAAGAAAGAAAGAAAGAAAGAAAGAAAGAAAGAAAGAAAGAAAGAAAGAAAGAAAGAGAAAGAAAATAAATACAGGTCAAAACTAAGAAAATTAATCAGACTCCGATTATACAATTTCACTTCTCTTCTGAAAGATTCGAAGAGTGAAGGACAAGAAAACCACCACTCCCAGGTGCTCTGTTGTAAGGCTGCAAGTACCATACACTGTTATCATTTAGAAACTCAAAATTTCACTGACTTTTCAGAGGACCAAGCAAAAGTTGAAGCTCATTGAGACAAAAATACTTGCGCTCAAACCAAACTAGTTTTCAGTGGTTTCTCCATTTTGTAACAGAAGTTCCACAGTACCTTACCGCTCATTTTCTTTAGGGTTGCTGATTTTTTGTCTTTAATATTTTAACCTGATTGATTTTTTTACAGTTTTTTAAAAAGTTATATTGTAAAATAAAGACTTTTCAAGATTCAGGGTCATAATGCCTTTTTTTTTTTTTAACAAGCTGATCTAATTTATATTTGTCCCACACAAAGTTAAGACACAGAAGCTTCAGAAGAAGCAGACAAAATGGGACCACAGTAGCTTATGGAAACTAGTGTCTTTATAATCACAGAATGAAATCAATCAACAGCAAAAGCACATAGTTCCTTTTTAATGTAAGATCCCAGGGATAGAATGATAGGATAAAAGCTAACAGACATGGTGCACTGATTCGAAAATTTATTATAATTTTTTTCTGCATTCCCACTTCACTTCAATCATTCTGTGACCTAATCATTTGCTTTTAACATTTATTCTTACAGTCTACATAGCTTATTAGATTAGGGGTAGCAGAACCTTGAGGGCTGGTGTGAATTTGAGTGTTGTAATAATACTAATAGTTTTAATAATAATAGTTACTTCTGACAACATCTCTCAGGCAATTATATCATTTCCTTAGAACAATCATGTGAGTTTAGTATCTATATCTCTCTGAGATATGAGGAAATTAAATAACTTGGCCAAAATTGCACACTAAAAAAATGCCATGCTCTTAACCATGAAGCTTTCCTGCACCTTGATGAATTGCCGTAAGTATAGCTTAATGTCAATGTAGATTATTTTTCCACCTCAGCCATTAAAAACTCTTCTTTACTTATCTTCTTGATAATTGAGCTCCCTCTCACTTTTGGGATATTCTATTGCCCAACAGTTTCTGGATAGAAACGATATCTTGGACACAGTCACTTGTTTTGATTGACTCTATGATTGAACTAAATACGGTCATTAACCAACATGGTCATTGACTGCCAGCAGCAGCTCCCTTTGTTCCACTGCTGCCTCACGGGCACCAATGCATGACTCACTTTTATGAAGTGTGTGGTAATCAAGCAACGAGCTTACAGACCATTTACTACATGTAGCAATATCCACAAAGGCATGTATTTTGAAATTTCCTTGAAGTCAAGACTATCATCACTAGCAATTTAGGGTGTTCCAGAAGACAATAATACCTACTGCAAATGCCACAATCAACACCAGTGAAGAACATACAGACTAGCACAATGGGCCTTTCCATTTCCCTGCCTCAGACCTTCGTTTCCCTTTTCTCACACCTTTCTATGCCCAGGTGGGTGTATTTGTGCCTTTCCTAATGAATACAGAGTGGGGACACACTCACAACAGGTTATTGGGGCTAGTCTTAGAATCCAAGAATAGTGGAGCTAGAACCCTGAAAACTCTCTAGACTATGCCATAAAATAGATATGACAAAAATGTGGTCCAAAGAGGTCCAATGGTTTGCCCAAGGGCATAAGCCAACAAGTGAAAAAGTGGAGACTTTAAACTCCAAGTACAGTGAATTTCTGCTTATAAGACTGTCTTCAACAAAAATCCAAATAATTTACTACTTTACATAATTTCATGTAATCTTCACAACCTTCACATAAGATAAAGATTATTACTCTTCCTACAAATGAAACAGATTAAATAATTTAGCAAAATTCACATGGTTAGAAAGTGTCAGTAGCAGAGATCTGCTATTAACACCTTACTTTCAATGAAAAGGGGAAGGGAAGGAAAGGAAAAGGAAGGGAAGAGGAGGGGTAGGGAGAGAAGAAAAGGGGAGGGAAGGGGAGCAGAGGAGAGCTAATCCAGAAAGGATTATGACACTAGACAGTGAGACAGTGATGGACTGATTTTGAGACTAGAGAAGAGGAGGTTGTGAAATTAAGGCCCAGGGAATTTATTTTAAAAACTAAAATAAAATTGTTACATACATACATTGGTCTTTAACTTTATTTCTTTATAACCTCTTTTTTTTTCCCCAAAAGGGTTTAAGTAGTTTTTTTTTTTAATGCATCCAATACAATAAAATTAAATTAAATTAAAGTAGGTAAATAAAATGAGTCCAGGAGAAAATGCAGTGATGTAAAAGAGACAAAATTCTTGCAAGGAAGCTTGATACACTTGCCAGAGGTAGGCTATAAATTAGAATTCGAGCTTTCAGACAGGCTACATGAAGAGGGAAACATGATCCATTACAAGAACTGCAGCATCCCTAAAACAAAGAACAAGCCGTTTGTCCAGGACAGACATCATTATTCCTGGTTATGAGACCATAGAGAAATTTGTCCCTGCGGCCCTCCTTGAGAAGGCACAGTGGAAAGCACAGGACAGAGGCTTCAACAATATCGTCACAGAACACAGAACAACACATTGTGTAGGGCTGTTTATTGTACCGTTCATTAGCGCGGCAGCCTTGCACTGGGGCAGAATTCAGCAATGGCAGTTCTTTGAGGACAGCATGCTAGTTGTCTCCAGGAAAGGGAAGGAAGAGAATTGTGTTGAACGGGAAGGATGCTGAAATGACACAGACACAGGGTGGAAGCCTCGCACAAACACAACACTAAGCTAACCTCCTCACACCTTCGCTAGAACACCACCAACCCATCTCAGTTTATGAGTCTTTGAGCCTCTTTCCACTTACTTTGTCCAACCCTGTTTGGGTTCACTCTTCCTAACCTCCCCTGGTGCCAAGGAGGAACAGATCAAAACCAGTAGCCCCTGTACCAAACCTAAGTCTCAAATTGACCTGAGGAAAGTGATGAAGTGGGCAGAGTAGGCAAGGTGAGGCCAGGAGAGCCGTTTCAACAACAGTGTGCTCAAAGATGGTGACAGTGCAGCGTGTCAGATAGGGGCTCCACCACTCAAACTCAGCAGAGAGCCCCAGTGACCACAAGCAAACTTCTGCTACAAGCCTTTACACTCATTCACTTACTCACTCATTTACGGAGTCTATAAATACTTATTAGTAAGTATTATGGTTACATGCTGGGGATACACAGGTAGACAAGACACAAGTGGTCCTTTCCTAATGGAATCTCTACCTGAAGACATTCTTAATTGAGACAACTCAAGGAGGTAGAAGAGAGCTGGAGAAGTAATTAAGGATTAAGGAGATCCTGCCTTTTTTTTTTTTTTTTTTTTTTCCGATGGAGTCTCGTTCTGTCACCCAGGCTGGAGTGCAGTGGTGCAATCTCAGCGCACTGCAACTTCCACCTCCCCGGTTCAAGCAACTCTCCTGCTTCAGTGTCCCGAGTAGCTGGGACTACAGGCACCCACCACCACGCCCAGCTAACTTTTTGTATTTTTAGTAGAGATGGGTTGTCACAGTGATAGCCAGGATGGTCTCGATCTCCTGACCTCATGATCCACCCGCCTTGGCCTCCCAAAGTGCTGGGATTACAGAAGTGAGCCACTGTGCCCGGCCGATCCTGCTATTTTTTCACAAAAGGCCATAGGAAAGTTTATCTGGAAACTGGGAGAGCAGCCCTTCTTTAGAGATTAACTAAAGACCGTGACCTTGCTCTTCATTTCAACAGTCCATGCCTTCCAGTTGCCTCGTCTATCAAGAAGGAAACTAATACATACAACAAATACTTCATAGTATTTTATGACAGCAAAAATAAGAGTAAAATGTGAAAGCTGAAAACATTCTAGAAGTATTATCTCCAAAAATTGTGCATATTGATAAAATGGACCTTAAAGTTATTATACATAATAATTGTACCTGAGTGTCTGTCACAGTTAGAAACATGTTAAAAATACAAGATAATGAAATAAAAATGAGCAATTTATTCTATCTAAATACTATACAACTGTATTAATTAATAACATTTAATGTCTTGCACGGAAGGACTCACCAAATTACAAATATAGTCCTTCTAGAATATTAAAACCATAATTAAGTATAGGCTGAAATAGAGCCACCAGTGAACCTTTACCTGTTGATGTACAAACAATGTGATTATGTATAAGGAATAAAATACAATTTAAAATAGTCATTTCACATCATCAAGCAAAGTTCAGAGCATGCTAAGAAATAACTGTTCCAGAAAGGGTTGTGCCTTCTTCACCTGCAATTTATTTAACTGAAACTGGAATTATCATCTCCCTTCCCCAACTCGCTGGTTCTTGTTACACCAAAGAAACATAGCCAACTGGAAATAATGAGCAGTTGTCCTGACTGTAGAGATTAAATCAATTTTAAGCATTGTTACATAAAGCACATATCACAAGATGCAGTGGACAGCATTATTTGCCAAGGTCAGATTCCTACCTTTTCCTTTTCTAGACTGGTTAACAAGCACTATGTATTTAAGAACTGAATTCTTCATCTTCAAAGTTATCTGATTACATGTCATAAACAATTTGATTGAAAGTAAAGGGGAGCCAGTTGTGGTGGCTCATGACTGTATTCCCAGGACTTTGGGAGGCCGAGGCAGGAAGATCAGTTGACGCCAGGAGTGTGAGACCAACCCCGGCACCATAGCAAGACCCTGCCTCCACAAAAAACAATCCTACTAGTAGGTATCTATCCAGAAGAAAAGAAGTCATTATACAAAAAGAAAAATACTTGCACACTCATGTTTATAGCAGCACCATTTGCAATTGCAAAAATACAGAACCAGCCCAAATGCCTATCAATCAATGAGAGGTTACAGAAAATGTGAGAGAGATATATATACATATACACACACCATGGAATACTACTTAGCCATAAAAAAAGAATGAAATAAGGACATTTGCAGAAACCTGGATGGAATTGGAGACTATTATTCTAAGTGAAGTAACTCAGGAGTGGAAAACCAAATATCATATGTTTTCATTCATATGTGGGAGCTAAGCTATAACGATGCAAAGGCATAAGAATGATATATTGGGCTTTGAGGACTATGGGGAAAGGGTGAGGGGGCAGCAAGAGATAAAAGAGTCCACACTGGGTACAATGTATATTGCTTAGGTGATGGGTGCACCAAAATCTCAGAAATCACCACTAAAGAACTTACTCAAGTAACTAAACAAGACTTGTTCCTCAAAAATCTATTGAAATAAAAAAGTAAAATAAAACAAAAATAAAATTATTAGCAGGCATAGAGGTATACAACTATAATCCCAGCTACTTGGAACCTGAGGTGAAAGAATTCCTTGAGTCCAGGAGTTCAAGGGTGCAATGAGCTATGATCACGCCACTGCACTACAGCCTGGGTGACAGAGCAAGATTTTGTCTCAAAAAAAAAAAAAAAAAAAAAGTAACAGGCTTATTGGATACCTCACTTTCTAAAGTAGTTTTGTACCTGTGTAATGCTTTTTTAGCACCCTTTAAAATATGCCTAATCTCTTACCTCTTCCCACTTAGTTTCCTGGATTCAAGGCCATTTAAATGCTCTGCAAACCCCAGGCATCATTATTCCCGGAAACCAATTATATCAAACATTAAAATACACCCATATCACACATGAAGCACAATTATTTTGCTGAAAAACTTTGAAAGAGTTTTGGTTTTTAAAACTATTTTTTGTTTCTGAAATACTTAGGCCTCAAGTAATACAGCAAATTTACAATAAGCTGTGATTTCTAAGCAATCAACATGCACATTTGAACTGTTTTCAAATGTAATGACAATTTTTATGAGTACTCTTTTTGACAATGAATGAAGCTGACCCAACATTGCATTTGTTCATATTTGTTAACCTGAGTTTTGTACTTTTTGTCATTTGCAACCAATGTAATTATAATCAGGTCTTAAATATTTTCCTAAGTCCATGAAACCTATAAACTCTGGAGTGCTTTTCTTCTTAATGATGACATGGCCCCACCCACATCAGCCCCACATATCATTTTCACCAGAGATCTGGTCCAAAAGTCTCTGGAGACTGAGCCACCAAAAACCCAACCCAGCAGTGGGCATGTGAAATACTGCCTTGTCTTCTCTGGTTGAAATTTGGCGCTGGCTAGTCTTCTGTCAAGCGGTTCACATGTGGATGGAAGTGATACTCTAATCCCTCCGAACTCCTCAATGACTGGTAGCTACATTTGGCTTCTTGTTTGGAACTTTTTTTTTTTTTTAACATCTTTCAAATAAAATCCTTTCAAGGTCCAGTTGCATGTTAGAGAAATAATATGTAACTGACCACATTCCCTCTCATTCACACATACACACACACAAAGCACTCAGAGGAAATAGTCTTCAGAATAGACACAATGCATAGCTCTTAACATCTCATATTCAGTCTTTAGAGGCTTCTCAAAGGCAACTACTGCAGCTAATAGCCCTGGATCCCCACCAGTAGTGAATTATGCTGTGGCCAGAAGTCTCCTAGTCCACCACTTCCAATACTCTAGACTCCCATCCTTTCTACTGTACCACTTTAAAGGTGAAATGTCTGGAAAATTTGGAAAATTGTGAGAGTAATTATGGCATATGCATATAATTTAAAATTCCATGGGGATTTTTCAATATTTACAATTCTAATTTCCTTGTGGATGACATTGAATTTCTAAAGCAATGGCACCATTAATCCTTAAAATCTATACCTTACATTGGGATCCGATGCTATGCCTCTATAAGCATCTCCCTAATCCAGTCTCTCACTTTATACATTTAACATCGGTTGAGCACCTGTCTGTGCCAGGGACCATTGCTGAACTCTGGTGAGTACAGCAGCCCCAGTCCCTGGGAATAAAAAGGGAAACTATTGCGACCCATTGTAGTGTTTTATGTATGTGCTTCTGCAAGACTAATTTAAGCCCATTTTACTAAAATCCAATCCCATTGCTTTTTGTTCTGCCCACAGAGTACGTAAATAGCAGCCAATCACTATCCTCTCCAAGATAGCTTTCCTGATACTTGAAATGCTCAAGTTCTTTTCTCTTCTTCAAAATAAACATATTTTTTCTGCAAAGAAAAGAATATTACATTTGATGTGTGCAACAAGCCAATATAACTCCTTTGCCGTGTCATCACATTGTCATTGATATGAAAATATGGAATATAAATTTTCAGTCACATTGAAAGGATAAAGCAAAAGATAGTCCCATGTGATCAACCAGTTTCTTAAGCATTAATCTATACACTAAACCTGATATTGCCATTCTAAGAAAATGCACTATAATGAAACAAAAATTTTGCATCACTGCGCTAGCTGAGGGAAAAATAGCTAATAGTCTTTATCCCTTATGACTCATATCAGAGTGCCCTGCCCCCAAAGAAATCAAGACACACTGTCACTGAACCACATTATTATCCCTTAAGAAGACTATAAAATGTGTACATCATTCATTCGTTGACATTGAACTTGTGCCAAAACTATTAAGAGCACATATTAATAGATATCCCAAACGTGTAGGAATGAATACAGAATTAAACACAAAATGAAATTGGTATTCACTCCTAATTTGTCTTTTATAAATGATTAAGTAAAGCATTTGAAGGAAATAAAAGGGCAATAAATAGCCTTTTATCACAAACTGGGGGATTTCTCTTACTCCAGGCTTGCATACAACCAGTTTAGAAATATGCATAATTGCCTATGGTCAACATCATATCACTGCCAGATCACACATTAAACAGATAACCACTATTATTATAAAAGCAACTTCCTTGACCTCATATTTTGGTCTGACTAGGAATTCCTGTATTTTCCCAGATCGGCTATTGCATAGTGCCAATCTTGTGCTGTGCATGTCAATTTGTACTGGTGTAAGTGACCGATGCCTCACAGAGCTTACTCTAAAACACGCTTATATGCATATGAATAGCATAAGTTCAAGAAATATGATCATAGTTGTTCTTGCAGTGCTTTTTAAAATCTGAAGTCTATGTTTTGGTTTGTGTTTTTTTTTTATTATAGCTAAGGTACAGTGTGTGTTATTTGGCAGCTGAATTTGACATGAAAATATAAAAGGTTTGGGCAACCACATATTTGGAAATAGAAATCTTTCCTGAAAACATGGCTTTGGTTTTTAAACACAGCTAAATTTCTGGAAACTTCAATTTGTTAAAGACAGCCAAGACTTCAATCATATTTAACATATTCCTGGGGTTTACATATAGTGTTTCAAAGTAATAAACAACATCTTGTTTGGAGTAGCACGAAGAAAATGAGGCAAGCACTTCTTTAGAGTAAAAGCTCTACTTTTAAAAATAGTTTGGAGACTCATTCTTATGTTGGTAAAATCACAAAACACTATTCAGCAAACAAAACATGATGAGCTCAATTCAAGTTGGTAAACATTTTTAGCTGGCTTCATTTGTAGTAAGAATTTTAATGTAACCATGACTTCAAGAATGCATCCCTTATAATGGAAACTTAAGGGGTAAAACTTTTTTTAATTGTTAATAAGAACAATGGTGTTAAATTTGCACTTGAAAATCAGAGGAGATGTGATGACAACAGTAAATTGATTGTTTGAACAATTTTTTAAATCACATTACAGTGCACTAAAATGCATCTGCATTTAGTCACTAACACTCCCATTGCAATGACCAAAAAGCCTCAGGCCTGTTTCACCAGCAGTAAATGGTCTCTTTCCTAAGGTAGGGTCTGTATACACTGTACCTCCTGCACATGAAACTTGCATGCAAGCTGTAAATCCTTCACATGCTTTTGCCTCATTGGTCCAAACATGAGTGATGTCTAAAAATCCTTAAGTCACTTAGTAAGAATAACAAACACTTTCCAAGAAGCAAAACATGATGAGTTGAAATAAAACCATCCAAGGAAAGAAAGACAAGGGGAGCTTTCTCTAAGCTTTGTATAAGACGTCAGGTCAAATTTCACTTAATCATGCTTTCTCCTCAAACAGGGACTCGGGACAGAACACTCTTCATAAGAACACTCATGGACACAAGTTCAAATAATGTATGGCAAATCATCTACTTAATAAACATACAAACATCCTGCTCCTGTGATTAATATTCCTTTATTTTGACTTTACGTTATTCCTAATTTTTAGGCAATAAATATTTTGATAGGTAAAACAGAAGAATTTATCCAAAAATTGAAAAGTTGGTGACATGTTATGCTCCTTTCTCACCACCTGTATTCAAAACTGTTATTGAAGTGGACCTCAGAATAGAAAGACCTTGGATCCAAGTTTGCCTGGGACAGTCTTGATTTGAGTCTCTTTACCTGAAGCAATTAATAATATCTCTGTTTCAGCTCAGAAGTCTTCCAATTTGGATGATAAACTATATGGCCACTTTTGTTTCTTCCCTTCCTTCCTTTCCTTCCTTTCCATGCCTCCCTCCCTCCCTCTTTCTTTCCTTCCTTCCTTCCTTCTTTCCTTCCTTCCTTCCTTCCTTCCTTCCTCCCTCTCTTTCTTCCTTTCTTCTTTCTTTCTTTCTTTTTTTTTCTTTCTTTCTTTTTTCTTCTTTCTTTCTTTTTTTTTTTCAGAGTTGTGCTCTGTCATCCAAGCTAGAGTGTGTGCATTGGCACAATCATAGCTCACTGAAGGCTCAAACACCTGGTCTAGCGACCGTCTTACCTCAGCCTCCCAAGTAGCTGGGACCACAGGCACATGCCACCATGCCTAGCTAATTTTTTATAGAGACAAGATCTTCCAGTATTGCCCAGGCTGCTCTCAAACTCCTGGGTTCAAGTGATCCTCCTGCCTGGGTACCCTTCTTATAAGGTAATGGATGACATCTACTTGATACAAATTCCAGAGCATCAAGCATATTTGCCTTGAGTATTTCCCTGAACTACACAAGAGAGTCTGAACTCTCCCAGCTGTAGTACAAGTTCCTCAGTACTAGATTACAATTTTATTTAACTACATGTCCCATGAACTAGCACAGTGTTCAGCATATAACAAATGCTAAGTAAATGTTACTCTGGTATATCAACTCTCCAGCCCTGTATCAGAATTTAGTTTACCGGGATCTTGATTGCCTTTCCCTTCTACAGGATAGCACACTGATCCATTATATTGATGATATTACACTGACTGGACCTAGTGAGGGAAAAGTAGCAACTACTTACTGGTAAGACATTCGCATCTCAGAAGGTGGGAAATAAATCCAATTAAAAATCAGGGACATTCTCCCTTAATGAAATATCTAGGCATCCAGTGGTAGAGAGCATGCCAAGATATCCCTTCTAAGGTAAAGAATAAGTTGTTGCATCTGGCCCCTACTACAATCGAGAAAAAGACACAACATTTATTGGACCTGTTTGGATTTTGGAGGTAATAGACTTCTCATTTGGGTATGTTATTACTCTAGCCCATTTACTGAATACCTGAAAAGCTGGTAGTGTTGAGTGAGACCCAGAATAAGAGAAGGCTCTGCAACGGATTTAGGCTGCTGTTCAACCTTCTCTGACACTTGGACTATATGATCTAGAAGATCTAACGGTACTTAAAACGTCAGTAGCAGATAGAGATGCTGTTTGAGCCTTTGGCAGACCCCCATAGGGGAATCAAGGATCAAACTTTTAGGATTTTGGAGCAAGGCCCTGCCATCATCTGCAGATAACTACTCTCCTTTGAGAGAGAGCCATTGGCCTTAGAGGACACTGAATGCTAGACCTTGGGCCATCAAGTTCCAGATGACCTGAGCTACCCATCATGAACTGGGTTTCAGCTGAGCCATCAAGCCATAAAGTTGGGAATGCACCACAACACTCCATCATCAAATAGAAGTGGCACATAACATCATGAGGCCTGAGCAGGCCCTGGAAGCATAAGTAAGTAACATGAAATGACCCAAATGCCCATGGCCCCACCCCGGCTATTCTACCTTCTCTCTCCCGGCATGCACCTGTGACCTCATAGGGAATTCTCTACAAACCAGTTGACCAGAAAACAGAAGACTCAGGCCTGATTTACAGGTGGTTCTGTATGAGATTCAGGCACCACACAAAAGTGGACAACTATAGCACCACAACCCCTCTGAAAAACATCCCTGAAAAACACTGGTAAAGGGAAATTCTCCCAGTGGGCAAAACTTTAGACAATGAACCTGGTTATGCACTTTGCTTAGAAGGAGAAACAGCCAGACATGCAATGATATACCAATTTACGGGCCATGGACAATGATTTGGCTGGATGGTCGGGGATGTGGAAGAAACATGACTGGAAAATTGGTGTCAAGGAAATTTGAGTAAGAGGACAGGCCTTTCTGAATGGGCAAAAACTATGAAGTTACATGTGCCCCATGTGAATGCTTACCAAAGGGTGGTCTCAGCAGAGGAGGATTTTAATAATTAAGTGGTTAGGGTGACTTGTCCTGTGGAATGCTCTTCCCTGCTAGAGCCCACTCCCCCACTTTGTTCAGGCCTCCACACTCTTTCCAGTGAGGATTTTCCTGGCCATCCGATCTAAAGTTCCAGCCTCTTCTCCCTCACTATCCTTTTTCTCCACTTTAGGTGTCTCCATCACACTTATCATTACCTAATATATTCTATACTTTGTTTATTCATTTTTTATGTCTTACTCATTCAAATGTAAGCTCTTTGGGAGGAGGAATTTTTGTCTGTTTTTGTCTTCCACTGAATTACTAACATCTGGAGTGGGGTCTGGCCCAAACAAGGCTCCATAAATAATTATGCATTTACTGAATTATCATTAATAGTAACAGTAATCATATTACTATTGCTATCTATGGTCTATATAGTCTAAAGATCAGAGCTAAGAACATTGCATCATTTTATCATTGAATCTTTTTGTTTGTTTGTTTTTGAGACAGAATCTCCCTCTGTCACCCAGGATGGAGTGCAGTAGTGCAATCTTGGCCCATTGCAACCTCCGCCTCTCAGGTTCTGGGACTACAAGTGTGCACTACCACACCAGGCTAATGTTTGTTTGTTTGTTTGTTTGTTTGTTTGTTTGTTTTTAGAAGAGACGGGATTTCACCATTTTGGCCAGGCTGATCTCGAACTCCTGGCCTCCACCCACCTCGGCTTCCCAAAGTGCTGGGATTACAGGTGTAAACCACCGCGCCCTGGCCTTATCATTGAACCTTGACAGTAGCACAAGACCATCAGTGATAATATGCCCATATCACAGATGGAACAACTGAGACAAAAAAAAAAAAAAAAATCCTCAGAATTCAGCAAAGAAAGATCATACTCCTAGTAAGTGGAGTGTTTGGGAGAGAAATTACCCCCAAACCTATGCTCCATCCAGTGGTGCTTTCTGCCTCTCACACTGATGTTAATGCCTTATTGAAAATTTGCATACTATTTACTCAGGACCCCAAACAGCAGTCATTATCATCATTCAATCACTCACGTATGTGTTTGTCTTCGTCTCATACCTGTCTTTTAAGCACTAATTAGGCACTGCGATAGTTACAAAGACAAGTTCCCTCATAGCTTACAGTCCAGCAGAGATCAAAACAAAGGTCCTGCCATGTAAACAGAAATGTAATAGATTTGTAGGCTTCGGTTGGAGCCCAAAGGAGAGAAGGCAGTGGCCCCAGTGAAGACAAGAATGAAGGCAAACTCTGCCTTCCATGCAATTTTATCTAAGATCAACTCTGTTCGATTAAAAGGGGCTGAAAAAGTGTTCCTATAACTTCTTTAATGATGCCGCCCTTTCCTACAGCCCTTTCACTCTCGTCTCCCCAACTTTTTCATTACAACTGTGCCCCTATTTTTTAACAGAAGATGGAAGCCTAGAAAAGCCTATGCTAAATGTCTGTTTTAAAAAGGATCTAAAAGAAGAAATTATCTGCAAGAATCTCCAACCATCCACATAGGAGAAAAAGATAGTATGAAACATTAAATATTTTATTTCATTAAATCCCTCTTCCTGAAGTCTAACAATAGGCAAATATCAGGTGAAGAGCGGAGAGTCAGTATTTTCAAACTATTTGCCTAACCAATTCACAGCTTGCAGACTCTGACTCTCAAAATCCTTAATTTTAAAAAAGGGAAAAAAGTAAAAAAAACATGAAGATACTTTATAGTATTTTCCAGAAAAATAAATTTTTCTATGTTCCCTATGCAAGCAGAAAGTGATAAGATGTAGTAATTTCGGTAATAAACCTCAAGATAAGACTTTAAAAATTAAAAATAAAATGTATATGGAGTCACATCTAGATGTGCCTAGCAGAACTTTTTTTTTTTTTTTTTTTTTTTGGAGACAGAGTCTCGCTCTGTCGCCCAGGCTGGAGTGCAGTGGCCCGATCTCAGCTCACTGCAATCTCCGCCTCCCGGGTTGACGCCATTCTCCTGCCTTAGCCTCCTGAGTAGCTGGGACTACAGGCACCCGCCACCATGCCTGGCTAATTTTTTGTATTTTTTAGTAGAGACGGGGTTTCACTGTGTTAGCCAGGATGGTCTTGATCTCCTGACCTCGTGATCCGCCCATCTCGGCCTCCCAAAGAGCTGGGATTACAGGCTTGAGACACCGTGCCTGGCCTAGCAGAACTTTTAAAGTATGACCTTGGAGGGTCAGGAAAGTTTTTAGCTTCTTATTTTATATAATCTTCTAACTATTAGTATGTGAGTAGGGTTGGTATTTTTCAAATAAAAAAGAAACCAGACAAGGTTAATATTGAATGGTTTTATATATGCATATTGCAGTATACAAAAAGGAAGTCCATTGTCAATGAATACGTTGATTTACATAACAGACACCTTTATTCAGGGTTAGCAGGAAGTGCTATGGCACAGTGGTTAGAAGTGGGGGTTTCTAAGTCAGACTTAGAAATGATCAAAATAGGCAGAGACTAGACTTGAATGTAAGCCTCATTCTTATTAGTCATGAAATGGAAAAAAATATAATTTACCTTTTGAAACC
This sequence comes from Theropithecus gelada, assembly GCF_003255815.1. Lineage (NCBI taxonomy): Eukaryota > Metazoa > Chordata > Mammalia > Primates > Cercopithecidae > Theropithecus > Theropithecus gelada. The sequence goes on along the minus strand of NC_037680.1, from coordinate 23,667,253 downwards.
TATTTTCCCATCTGTAAAATGGAGATAATAATACTAATCTTTTTGTTTTGTCATTAAGACTTTAGAAGTTGGCCAGGTGCAGTGACTCACACCTGTAATCTCAGCAATTTGGGATGCTGAGGCAGGGGGATTGCTTAAGCCCAGGAGTTCAGACCAGACTGGGCAACATAGTAAAATCCCTATCTCTACAAAACTTTTTAAAATTAGCCAGGCTAGGTGACCGAGTGAGATCCTGGCTGGAAAAAAAAAAAAAAAAAAAAAAAAAAGATTTTAGAAGTTAATATGTTTGGTACATACTATGCCTGGAATTAAAAACAATTATTGCTATGGGAGATTATAGTTTACAAAAGTGACCAGTGATTCTACAATAGCATTAAATTCCCCAAATGTAGACATAAAAGTTCAGAAAAAGAAACTGATAACAGACTGCTAGGAAAGCCTGAATCTGACAGTAAGGTGGCTCAATTACTCAGATATTGGTTAGGATAATAATGATACTAAATGTACATCCTGTTTCTAAAGATGTGTGCTTACTCTTCTAGCTTCCTAAATAGTCAACAGTCTCCAGAGACTGGTTCTTGAGACTTAACCATGTATGATTAAAAATAATAGATGATATTGAAACCATCTGGTTCAGCAAATGCTCTCAGGGCTGAAAAGTCAAGGTACTAATGTTGCTTTTTAAGATAATACCAAGTGCCAAAAGGAATGCTGATTGAATTTCTAAAAGGTAAACTGCTTAACACAGAAAAATGAGGAGTTATTTTTTAAAGAGTTAGAGGAGATTCCATTGAAATTTATCACAGTTAAGAAGCAAATCAAGACAAGAAAAAAAGTGATACAAATAAAAGTGCTTAACCAGAGATTTTTAAAGCAAGATGTTTAAACAATTAGAAACCTGTATATGTTTATGTAATAAAATCACATACAATAAACAGAAATAACAAGGTTAGGCTAAAAGGAAAATGACAGACAATGAACTTGAAATCTATAAAATATTTCAAATAATCCTAAATGGCTTTTTACAAATGTTAAACATAGCCTCCTGATGAAAGAATAATTTTTTTTAAAGTCAGGTTGAGTAGGGGTCAGGGATTTAACAATGGAGAGGCATAGATTGTCTTGCTGTCTCAGCAAATATTGTCATGGAGCAATTTTGCTTTCCAACTTTGCAAAAAGAGCATTTGAGCGGTGTACACATACCAGAAGAAATCGTTGTGGGTTGAGGAGTAAAGTTGGCACACTGGGCTTTTATTCCTTTCCTACCACTACAGGGTAGCATCAGGGACACATCTGCGAAGCTGGTCCTCAATCACATTGAGGACACATCTGCAAAGCTGGTCCAAGGTATTGACGGAGGAGTTACCATCTTTGTGATGAAATGTAGGGGACCCTTGCTGCCTCTAAGAAATCTGCCTCGGTCAACCTACTATAGAAAGACTCTTTGTCTTAGAGATAAATGAAACTATGGCCTTATTTCCAGAGAACCACTTATGTTACCTGAGAGGAGACAGAGTACTCTGGATGTGTGGATTCTCCTGACCCTGATTTTCTCCACTTGCCCATTAACACAGATTAGTTTGCTGTTCACATTGCCCCCTAGACACTAGGCATAGACAACATGAGCAAGTGAACTGTAACAGAAACAAGGCTTTGATGAGAACGGGAAGTGGGCTAGGGGTAGGGCAGAGTAAAGGAATAGCATAGGGCATCCAGCCAGAAAAAACAGGCTCTGATGTACATACGGAGTCCATATTTTCCAAACCAAAACTCGTGACACATAGCTTGACAAGTATGATTGTGCTTATGGGAACAACAGGACAGAATATTTACAACCCAGAGTTGCACTGGAAAATCTAGGATATATAAACACTATATCCATAAAGGCATTGAAAGTGGGAAGGCTAACATAACCTACTTTAGAATTCTGCAAGTGCTGGCCCACACATGTGAAAGCCCATGTGTTAAGTTGCCCTAGTCTCTATTTATTTCTATCACAAACACATTACATATTTTTGACACACTTAGTGTCTCTATTCCAAAGACTTGCCTTAAGAATCGCAGGTGATATCTGAATGAAATAGATGTTTACAGTTGAGTAAAGAAGCATGCATCATGTCGGATTACATTGTTTGCCAAACTAGCCTGCCCAGGCCTTACAGGAGTACTAAATTCACCCGGAGACTTTAATGTAATGCAAAAGATAAAGTATCTCAGTAAGCCTGTGGACTCTTGCACACAACTTTCAGGTTAGGATCCACAGGTTTACAGAAAGAAAGAAAATTAATCAAGTCAAATGTGTGCCATTTTTTCTTTCCATTTAATTACTTGCATGTGAGAGCCATTGTTTCCTATAAGACCCCCCTCGAAAATACTTTAGCGAAAGCTTCTTGTAGAAAGGAAAACAAAGGTCAGTAACCTAATATCCCCAAGCAACCCTATAAAAACAAACCAGGGAGGGAAAAGAAAGTGAAGAAATGCTCTGACTGGGAAAAAGATCTTCATTTGTTTATTCTTTCAACAGTGAATAAAAGTTATGATTTTGCCAATAACTATAAATTGATAGTGCTTCCAACTTTTAAAGAATATATAAGGAAATCACGTAAAAGATCAGAGCAATCTTTTACGTGAGGTCAGAAGCTTTTTAAGGACTGGAAATATATCAAATACAATACGTCAAATTTGTCATGACACCTTACAAATTGACATCTGGGAAAATGTCTCAGAGATGATCTAACAGAGGGAAATCTCCTCTCTTTCAGATGAGGAAACTGAGGCACAGCAGCACGTCCAAGGTTACCTGATTGACTGTAACTGAGTCAGGACAAAACCCTGTCTCCTGCAGAGTTTACAGACAAGTTTACTCATCTGTAAAATGACAGGGCCGAACTCTGAGGTCAATGCCAACCATAACATCCTGCAATGCTATATTGATTGATTGCTTTGTAATCTACTTATTTGTATTTTGGCTCTTAAATAAAGGTAAAGCTGCCAGTTTGACATATTTCTAGCCCTTAGAAAGCTGACCTGACAGTAAAGCCCTTCCAAAACATTTATAGAGACAACGTTATGAACAATTTGCAGAATTTCATAAGGTGACACATTTCGAAGCACAGTGCAGTTACAGGCAGCCTGCATGGATGCATGCGAGGGAGGTATTATTTTTTTTAATTTTCAAGATGTCACTGCCAAGGGAGACATATGCCAAATGGTAACATCGGCTTCTACTTAAAAAAAACAAAAAAACAAAAAAAAAAAAAACAAAAAAAAAAACAAAAAAAAAAACCTCTAAAAAGGCATGAAGAGTAATGAAAAAACATGACAAGAAGAAGAATGAAACATCTAAAGCAGATATTGGGAATAAGAAAATATATGGATTAAGTACTTGGTGTTTAGAGGCATCTGATGTCTCTGCCTTTCCATTATACCTGCCTCCAAAACATAGCCACGCTGAGGTTTCCCAATATTTAACAAACTAGCATAAATCCTGGAAAAAATACTCTAATACCAGAGTATATAAATCAGAATATAAAATTGAAATGTATTTAAAAATCTTCTATTCCAGTTATGATTTTTTTTGTTTCTCTTTATTGTGGATTCTTACCAGCATTTCATTTAGTGCTAAGGTAGATTTCATGCAGTAAGATAAAAGATAGCTTCATGACATAAACATTAAATGAACAAATAAATGGCCAAACTGTTAAAAGCAGGGGTAGCCAGTTAATTACTGTATTTTAAAAAATCGTCCAGTCATATGCAGGATACTTTACATATATTATAGGTAAGATGATTAAAAACACAATAAGCCTGTAATCCCAGAATTTTGGGAGGCTGAGACAGGCAGATCACCCGAGCTCAGGAGTTCAAGACCAGCCAGGGCAACATGGCAAAACTCCGTGTCTACTAAAAACATAAAAATTAGCCAGGCACCGTGGCACATGCCTGTAGTCCCAGCTACTCTGGAGGCTGAGGCAGGAGAATTGCTTGAGCTTGGGAGGTGGAGGTTGCAGTGAGCTGAGATAGCACTATTGCACTCCAAAGTCAGATCCTGTCTCTAAATAAATAAGTAAATAAATAAATAAATACACAATAAGCCAGTTGAACAGAACATTCTTTCTTTTATGGGTCACAGTGTGCCTTTTTCATAACATATAGAATTAGCCAAATTATCTATGCTACCAAAATTCGGATTGGAAGCAGCTGAGAAAGCAAAAGTACTTGGGAAAAATTTGTTGGGCAGTCTGGTTGTCTGGTTACCTGGCAAACTTCCCCATACTGTCGGATAACCAGGTAAACTTTTAGATCTCTAATGTATTTTCCCACATTGATAGGAGTACAGAAATTTTATAATTAAACAGACCTGGCTTTGAACTCATTGCTTATTAGTTGTTTGTTCTTGGGCAAATTACTTTTCTCAGGGATTATTTCATTGTCTGAAAAATTGGAATAATAATGTCTAACTCACTAAATTTTTAAATGATCAAATTAGATAGTGTCCAAAAACTAGCTGTCATGGTGTACAGCACACAGAAAGCATCCAATAAGTGGGGATAGTCATAGTAGCGGTAGTAAGAATAGTGATGGTCCTTATCTTTTCTTTGATTGACACATGCTGTTGTGAAATCAACATAGGTTTTGAGTTCAGAGAGTTTGGTTTGAAGCCAGACTCTACTCTCAGTGGTTAGATGCCAAGAGAATTTCTCTGGTTTCAATTTCTTCTTCTGCAAAATGAATACCATAACACCTGATTCTTAACTGCTATCATGAAAATTAAATGAGATAATATATGTTAGTGCTACATAGTGCCTGGCACAATGGGAGGGATAATAAAGAAATGTTCTTTCCCAAAATTCCTTGTCCCCACAGTTCCCCACTCATGCCTCTTCATTCATTTAAGGTACTGAGTCATGGGCACCATGTCCTGGGAACAAAAATGTCCATGCTGGTTTCAAGAAAGGGATGAGAGGAGAAAGAGAGAGAGAAAGAGAGATTAAAGGATTTGGTGACAAATACTTCAAGAGAGATTTAAACCAGTGCTTGGGAACACAAAAGAGGAAAAAATAAAGCCTTCTTTTAGAGTCTTTAAAGATCTTAACAATTAATTAGGCCAGCCGGGCACGGTGGCTTATGCCTCTAATCCCAGCACTTTGGGAGGCTGAGGCAGGCAGATCACCTGAGGTCAGGAGTTCGAGACCAGCCTGAGCAACATGGAGAAACCTGTCTCTACTAAAAATACAAAATTAGCCGGGCATGGTGGCATATGCCTATAATCCCAGTTACTAGGGAGGCTGAGGCAGAAGAATCACGTGAACCTGAGAGGCAGAGGTTGTGGTGAGCCGAGATCGCACCATTGCACTCCAGCCTGGGCAACAAGACTGAAACTTTGTCTCAAAAAATAATAATAATAATAATTAGGCCATTTAACCCACTAGGAATGTTATAACCAAAACATAAACCAAAACAAAACAGCAAATAACAAGTGTTGGCAAGCGGGTGGAGAAATTGGACCCACCCCTGATTCTACATTACTGATGGGAATTAAAAAAAGCATTGCAGCTACTGTGGAAAACAAGTTGGCAGTTTCTGAAAAAGTAAAACGTAGTGGCTCACGCCTGTAATCCCAGCACTTTGGGAGGCCGAGGCGGGCGGATCACAAGGTCAGGAGATCGAGACCATGGTGAAACCCCGTCTCTACTAAAAATAGAAAAAATTAGCCGGGCGCAGTGGTGGGCGCCTGTAGTCCCAGCTACTCGGGAGGCTGAGGCAGGAGAATGGCGTGAACCCGGGAGGCGGAGCCTGCAGTGAGCCGAGATTGCGCCACTGCACTCCAGCCTGGGCGACAGAGCAAGACTCCGTCTCAAAAAAAAAAAAAAAA